>NC_092459.1:120612404-120960312 GCF_047495875.1 Pithys albifrons albifrons | reverse complement strand
AAGGTGCTGGTGGTCGCAGCCTCTGCACTCTCGGGCTCAGCACCGCGGTGACTCAGCACCGGCGATGCCGCACGGCCACGACTGTGGCCATCTGAACCCCACCGGCAGCTGAGCTGACCCGTACCCCGCCGCGGCCGAGACGCCCGGGACCCCCGTCCCACTCGGCCGTGTCACCGCACGCAGCTGCGGGGGTGGGTATCGGTATTTTTAGCTGTCACCGCATCAGCTGGAACCGCGGCCCCCGCGCCGCCGCCATCCCCGGCACGGCGCGGTGGGCACCGACCCGCTCCCGGTACCGGCGGGAGCAAAAACCCCCCCGCGCCCGTCCCGAGGCCTCGTGCCAGCGGGGTGCGGGCAGGGGTCCCCGCAGGGCTGTCCCTCTGTCCTCTCCCCTGGCTCCGGCAGCGGAGCTGAGTCATGCGCGGCGCTGAGCCAGAGCCACGCGCACTGCGGTGCCGGAGCCGCCGCGCCGGGGCCGGGGGCTGCACAGGGTCCTGTGGGGCGGGGGGCGGCCTGCCCGCCCCGGTGAGGAGCCGCTGAGAGCCCCCTGCCATCGCCGGCCCTTCCCCAAATAACTGGAGCAGCTGCAGGCAGCCCGGGACGGGACCCTACGGCGAGCCGCGGGGCCGCGTCGTGCCCCGGTGGAGCGGAGGGATGCCCGGTGGGACCCGGAATGGTCGCCCACGGCTCTCCGACGCTGCCCGCGGGGCTCTCGTTTGGGACGGGGCAGGGACCCCCGAGGGCCCCCACCGGGGACGGGTCGCCCGGCGGGATGAACTGGGTGGGGTGTCACGGAGCCAGCCGAGCCCCGCGTGTCGCCACCAGCCGCACCCCGACTCCCGCACACGCCGGCACACGTGAGAGCCCGAGAGAGAACCCTGCCCTGCAGGGAGAACCCGGACACGTCGGGAGAACCCTGACCCCGGCGCGGGGCCACGCTGGCCGGGGCGCCGGTGCCACCCGGCCCGCCCCCACCCTCCCAAACCTCCCAAACACCTGCCAGGTCTCCGGCGCAGCGTCGAGCACGCCCCGGTGTAATGACAGGGGAGCCAGAGCCTGCGGCACCCTCCGACCCACTGCCGACCCGACGCCGCGCAAGGGACGCGCCCAGGGCCGGGAGCCTCCGGCCCGGCCGGTTTGCCACCGGCTCTTGCCAAAAGACTGATGAAAACAAGAATTCGGCCCCGATTCCCGGCAGGCCGTGGGGAGAGGGGCTGTTGCCGGGCGCCCGGTCAGGCGTGGGACGCTTACCGCTGCATTTTAATTGTTCGGCCCCGAGCTGACAATCACGGCCCGACGGCGCCCGAAGCCCCGGGCGTGTGTCCGTGCCCGTCCCGCGGCGCTGCCGGCGCGCACGCAGAGGTCGTCCGGGCCCCGTCCCACGCCGCAGCCCCCGGGCCGCTCTGCCCAAACAAACGGAGCAGAGTGAGGCCGGGCGCGTGTGCCAGCGCGGCGGCCGAGGGCGGCACCGACGGCGGGCACCGGGAGCCGGGCGGCGCGTCGGTGCCGGCCCGGCAGTACCAGCACCGCGGGGCCGGGGCGAACTGGGCTGCTGCGACTGGCGGGTTCTATTTTGGGAGCCGTCCCGGTGGCTTCTCAAGTGACAAACACGCGCGGGGGGTGGCAGACAGCCCGGCGGGGGCTGAGCGCCGTGCGGAGCTGCCGCGGGGCTGCCGCGGATCTGGCAGTGGGCACGGTGGCCGCATGCCATCAGGGGTGGCCACTCGCCACTGTCCCCCCCCAGGTGTCCCTCCAGCGCCACCTCCCCTCATCCCGAGCGGAGCGCAGCATCCCCGCGACCCAGCCTGCGCTGCGGTGGGTACAGGTGGGTTTGCTAGGCGCAGGCAGCAGCCCCCAGCCCCGCACCGGCTCCAGCCCCAGGCCCAGCCCCGCACCGGCTCCAGCCCCAGCACCCTTCCCTGCCTCCCGGCGGCAGTGTCCGCCCCGGCCCGGTCCCCGCCAAGGCGAACCGGACGCTCACGCACCGGGAGCTGTCGGCTCCCGACGGCGATGCCCTGCGCGGTGTCCGAAGCGCGGGGTGGGTGGTCGGCCCCGCAATTCCCCCCGCCCCGCTCGGCTCCCGCTAACCTAAATAACTCGGTACGGCGGCGGGAGCATGTGCAGAACGGAGCCCTCCCCCCCGCTCCTGAAATATTAATGCCGAGCGCCGCGGGATGAGCCGGGCCGGGAGAGCCGGGCTGGGCGGGGGACGCGCTCACACCCCGGGCCGGGGCAGCCCGCCCGTGCCACGCCGCTGTCCCCACCGTGTCCCCACGGCGTGACGGGAGGGACCGGGAGGGCTCACGACAGCCCCGGGACTCCGGTCACACCGGGGGGGCTCAGGGCGGCACTACGGGCCGGGTCTGTGCAGCCCGACCCGACGGGGGGACCCGCTCAGGAAGGTCCCGGCGGGAGACGGGGCTGGATGTTCCCGGGACGGCGGGGGGAGCACAGGGAGGGGCTGCGGCCCCGTCCCGACACTCACGCGCCAGCGACACCGCAACCACTCCGGTGACAGCACCGTCCCGGTGACACCGCAACCACTCCGGTGACAGCACCGTCCCGGTGACACCGCAACCACTCCGGTGACAGCACCGTCCCGGTGACACCGCAACCACTCCGGTGACAGCACCGTCCCGGTGACACCGCAACCACACCGGTGACAGCACCGTCCCGGTGACACGGGGCCGCCATGAGTCGGAGCACCGGGAGCGCGTCCCGCTCGGTGACAGCCGCCGGCCGCCCTGGCAGCATCCCGGGAGTGACACCCACACCAGCACCGGAGGGACGGGCCCGGCGGCACCGGCACTGCCCGACCGGCGGCGGACCGGGCCCCGCAGGACCCTCCGAGCTCGGGGGTCTCCGGGTGACGCGGAGGGCCCACCGATGTCCGGGGCCGGCGGCGACGGCCGGGCCGGTGCTGCGCGGTGCCGAGACTACAGCTCCCGGCGTTCCGTGCCCGGGCCGTACCGAGGCCGTGCCGTGCCGGAGCCGCAGCGCGCCGAGGCTGCACCGTGCCGTGCCCGCGGCCCCGCGGGAGCCGCAGCCGGGACGCAGGAACGGCCACCGCTGAGTCAGGCCGGGCCCCGCCGCCCCCGGCCCCGCTCCCGGCCCGGCCGCGGCCGCTCCATCCCCGGCGGCACCGGACGGACCCCCTCCACCACCCGAGGCCGCTCCGTTCCCGGAGGCCCCGCGGCCCCCCGGCCTCGCCTGTCCAGCTCCAGCCCCGGCCCGGCCCCGCCGCTCCATCCCCGGAGGCCCCGCGGCCCCCCCCGCCGGTGCCGGCGGCCGGTGCGGGGATGCGGACGACGGCGACGGTGCAGCCCGGTCCCTCCCCGGCCCCGCGGGCGGTCCCGCCGCACTCACCGCTCGGCTGCGGCAGCCGCCGCTCCGCTCCCCTCGCTCCGCGCCGGCGCTCCGGGACCGGGACCGGGACCGGGCCGGGACCGCTTCGACCCACCGCGCCTGCGCCGCCCCTCCGGCGGGCGGGCCCGGCCGCTTGGGCCCGCCTACGATGCCATGGCAACGGGGATGACCACGCCCCTTCAGCCGTGGCAACGGCAACGACCACGCCTCTCTGTCGCCATGGCAACGGAGCTGGCCACGCCCCCGTTAGCCCTTCTCCCACAGCGCACCCTGGCGGCGGGCGGGGACACCACCACCACCCCCCCCCCCCCCCCCCCGGGACATCCCCCGGGACAACCCCCCGGGACACCCACCGGAACAGACCAGGGACAGACACGGAAGACCCCTCGGGACACCCCCCGGGACAGACCAGGGACAGACCCGGGACACCCCCGGGACACCCACCGGGACAGACCAGGGACAGACCCTGGGCACCCTCGGGACACCCCGGGACACCCCCCGGGACACCCCTTGGGACACACCCGGGATAGACCAGGACCCCCTCGGGACCCCTCTGCAACATCCCCAGGACCCCTTTGGGATCCTCCAAAACTTCCCTCGGGACCCCCAAGCACTCCCAGGACCACCGCTGGGACCCCTCTAGGATTTCCCCAGGACCCTTCCAGGACCTCCTCGTGATGCTCATGCATCCTGTAACCTCTCCAGAAGCCCCTTCTGGAGCCCCAAACTGTCCCGGGACATGTGGGACACCCCTGTGGCCCAGGGAGCCCTTGTGACACACCGAAGAGACCACAGAGGCCCCCCCGGGACCCCCAGAAGCCTCGGGGACACCCCAAGCCCCCTGCACCCACCTGTCTGTGCATCCGAGCAGTGATGTACGTGTGGTGGCAGGGCCAGCCCCATGTCCCCATGGTGTCCCTCCCCATGTCACTCTATCCCCACATACCTCACATGTCCCCTCCATGTCTCCATGTCCCCATGCATGTCCCCCTGTGTCACCAAGTCCCTACATGTGTCCCTCCCGTGTCCCCATGTCCCCCCATGTCCTCCATTTCTCCCCATGTCCCCATGTGTGTCCCCTCCATGTCCTTGTGCATGTCCCCCCTGTGTCTCCATGTCCTTACACACGTTCCCCCATGACAGGGTTCTCTTTGCTTCCAGCACCACTTCCCCCCAGTCTGTGGCTGTGGAGTTTCCAATCCTGACCCCCCCGGCCCACCCGGACACCCCCGAACCCCCAGGCAGGCACAGGCCGAGCGCTGTGAACGGTCTTTAATGAGCACACAACGGACGGCAGGTTCCTAAACTGGCCGTGTGGGACCACCCAGGGGGACACGGGCCCCTCTGCTGGGCACCCACCGGCCCCCAAACACCTACAGGGACCTACAGGGGGAGGGCACAGGGGGCACAGGGAGGTGGGCGTGGGGGTGGGGCTGGGGCACCCTTGTAGCACCAGGGGGAACGGGGACCCCTCGGGGGGGCCACACGCACCTGGACCCCCATTGGCACCGGGAGCAGTGCTGGGGGCCCCGGTGGATGAGGGGGGACCTGGCATGGCCTGGAACAGGTGTCAGAGGGGTGGGAACACGTGTGCAGGTGTGCTGACACCTGCTGAGGAGCTCACCTGTGCACATGTGTGCCCAAACACACCTGAGAGCATGAGGTGTGACACAGGTGTGCACAGGTGTGTGCTGGGGACACCTCACTGAGGTGTGTGCAGGTGTGACACAGGTGTGCACAGGTGTGTGCTGGGGACACCTCACTGGGAGTGTGCAGGTGTGACACAGGTGTGCACAGGTGTGTGCTGGGGACACCTCACTGGGAGTGTGCAGGTGTGACACAGGTGTGCACAAGTGTGTGCTGGGGACACCTCACTGAGGTGTGTGTGCAGGTGTGACACAGGTGTGCACGGGTGTCTGCTGGGGACACCTCACTGAGGTGTGTGCAGGTGTGACACAGGTGTGCACAGGTGTGTGATGGGGACACCTCACTGAGGTGTGTGTGCAGGTGTGACACAGGTGTGCACGGGTGTCTGCTGGGGACACCTCACTGGGAGTGTGCAGGTGTGACACAGGTGTGCACAAGTGTGTGCTGGGGACACCTCACTGAGGTGTGTGTGCAGGTGTGACACAGGTGTGCACGGGTGTCTGCTGGGGACACCTCACTGAGGTGTGTGCAGGTGTGACACAGGTGTGCACAGGTGTGTGATGGGGACACCTCACTGAGGTGTGTGTGCAGGTGTGACACAGGTGTGCACAGGTGTGTGCTGGGGACACCTCACTGAGGTGTGTGTGCAGGTGTGACACACATGCAACAGGTGTGCACAGGTGTGTGCTGGGGACACCTCACTGAGGTGTGTGTGCAGGTGTGACACAGGTGTGCACAGGTGTGTGCTGGGGACACCTCACTGGGAGTGTGCAGGTGTGACACACATGCAACAGGTGTGCACACCTGTGCCGGGTCAGCTGCTGGGCCCACGCTCGTGCAGGTGTGTGTGAGGGCCAGGAATGGGGGGTGTGGGGATGGGGAGGTGCAGAGATGGGGCTGCGGGGACAGGGACAGAGGAGGGTGTGTGGGGGGGCAGGAATGGGGGTGCAGGAGTGTAGGTGGGGATCATGGATGGGGAAAAGGGATGGAAATGGGGGTTGGGGTGCAGTGGGGGGTTCAGGGATGGCTGAGGGTGCAGGGATGGAGATGGCAGGATGATGATGAAGATGGGAACAGTGAAGGGGACGGGGGTCAGGGATGGTGATGGGGGTCAGGGATAAGGGCTTGGTGATGGAGGGGGGGGCAGGAATGGGGTTCAGGGGTGGTGGTGGGGGTCAGGAATGGGGTCAGGCTGGGGCCAGGAAGGGAGGGGTCCCTGCGTCTCCCCTATGCTAGTGACACAAACCACTTCAGAGTATTTCCACGTGATGCACAACAAGTCAAAAATTCACTGATCCAAACCCAACGTGCAAACAGAAAAGGGCCGGGGGGACACCCGCTGCCCCCGGCCCTCCGTGCCCGGCCCCCCGCATGGCCCTGCGGCCGGCACGGCCCCGCCGGCAGCACCGGGGCCAGGCAGGGCCCCCGCGGCGAGGGGAGCCCCACCGAGCCGGGCTCCGGGGGCTTCGGGGCGGCGCCTGGTCCTCAGTTGGGGGACAGGTCCCCGGCTCTACCAGATGCCGCTCGACCGGCCCCCGGGGGGAGCGAGAATCCGGGCCGAGGCTCGTTTTGGAACGTGGTCATCGATCTGAGAACCTGTGGGGCACAGGGATGGACGGCGGGCATCAGGGAGGGGGCACGGGGGGCAATGAACAGCACCGGCAGTGGGGACAGCAGGGGGTCTGTGTCTCCCCGGCACTGCCCCGTGTGCCCTCGGCATCCCCAGAACGGCAGGGACAGGGGATGCTCCGTGTCCCCTCACTCCTGCCCCGGCTGTGCCAGATGCAGAGGGAGGGCACCGACTGGCACCTCATGCAGCTCCTCCATGTGCCACCACTGACGTTTGTGACCCCCAGGTCCCCATCTCCTGCCTCGTGGGGGCCAGGCCAGCCCCAGTGCCACTGGAACACCGAGCAGGTGCCAGCATGGAGTGTCACCAAGACCACCAGCTCAGGCACAGGGTGGTGAGCTGGGGCTGCCCGAGCACAGCACACATCCCATCGTGGCTGGCACAGACCCCCAGCCTGGCACAGCACGGACCCTGGGCCACCCCCGACCCCCCAGCCAGTGCAGCCACACGATGGACAGTGCGTAGAGAGACGGGTGAGGGCTGTGGGACTGCAGGCCCAGGGCTGGAGGCAACTCTGTTCTGCCATGGCTCCCTGCATGGAAGGAGGGGGGGGCTGCACCCTGCAGGATTGGGACACCCTAGGGGAGTGATGGGAGTGGTGGGGACACCCTGAGGTGGCAGTGGGGACACCCTGAGGTGGCAGTGGGGACACCCTGGTGGGTGATGGGGATGTCCTGGGGTGGCAGAGGGGACGCCCTGGTGGGTGATGGGGACGCCCTGGGGTGGCAGAGGGGACGCCCTGGTGGGTGATGGGGACGCCCTGGGGTGGCAGAGGGGACACCCTGGTGGGTGATGGGGACGCCCTGGGGTGGCAGTGGGGACACCCTGGTGGGTGATGGGGACGCCCTGGGGTGGCAGTTGCCCAGCCAGTGCTGGATGCTGCGGGTGCAGGATGGGGATGCCCCAGGGTGCTGGCCCCTCATTGCATCCCTGCTCTTACCAGAGAGGCTGAAGCTGGACTCGTGGAGGTCCCTCATGCCCCCGTGTCGCGTGGCCGGCCGGGTGGGCGTATCGGCCAGGGGCGTCCCCGTCTCTTTTTTACCGGCATGCACAACCACGGCCACGTCCCCCAGGTACGGGGTTCGATCCACGCCCCGCAGCTTCAAACTCTGCCAGGAGCAAGAGAGAGCAGAGAGAGCGTCAGCACCCACCGAGGTGGGGGGCTGTGGCCGGGGCTGGGGGGCCGCGGTGCAGCGGGGAGAGGGGTGCCAGGGCCCCCCATAGTGGGTGAGTGGTGCCAGGGCCCCCCATAGCAGGGTGAGGGGTGCCAGGGCCCCCCATAGTGGGTGAGTGGTGCCAGGGCCCCCCATAGCAGGGAGAGGGGTGCCAGGGCCCCCCATAGTAGGGAGAGGGATGCCAGGGCCCCCCATAGTGGGGAGAGGGATTCCAGGGCCCCCCATAGTGGGTGAGTGGTGCCAGGCCCCCCCATAGCAGGGTGAGGGGTGCCAGGGCACCATAGAGGGGCAAGGGGTGCCAGGGCCCCCCATAGCAGGGTGAGAGGTGCCAGGGCACCATAGTGGGATGAGGGGTGCCAGGGCCCTATAGAGGGGTGCCAGGGCCCCATAGCAGGGTGAGGGGTGCCAGGGCCCTATAGCGGGGTGCAGATTGGCCAGCTGGGGGAGGGAAGGGGCTGGGCATGCTGGGGCTGGGGAGTGGGCTGTGGTGCAGGGAGGGGGCTGCAGCTGGGGAGGGAGCTGAGGCAGGGAGAGGTGGCTGAGGCTGGTGAAGGGGCACTCAGTGGGGTGCTGGCTGGGCTGTGGGGCTCTCAGAGCAGAGTGGTACCAGGGCAGAAGCAGGGGCCGGGGAAGGTGGGTGACCCTGGAAGAGCAGCCCCTCGCCCCGTCCCCCCAGCAATGCCAAGCCATGCCAAGCAATGCCAAGCCAAGCCATGCCATGCCAAACCAAGCCAAGCCCACACAATATCCCATGCCCACCCAACAGCTGTGCACAGCTCCAGCCAGGCAGCCCAGGGCTGGTTACCAGCTCCCTGTGCCAGTGCCAGGACCCCCCTCACAGCATCAGCACTGCACTGATCCCCCAGCACATCCTCAGCCATGGCACTGAGGCACAGGGCAGGCCCCGGTGCTGGGGCTGCCAGAACTCAGGTGTGTCTGGTGCATGCAGTGCCACCATGAGCCATGGGGTTGCCTTGGAGGAGCCAGGAGAAGGGCAGGTTGCTGGGACAAGGGGCTGTGGGGGGCCTGACATTCAGTCTCAGGATAGCCATGGGCCACAAATTTGTTGGGACAACTGTCCCCTTGCATTGCCAGCATGACAGCAAGAACTCAGGGGAGGGTCTTCCCTTGCATGCTGATGAAACTGTCACACATGCCCACCTGCAGGGACCCCCGTCACCTGAGTGAGACATGCTGTGCTCATCACATGCTCCAGTGTGGCACTGGCCATGGCATAGTGTGGCATGGCACTGTGGTGGCACAGACCCTTCTCCCACACTGCTGGGACCACCATGGCCACTGCCCCTGCCTCATCCTGCCCAGCAGCCCACATGGTGCAGCCCTGCCCCACACCATGGCACCACTCTGGCATGGCCATGGCACAGCCACGGCACCGCTCCAGCAATGCTCTGGCACAGCCACGACACAGGTCCTGCCACCCCTGTACCTTCTCGCGCTGCACCAGCTTCTTGTAGGCGACGTCTGGGAAGGAGCGGAGTGGGCAGAACTTGCCGGTGCCCTCGGCGCACATGAAGACGCCGTTCTCGTACACCACACGCCCGCGGCTGATGGTGACCAGCGGCACCCCGTGGCACCGCATGTTCTCGTACAGGTTGATGTCCCCACCCTGCACCTGGGTGCTGGCTGAGATGGTCCTGAGTGGGTGGATGGGGCGGTGAGTGGGCACTGGGCACAGGGAGCCCCTCCCCAGCCCCTGTGCTGTGGGCTGCACCTACTTGGTGGCCTCGGGGTCCCAGACCACGACGTCGGCGTCAGCCCCGGGGATGATCCGGCCCTTGCGCGGGTACAGGTTGTGGATCTTGGCGGCGTTGGAGCTGGTCACGGCCACGAAGCGGTTCTCATCCATCTTACCCCCAACCTGCCACCGGAGCAGGGGTGAGGATGTGCCAGACTTTGTCCTATCCTGTTCCCCCAAGCCTCCTAAACACCCCAGGGGTGCTGCCAGAGCTGGAACCCTCGCCAGGACCCACTGGAGTGCTCTGGGAGCACTTCACCTGCCAGCAAACACCCCATGGTATGTCCCACCCCACCACAGCCCCAGGGGCCAGGGGCCAGAGGTGCCATACCACACCACGCTCCCAGATGATGTTCATGCGGTCCTGCACCCCGCTGACGCCATGGGGGATCTTGGTGAAGTCCTCCTTGCCCATGGCCTTCTGCTTGGTGCTGAAGGGCCGGTGGTCTGAGGCCACAATGTTCAGCGTGTCACTGTGGGGAGACAGGGCAGGGTGGGGGATGGCACTGCTGGGGCTGCTTGGGGTGCCCAGGGGAGCCCAGAACCCAGAGAATGGAGCACCTACACCATGGGGTGCCTGGAGAGCTTGGCACCTGGGGAGCAGGGTGCCCAGGGAATGGGGTGCCCATGCAGCGGGATCCCCAAGGGAGTGGACACCCATGCAAGTGGGGTCCCCAGGAAGCTTAGTGCCTGTGGAATGGGGTCCCCAGGAAATGGAGCACCATACCACAGGGTGCCTGGAGAGCATGGTGCCCAGGGAACAGGACACCGAGGGAGTGGGATACCCATGAAGTGAGATACACAAGAAGCTCAGTGCCTGGCAAGGAGGGTGAACAGGGAATGGAGCACATCCACAGTGGGTTCCTGGTGAGTGGGGCACCCATACCCCACCAGGTGCTCAGCAAGGGCCTGGGAAGTGCAGCATCCACAGAGAATGTCCTCAGGGGCACGCGGTGTCCGGGGAGTGAGGCACAGAGAGCTCAGTGCCCGGGACATGGGGTGCACAAAGGATGGGGTGGTTGGAGGGCACAGCACCAGGGGAGCAGGGTGATGGGGCAATGACACAGCCAGACTGCCTGGCACCTGGGAGCAGGACATCAGAGCATGCCGGACACCAGGATGCCTGGAGAGAACTGGCAAGCACAGCTGGCAGGGAGGAGGTGCCCAGGGGGAGAGGAGGGAGGGGCCGGGTGGGGGGCTCACTTGGCGAGCAGGCTCATGAGGTAGGCGGAGGTGTTGGTGTCGAGCCGCAGCGGCGGCACGGTGACGTAGGCGGCGGCGTGGAACCAGTCCTGGTGGTAGTAGTGCAGCCCGGTGAGTGTGGCGTGCGCCGTGGTCGTCTCCGCATACACCACCTTCCCTGCCGGGGCGGAGGCACAGGTGTGTGCAATGGGACAGGTGTGCAAGGGCATGTGTGCAAGGAGCACCTGCCTGTGTGCTGTCCATGTCTGGATCCCCATGTGCCCTAAGGGCATGAGCACTGTGTCCATACGTGCGCTCAAGTGTGTCCTGTGTGTGCCCACATGGGTGTCCCGTGGCTGTGGCTCCAGGTGTGCACACCAGTGCAAGGGCCCCACAGAACACACATGTGCCTGTGTCTGTTCCTGCCTGTGTCTGAGTGCCCACGTGTCCCTGCATGTCCACAGCTCTACAATCCATGTCTACATTCCTCCAAGCCCACAACCTCCCTGGTGCCCATGCTTGTCTTATGTTTGTGGGTGTTTCTGTGCCCACACAGGTGCTCCTTGCCCACATGTGTGCTGGGGAGGGGCGTGCCTGTCCGTGTCCCCTACCTTGCATCTTGGCAGCGGCGATAACGTCCCCTGCGGACATGCTGGAGACGTTCACCAGGTACACAGGGCAGTGGGTCTGTGGAGAGCGGGTCAGTGGCACTGTCCCTGTGGCAACCCATCTCCACAGGGACCCCCATGGAACTGGGATGCCCACCCTCAGCCCACCCCATGCCCAGGACCACTCACCCGGTTGGCAATGGTGATAACACGGTGTGTGGCCTCGGCTTCCAGCTGTGGAGAGAGCCGGCAGTGACATGTGTGGCACGGTAGGGTGGCACCGACGGGTGGGTGGGGGACACAGTGATGGGTGGGATGTCTCAGAGCATCCCAGCCATGTCCCATGCCACCACTGCGGTGACATGGTGACACCCAGACATCACCTACCTCCTCGGGCCGGCTGATCTCAATGCCCTCTGGCCCTGTGATGCCCAGATCCAGTGCTTCTTTAGCTCCCTGAGGAATTTGGGGGGTCAGGGTGGGGGTTCTGCTGCCCCAAGCTGGGGGCCCTCCTCACCCCCCATGCCCCAGGCCCACCTCAGCCACCAGCTCTCCATTCTCGGCGTGGACGCGGGCGATGGCCCCGAAGTCACGGCAGGCTCGCAGGACCTGGTAGAGCTCGCTGTCCCGCAGCATGTACAGGTCCTTGTAGGTCATGAACATCTGGAAGGAGTTCACTCCCTTCTCCCGCACCAGCGTCTCCATCTCTGCCTTCACCTGTGCCGGGACAGGGGGTTCAGTGTGAGACGCGCTCCCCACACACTACGGAGGCCCCCATCACAGGGCAGAGACAGCCACACCCCCCTGGGGACATGGGATGTGGGATTTGTGGGTGATTTGGGCAGTGACAGATGCTGGGGGGGTGGGGAGGATTTTCTCACCCCCTGTGGGGCACTCGCTCCATCCCTCCACCCCCTGCTCTGACTGTGGGAGGTCAGGGCCGGGGTCTCCCCATGGCACAGCTGGGAGCCAGGTCTGATCCTGCTCCAGCAGCTTTGGGGAGGGTGCACGGGCTGAGCGTGCCATGCAATGGGGTCTGGGCACTGCGTCCCCACTGCCATCCCCATGGGAGTCATGCTGCAACTTGGGGTCCCAACAACCTGGGACCACCACCCCGGGTATCCTGTTCCTCCCCATGGAGCAGCAGCACCTTCCCTGCCACGTCAAGGGGCTCAGCTCTGCAGGGACCCCCTGCCCCGACAGGACCTCTGAGCCCCTGCCCTGCTGAGCCTGGCTCAGGGCAGCTCAAAAGGCAGCCTGGGGGCTCAGCCCACCCCCCAAGCAGCTAATGGGATCAGTGGGGCTGGGAATTAGCCCCGGCAGCTGCTCCCGGGCTCCCAGAGCCATGACGGAGCCGTGCCGGACTCACCTTGGGTGCCCACCAGGTGATGCCCATGTGCAGGGCATAGTCACAGCACACCTTGGGGTCGGCCAGGCTGCGGCACTTCTCGTAGGCGTCCAGCAGCGACGTCTCTTTGTCGGGCAGGACATGGCCGATGATCATTGTCGTGCCGCCCACCAGCGCTGCCTGCGGGGCACAGGGGCCGCGGTGGGGGCACAGGATTCCTCCCCTCACCGACGGCACCGATCCTGCCAGGCCGTGAGCCAGGGGAGCCCCCAGAAGCCAAGTCGGGGTGGCCACATTTGGGCAGGTCATTGCCCACAGGTAGATGGGGGCCCTGGGTGCAGGCAGGGACTCTCATATCCCCCTTGCCCTGTCCACAGCTGCCCATTTGCAGCAGCACATCTGGGTACACAGCACATCTGGAGAGCCCATCCTGCCGCCACTGGGGCACCCACTGCCTGCACAAACTGCTGGATTTGGGGTACCGGGGCACCCAGCAGCCCCCTGGTACAGAGCCCCATGTGGGATGGGACCGCAGGGAGCCCCCCCCGCCACAGTGGCGTGGGTGGCACTGTGGCACCATCAGTGTCCCCAGCTCACCCGGCTTCGCTAATCCCCAAAGCTCCTTTGCCAATCGGCCCTCACGGGAGGTGCCGACGTGGTGCCATGAGGCGGGTGATGGTGACGGAGAGCAGGCCTGGCATGGGGCACCCACAGGCACTTTGCTGACCCCTGCCCACCAGCACATCACTGAGCCCCCCGCCCAGGGCCAGAGAACACCCCAGGGACAGGCGCGGCCAGTGCTGGCCAGCACAATGGCTGCTCTGTGAGGGCACTGGGGACAGCAGGACAAGCTGCAGGGACAACCCTGTGCTGGCCCCTTGACAACCCCAGGCAGTGGCACCCGGTACACGGTGCCACTGTCACAGGGGGGGCAGAGGGTCCCCGAGCTGGCACAGGGTGCCACGGTCCTGGTGTGGGAGGAGGGTGTCCACAGCAAGGGGACATGATAGATGGGATGTGGGGACAGGCAGTGCCACTCCACACTGCTGCTCTGGAGCTGATACTGCCAGAGATGCCAGCAGTCCTAGCCAGAGAGCCGCACCATGCCAGACATCCAGTGCCCTGGGAAGTGCCCCCAGGGAAGGGAGCAGACCACCACACTGGGGGCTTGGGGTGCAGGGGGTACCTTGGTGCCATGGTAGAAGTCATCGACACAGGTGGCGTTCATGAAGGTCTGGTGGAAGTGGGTGCTGGTGTCAATGCCACCCGGGATGACAAGTTTGCCAGTGGCATCGATGACCTTGGCACCACCGGGGATCATCAGCTCGCGCCCCACTTGCTGGATGATGCCATTCTCAATGTAGACGTCGGCCTCGAGTGTGCAGTCGTCGTTCACCACCTTCCCCCCCTTGATGAGGATCCGCATGGTGGCCGCGTTGGCCATCATGGTGCTGCGGGGCAGGGGCAGTGCTGGGGTGACCACTGGCAGCCCTCCAGCACCAGAGGGTCACCCCATTGCCCACCCTGGCTGGAGGTGCCTCCGTGTAGGGCTCAGCCACATGGCTGCGCATCCTCCACAGGTCATGTCAATGGATTATCCCAGGAAATCTGTGGAGAGGAGGGGCCCTGGCACCAACCCGGGGGCTGCTGCCCCACTGAGGTCCCCACTCCAGTGACACCAGTCTGCATCCTGCACACTGCTACTTGTTCCGTGGTCCCAGCACCCAGAGCAGGACTGCTGGACCCCCATCACTGCCTATCCCCCACTGCCCCCACTTCCTCCCAGCTGCTGGGGCCGCACACGCTGAGGGGACGCTGCTCAGTATCCCCATGAGGCGACAGCACTCATGACAGAGCAAGCTGCCTGCCTTGTCCCTGTGGGTGACTGGGACTGCCATGGAGAGCACCACCCAAGGGTGTCTGTGCACACAGCCCCACACAGTGCCAGCTCTGTCAGAGCCCCCTGTGCTGCCCCAGCACTGCCTGAGCCCTTGGCAGTGAGGGGCGTCCCCAGACACGATCAATAAGTCATTTGGTGAAGGTCAAACACCATCGACCTGTTGGAGTGGGGACAGCACGTGACAGCTGTGCCCACTTGGGGGCATGAGGTGGGCTGGGACCCCACCAGAACCCCCAACCCAGAGACCCCACTGCAGGAACCCCCCAGGGGCCCCTCCACCAGACAAAGGCCAGAGAACCCACATGGGCAGCGTGGCACAGCCCAGTGTCACCAGCATGATGCTGGCACCAAACAGCCCCAGGGGAACAACTCTTGGTGCCCACCTGTGCCCTGTGGGTGCCCTGTGGGTGCCCTGTGTCCCCAGATCCCTGGATGGGCACACTGGGGCCAGCACTGAGCACAGGGCAGAAGGTGTTGCTGGTGGGGGCACAGACCCTGTGGCGAGGGGTGACCAGTGCCCCCACAGCCCCACTGCCACTCCAGTTGGGTGCTGGGACTTGGGCACCACTCCAAAGGGACAGTCCTGAGCTGTGCGGGCATTCCCAGCACCCATCCCAACACCTGCTGGGCAGCAAATGAGTTCCTGGGCACTGGAGCTGGTGGGAGCTGTGGTGGCCACGGGGCTGGGCCAGGCTTTGCTGGCAGCTGGACATTCCCAGAGCCACGGGCTGGAGCAGCTGCTGGGGAGCAAGTGGCCGTGCCCACTGGGGCCCACCACCACACTGAGGGGCACTGGGAGCTCTTCCTGAGCCCGTCCCCTCCCTGGGGCTGCATAGTGGCAGTGCCAGCCCTGCTGTGGGTGAACCTGGTGCCAGCCGGTGCCTCATCCCGCTGCCCTGGCCCTGGCATGGGGCAGCAGGAGCAGCTGCCGGGGGTCCTGCAAGCAGTGCCCCTCGGGAATGTCACTGGCACGTACAGCTGTGTCACTGCTGAGGGACCCTCCCAAAAGACCAGGGTGGGATGCCAGTGCCCTCGTGCAGCATGCCCATGTCACCATACGCGCTGGGCACTGTCATCTCAGCCCAGCTGGTCCCATGTTCACACCTGCCCCCCACTACTCCCCAGCTCTGCCTCAGGTGCCCAAGGAAGCCACTGCCCCACGTGAGGGCTGTGGTGGGTGACACCCAGACCCACAGCTACACTGCCAGGGACAAGAGGGACGAGGGGCACAAGAGGAATGAGAGGTTCAGCCCCAGCCAGGGACCCTCTGAGCCCCTGGTGGCAGCTGGGGTGGGCCAGGACATCAGGGCTGAGACCCCCTCGGTGGAGCAGGACCAAGGGGGACGAGGTAGTGCTCGCAGTGCCACCGCAGTGCCCACTATCCCCACGAGCCCCCGGGGCCCCAGGGCAGGGCTGGGCCAGGCAGGAGGATGCAGGAGGGGGATGCAGGGGGAGATGGCGCAGCACAGAGGGGGTGTTGGGGGGAGGTGTCACAGCACACCCCGAGATGAAAGCAGGCTGAGGTGACGGACGGATTTGGAGCACGGAGCGTGCGGGGAGCAGCCAGCGCCCGCTGCCAGCGGTGCTGCAGCACCCACCGCCCTGAGACCCCTGGCACAGGGAGGATGGGGCACAGAGGGGCTGCTGGGGTGGGCAGAAAGGGGGTGAGTGTGGCAGAGCGTGGCAGAGCATGGCACAGGGAATGTGGGGCTGGCAGGGGGACAGGGTATTGCTGGGGGCACAAGCGTGGGTTGGGCACAGAGCACAGACAAGGGCTGGCGTTCCACACACTGCCTGTGGCCTTGGCCATCATGGAGCCACCCACGCTGCTGCCACCACTGCATCCATCCTGCTGTGCCAGGCCCTTTTCCAACCCCATCCTTGAGGACCCTCAGCCACCCCCTGGACCACCTCAGGAGAGCCCTGCTGTCTCCATGCCACCAGCCATCAGTTCCCATGCCCAGTCCCGGCTGCCCACTGAGGCCTCTCTGGCACACTGGTGTCCCCAGCTCACACCAGTGCCCTCAGCTCACTCCCCGTGCTCCCCAGCTGACACCAAGTATCTGCGGGGGCTTTGCCCCTCTGTGCCCCAGCCCGCGCCTCAATGCCAGCATGGCACCAGCCCTGGTGACACCGGGGCCCTTGCCCAGACCCCGGCCAGCCGCTGCAGCGTGGCGGCACAGCCAGCGTCGGCCGGTGGTGGCCGTGCTGGCGCGGTGGCCGGAGGCTCCTGCCAGACAACGAGCTCCCGGGTAGGACAGAGACGCAGCGTCAGCGCCGGGGGGGCACCAGCCCGCCGGGGACCCCCGCCCAGCCCGCGCCGCAGCCCCCGGCTCGGCCACTCGGCAGGCGCGGCCGCTCCCGCACACAAAGCGGCGCACCCGTTCGGGGCTCGCAGCCCCCCCAGCCCCGCCGGCTGCCGCGGGGACAGCTGTGACCCTGGCGGGACAAAGCGACCCCGGCCCGGCAGGGGCTGCCGGGGACACCTGTTGTGGCCGGGGCGGCTGCCGGGCCCGGCCTTTGTGCCGGGGCTGCCGCATTGTGCGGCGCGGCGGGGCCGGGGACCCCTCACGGCCCCCCGCTTTTGTCTGCGCAGACGAGACCTTGGCACCCACCCTGCCCGCGCCCACCCTGCCGGCGGGTGCCCCGGCAGGACCCCCCCCTTGGTCAGGGCGGGACTCGGCGACAGTCACGCCGGTGACACCGACCCGCGCCCACCGCCTGGCCCCGGCCAGAGGCGGCAGCTGGGTGGGCATCGCCCTCCCCGGCAAATGTTCCGTGGGGGATTCGCACCGTCACGGCCCCCCCTCCTTGCCCCGGCTCCGTTCCGGGCGCGGCCAGGACCGTGCCGGGTCCCGCCGCCGGGGTCCCAACCGAGCAACTCCCGGGGCCAGGACGAGCTGCGGAGCCACCGGGCCACCGCCCCGGGAGGGACCGGGAGAGCCGCGGGGGCCGCGATAGGCGGGCGAAGGGCCGGGGATGCCCCATCAGGGCCGCTGCCGCCGGGTGCGGGATGCTGCCCACGGGAGGCCGGTCCTTGTCCCCGCGGGGACCTTGGCACGGCCCGGCCCGGCCCGGGCACGGCGCGGCCACGCCCGAACGAGCGCGGGGCGCTGCGGCGGGTCCCGGTGCGGACAGCGAGCACCGCGGGGGTCCCAGCCCCGCTCCCCGGTGCCCGTCACAGCCCGGCCCTGACCTGCGCGTCACTGCGGCAGGAGGTCGGGGCGGCGGGCACCGAACCGGCGGTGCTGCCAGCCCGGGAGTCCCCGGCGGAGAGCGGGGCTGTCCCCCGGTGCGGGGCGCTGGGCTGGGCGCAGCCCCGGTGCGGACCGGGCGCGGGCGCGGTGCCGCTGCGGCGGGTCCCGGCGCGGGGTCCGGGGGTTTCGGGTGGTCCCGGCCCCGCCGGTCCGGAGTGGCCCCGCAGACAAAGCCCGGGGCCGCCCAGCACAAAGGATGCTCCGAGCCGGGGCGGGGCCGCCCGGGAGCCCCGGCGGAACAATGGGCCGGGCCCGGCGGGACCCTCGCCCCGCTCGCCCGCCGCGCCCCCGCCGCCCCGGGGTCCCAGCCCCGCCGCGCCCCGCGCACCTGCTGCTCCCTCCGGGTCGCGACACGGCGCCGACGACGAAGCGGGGCCGCTCGGGGCGGAGCAGCCGTCCCCGGCGCCACACCCGCCGAGGCGAGCCCCTCGCGCTGTCGCGACACCATCGCCCTGTCGCGACAAGTGACTCGCCATGGGTGGGCGGCGGTCACACACATTTATCCCCGCCTTACCCCGGCGACGCGCCCCGAGCGGGGATGGCGAGGCAACTGCCTCCGTCCTCGCCTGTCGCGACATCCGCGCATGTCGAGACACACGCACCTGTCGCGATTGCCCCTCCCGCCACGATAACGGCTCAGATCCTGGCGGTACGCGAAGAGCCCCTCCCGGCCCGGCCCCCCCGGCCCCGCCCGACCGCGCCCGGCCCCGCCGGTACCTGCCGCTCCTCCCGGTGCCGCTCCCGGTGCCGCTCCGGCCGCGATCGCCTCTCACCCGAACCTGCGCCGCGGGGGCGGGGCCTTGGCTGAGTCCCGACCAATCGCCGTCAACTCTGGCCCCCGGAGGCGGGGCCTCGGTAGCGCACCGGCCAATCACAGCCAACTCTGGCCCCCTGGAGGCGGGGCCGGGCCCCCAGCAGGGTGGGCTGAGCGCGGCCTGACTGACAGGCGGGGGCGTGGCCAGAGCGCCGGGCCCCGCCCCGCCCTCCGCACGCGCCGTTGCCGTGGTGACGGAGCGCGCGGGGCGACCCCGGGACCCCCCGAGACCGCCCCGGGGCCCCCCAGACCCCCCGGGACCGTCCGGTGACCCCCGGGACCCACCCGGACCCCACTCCGGCCCTGCAACAGCCCATCGCCCCCCGGTAACCGTCCCATGGCAGCCCCCCAGGGCACCCGATGGCCTCCCACGGTCCCCGGGCAGCCCCCCATGGCGCCCCCCACCACACATCCCTCCCCATGGGACCCAGTGGTCCCCCATGGCCGCCTTGACACCCTCAGAGCATCACATCGCTCCCCCCGGGTCACCCGCAGCAGCCCCATCTGCCCCTCCCAGCAGTGCCCAGTAACACCCAGGGTGTCCCAGTAAAACCCAGGGGGTCCCAGTAACACCCAGGAGGTCCCAGTGCAGCCCAGCCTGGCCCGGCTGTACCCAGTACAGCCCAGTAGCACCCAGTAGTGCCCAGCACAACCTGGCAGATCCCATCAGCAACGAGCACAGCCCAGTTACAGCCAGTAATGGCCAGTAACATCAACTATTTCCCACTAATACCCAGCAGTGCCCAGCACAGCCCAGTATATCCCATTAGCCCCCCGCTCAGTACCCCCAGACCATCCTGGCAGCCCCTGGCACAGCCCATCTTGGTGGTCTCAGGCTCTCAGTGTGCAGAGACAGGACACACTGGTCCTGTCCCCACCTGTGAGCAGACTCAGAGACTGGTGGCACTGGGCACCTGCTGGGCAGGATGTGGCCCTCGGGGCCCAAGGTGTCAGAGCTGCTGCAGTGGGGCAGGCACAGGGCTGGGAGACCACCTGCCCCATCCCAATCCCCAGTTCCTGTCCCATCCCACCCCTGCTGTGCCCCCCTGTCCTCAGGCACTGCTGGGCTCTGCCATCCCCTCCCTGGGTGCTTTGGTGGCTCCTGGGCTGTGCTGTCTCCCTGTATCAGAGGGCACTGGGGTGCCAGTCAGTTGTGTCTGCCAGGACCCCCAGGCCCTTCCCACAGAGCTGTCCCCACCCATGTCACTGTCAGGGACTCTTCCTGCCCCGGGGCAGGACGTGGCATTTGTCCCTGTCAGGTCCCTCCTGATGGTCCCTTCTCCAGCTGGGATCCATCCTGGTGCAGCAGCGCCTGTGGGCACAGGGACTGGTCCTTCAACGTTTGGGCATCACAGAGCCACAGATTTGGATGGGAAGGGACCTCAAAGCTCATCCAGTCCCACCCCCTGCCATGGGCAGGGACACCTCCCACCAGCCCAGGCTGCTCCAAGCCCTGTCCAGCCTGGCCTGGGACACTCCCAGGGATGGGGCAGCCACAGCTGCTCTGCCCACCCTGTGCCAGGGCCTGCCCACCCTCCCAGCCACCAATTCCTTCCCAATATCCCATCTCTCCCTGCCCTCTGGCAGTGGGAAGCCATTCCCTGTGTCCTGTCCCTCCAGCCCTTGTCCCCCGTCCCTCTCCAGCTCTCCTGGAGCCCCTTCAGGCCCTGCCAGGGGCTCTCAGGTGTCCCTGGAGCCTTCTCTTCTCCAGGTGACCCCCCCAGCTCTCCCAGCCTGGCTCCAAAGGGGCTCCAGCCCTGCAGCATCTCCGGGGCCTCCTCTGGCCTGGCTGCAGCAGCTCCACGTCCTTGTGCTGGGAGTGTTGTTAAGATCCAGTTATTAGAGGTGCCTCTGCCCAAATTCAGGTACAAAAGAGACCATGTGCCAAAGTCAACAATATGGATTTTATTTAACAATACATATGAAGTAGACAGTTAGAAAGAAATAGAAAAGGGGACAGAGAGGGAGGCAGAGACAGACAGAGAGAGTTCCACCCTTAGGTCCAGCCATGTCCCTTTGGTCCTTCCTGGGCTTGGGGGTTGACTGGGGGCCCTGTTTGTTGTGCTGTGCAGAAGGAGGGGCTGGGTGGCCAATGCACAGAGCCCACCCAGCCCCAAATTTCAATTTTTTTCACTATTTGTGCATTGTAGCAAACAAAGGATTTAGTGTTCATTGGCTGCAAGTAGCATAGTTCTCTTATTAATTAGCATTGTCTTGGATAAATGATTCTCTTTTTGTGCTAATTACAGAATGCTCAGTCTTTGTCTTCTTTTGGGTTTGTGGGTTCTTGGGTCAGTGGTCCATGGGTTGGTTGTGATATGCCCCTGCTGGAATTACTTTTTATTCAGTTGGAGCTGATTTCAGCACAGTTGCTGAGTTGGTTTTAGCAGATTCTTCCTTATCTTGGGGGTTCTGCCAGATGTCCTTGTGTCCATAAATCTTGTATTTGTATCCATTCTCAGTAACACATCCTTCTTCCCAAGCTTTGTTATCCTGCTTCTAGATCCAAAATCATGCAATTTATCTTCCTAACGCTGGGGCAACACAACCCCCTTTATACAGCCCCAGTTCTGGGTACCCATGGAGGTGCCTCTGGGGGCTTCAGGGGCTGCTGGTGCTCACAGATGCTGTCTTGGATCTTTGGTGATCTGCATTGGAGCCATTGCTTCTTTCCACAGTCTGTCATGGTGGGGAAATTTTGTCCAGATGCATTAGCCAGGATATGCCAACCAGATCTTCCCTCTGCCAGGCCAGGAATTTGCACCTTCCTGTCACCAATTTCTCCCTCCTGAGGCTTTAACAGTGTTTGAGGTAACTGTGCTCTTTAACTCCCAACAGGTAGCAGAGCTGGAGGCAGCTCTGCAGATGGGGTCTCACCTGAGGGGACAGAGGGACAGAATCGCCCCCTGACCTGCTGCCCACGCTGTGGGATCAGCCCAGGGTGTGGTGGGTTCTGGGCTGAGTCATGTCCAGCCCCTCCCCAACCAGCACCCCCAAGTCCTTCTGCCCAGGGCTGCTCTTAAATCCATTCATCCCCATCCTGGATTGGTCCCGGGGGTGTCCTGACCCAGCTGCAGCCCGGGCACACTGGCACAGTGCCCCGTGGCACCTGCTCACACCACCCTGGCAGAGCACAGGTCCTCCAGCCCCTTGTCGTACCCACCACAGCTGTCACACCCACTGCTCGCCCACCCCACGTGCCCCCACCAACCCCAGGGGGTGCCCTGGCCACGGTCCAGCCCTCACTGCCCCGGGGGCTGGCACAGGGACTGAAGGGACCCTGGCAGTCTCACGGTCCACCTGGCACTGCCTGGCTGGGGGGCAAACTGAGGCAGGAGCTGTACAGGGCAGTTTCCCAACCCACAGCTGATGGGGCAAAAATGGGGGGGGGTGTCCCATTCTGCTGGGGCCTCTGCACCCCCACACCCTACCCCAGGCCTGCACAGGCAAAGCTTCCAGTGCCCTGGGGAGCTGCTCTCAGCCCACCGACCCCTGAGACCCCATTCTGGGCTGGAACCCCAGTGACTGCCGAGATCCCACTGGTCACCGATAACCCCCTGTCCCCTGGACCCCACCACCCACTAGAACCCCATCACCTGCTGAGACCAGAGTGCCCACCAGGACCCCACCATCTGCCAGGACCCCACCCACTGGAACCCCACTGTCCTCTGGGACCCCACTACTTGTGCTGGGGTCGCACCACCCCTTAGGATCAGTCACCAGGATCCAAGCACCAGTGCTGGGACCCACCACTGCCTGAACCCCCCACCTGCAGCGGTGCCCCACAGCCCACTGGGACCACCCATTCTGGGATCCTACCACCCCCTGGGACCCACCATCTGCTGGGACCTCACCACCACCCAGACTCCAGCACCTGCACTGGGACCCCACTGCCACCAGGGCTGTTGGTTCCCGGCAGTTGTGCTGCAATCCCACCACCACTGGGACATCACTGCCCACCAGGACCCCAAAGCCACCAGAATCCCAGCACCTGTCAAGGCCCTGTCACCATCTGAATCCCACCACCACTGCTGGGATTCCCTCCCGCCCTCCAGGACTCCCAGCCCCTGCTGGCCACAGACCACACAGTCACACATAAAGGATTTTTTTTCTCTCTTTTTTTTTTTCCTCTTTTTTTCTCTTTTTTTTTTTTGCACAAAACAGGACATTTATTCAAGTGTTCTCCAGCACAAGTACATTAGAAAGGAGCTCGTCTGTATTATACTCTTCTGGGCACCAAAGAAAAAGAAAAGGAGGATGGGATGGAAGCGGGACGGACAGACTTTCTACATCTGCTGCACGCATTGACCTTTATTAGTTCAGAACAGCTATGTCACGAGCAATACTCACACAGATACAACAGCGCCGGGCGCCCGCGGCACCCCCGGCCGTGAAATGCACAGTTCAGCGGCAATAAATAGAGAAGCGACCCTAAAAAAACAAACCAACAAAAAACAGGGGCAACGAACCAAGAGAGAAGTAGAAAATAAACCGGGGGGGTTGGGGCTTGGGGTGAGAAAAGGGGAGGGAGAGCAGCCGGGGTGGCCGCGGCGGCGCCAGGAATGTGGCGGCGGAGCCAACTCAAAGGGAGGAGGAAGGAGGGTACCAGCTCTACGCGCGTATTCCTCGGGATGATGAGTACATGATTCCCACAAATAGTTAAGCGTCAGCTACTTCAATGTCTAGGCTAAAACACATGAAATCTCTCGTTTAGTTTTCAAGTACAAAGTTAAAATGCCTTTTTCTTTTTTGTTTTTTTTTTAATAATAATATATAAGAGTAAAATAATAGTGCTCTTTGAAACTCCACTACGAGAAACAAAACAGTCATTGTCCAGACAGCAGACTTAATTTAACAATATATATTTTTAATAAAATGTTTTAGCACCGTGTTTGTCCCCACTCCCTCGGCGGATCTTAAGGAATTTAGGCCTTTCTGTGTTGTTTTGAGTTTTCATCTAGGGCTGTGCAACAGAATTTGTCTGGTTGTTTTTAAAAAAAGACGTGAGTCGGGTACGTTAAAAACTGAACTCTTTGCCCCAGGCATCCCCACAGTTCCCACCGGGTCCCACCGCCGCCGGCATCTGATCCCAGCAGGAACCTGCTGCCCACCGGCACTGGCTCCGGCACAGCCTGCCTGGGATGTGCCAACGCCGCGCCGGGCCGGGCCCCCAGCGCAGCACCTGCTGGGACCCAGCACCCCTCAAAGGTGCAGCAGGACCAAGGGGGTCCCAGGAAGTGCTGCAGGGCTGGGCTGGGCTGGGCTGGGCCGGGGGGTCCACTGGGGCCCCCAAACCCGGCACGTGGCCATGCAGAACCCACTGACGGCACCACAGGACGGTGCACCAGCACCCAGAGCTGCAGGGCCACAAAGGACCAGCACCCAGAGCTGTGGGTCACACAGGACCAGCACCCAGAGCTGTGGGTCACACAGGACCAGCACCCAGAGCCACAGGGCCATGCAGGACCTGTCAACAATGTTGCAGGACTGTGCAGGACCAGCACCCGGCACCTCAAGGCGATGCAGGACCAGCACCCAGCACCTCAAGGCGATGCAGGATCAGCACCCAGCACCTCAAGGCCATGCAGGACCCACAAATGATGTTGTGGGGCCCTGCAGGACCTGCAAACAGCACTGCAGGGCCGTGTAGCACTTACACCTGGGGCTGTGGGGCTGGGCAGGACCCACAGCCAGGGGCACAGAGCTGTCTGTGCAGGACCTGCAGGCAGTGCTGCAGGACCATGCAAGACTCAGGCAGTGCTGCAGGGCCGTGCAGAACCTACAGTGCCCACTGCTGCCCTCACACAGGACGGCTGGGGCCACACCAGCCCCACCAACAGGGCTGTGGGGCCACGTGAGGCTCACACCACACCAGGCAGGACCTGTGCCTGGTGCAGTGGTCCTGTGCCACCTGGGCCTGGCACTGCAGGGATCCAGCCCTAGGAACGAGCCATGGCCCAGAGCCTGGCTCAGAGCCCAGGGCAGTTCCCCTGCCTTCACCCCCTGGCAAAGCTGGGCCCCACGGTGCCCCCAGCACAGCTGCCCACGCCAGCTCAGCTCCCCGTGCCCCCCGCACCCAGAGGGGCCGCCGGGCCCCCGGTAGCACCAGGCGGGGTTGGAGGTGGGGGGCCCCAAGGGCCACCCCCTGCCTGCCTCGTTGCCATCGGTCCCAGCACCTCTGAGCACCTCGGGCCGCGGGCACAGCTCGCTGCCATAGCCAGCACCCGGCAGCGAGCGCCGCGGCCCCGCACCTTTCACAGTTAGAGAAGAGACGGCGACAGGCCGAGACCCTCCGGGAGCCTCCCCGCACCGTAGCACCAGTCCCTGTCCCACCGGGTCCGGCTGCCCCGCGGGCATCGGGGCTGCACCGGGCCGGACCCCGCGGCACCACAGCTGCCAGACCAGTAGCACCATCCACCGCACTGCCAGCACCTGCCCGCGCCCTGCCCGCTCACACCACGGCTCCTGCCACCGCAGCTCCCGGCCCCTGCGGCCGGGGCTGTCTGACACCAACACTGCCACGTCCCCACGGGCACCCACCCATGCCCCAGTGGGGCACGGGGCACAGGGGGGACGCGCTCACTCCAAACCACACGTGGGCAGAGGAGCGATGCCCCAGCGCCCGCGGTGACACCGCCGGGGCGCCATCCTGGCTCACCAGGGCATCGCCCTCCTGCCGCCAGCCCGGCCCCGCGGATGTAGCACCAGGGTCCGGGGCCCGCAGCCATCCCCGTGCCATGCCAGAAGCGTCCCGGCCGCGCTCCGGCACCAGCACCGCTCTGTCCCCCCTGCCCTGCCGGCGCTCCTGCCCCGCCTTCGGCGAGAGCCCATTGGCAGCACCTGTGCCCCGCGCCGCCCCGGCAGGCAGCACCCGTGGGAAGGGCAGGGCCGGGGGCAGGACCCCCCACTGCCACCGGGGTGCCGGGGGACACCCAGCACCGGCTCTGCCGGGCGCCACGTACGCAGAAGAGCACCAGTACGCTGTGGGAGCGAGGGGCGCCAGCGCCAGCGGGGCAGGGGGCACCGCCGAGGCGCTTCCGTTTGGGACAGAAAAAGGTTATTGCATGACTCGGGATGGAGACGCTTCCGCCCGGCCGCCCCGGCCCTGCCGCTCGCTCGGAAAGGCCCGGCACGTAAGGCAACGTGGAAGCTGATGTCTTGACTCACCCCGCTGTGTAAAGCACCATTATGAAGTCAGGTTGTACAGTAGTAACAGTACCTTTTATATATATATATATCTATATCTCATATCTATCATATATATATAAACTGTAAACAAGAGGTAACAGCGGCTTCTAGGATCTGCTCTCTTCAAGGTTTCCATGTGGTAGGCACCCAAAATACTGTAGAAAAGGTGTGTGTGTGGCATGTGTGTTCCCGGCCTCCCTGCCGGGCCGGTTGGCTCCATGTCACCGGAGAGCGGTGCTGGTGGAACAGAGCGAGGCTCAGCCGTCGGGCGCTGGAGCCGCCGGGGCCGGGCCGGCGGGCGCTGGGCGCGGACGGAGCGGGTCTCGGAGCAGAGCGGGTCTCCTTCGCCTCTGCCTCCCTCCCGGCTGGGCTTTCCCACTGCCATTTCCCCTCCTCCGAGAGCAGCGCTGGCGACGGCGTCTCGTCTCGCCCGCTGCCCCGGGAAGCGGAAACCAAACTGACAGGAAAACCCAGCCAGAAAAGAGCGGAAAATTAAAAGGTTACCCCCAAAAAAATGGTTTTGGTTTTTGTTTCTTTTCTTTTTCTTCTTTTTTTTTTTCTGTTTTGTTTTTGTTTTCTTTCCGACCTTTTTTGTTGTTTGTTTGCTTTCTTGTGGTTTTTGTTTGCTTTTCAATAGGCTAAAGCTGACCCTTGGAAATTCAGGAGAGGACACCGACCCCTTTCGCTCGGGGAGACGTGTGCTGGGTTCCCGTCGGGCTGCGAAATCCCGTCTCTCTTCTGGGTGCTGACTCTTCTCTCATTCCGTGTGTTCACTTCTCTTGGCGTGGATGGGTTTGTTGCCGACTCGCTCCGTGTCACCAGTTCCTGCCCATCTCTAGACGCAGGCAAAGTATTCCTTCAGGGGCGCGAAGAGGTGGCGGATCACCGGCACGCTCCAGGACCTGCCGAGCAGTCTCTGCCGGGCCAGGCGGCTCATGTTGGACACATCCGTGTAGTGCACCGGGAAGCCGAAGACCCTACGGGAGAACGGAGGGACAGGAAGGGTCAGGGGTGCGGGTGGAAGGCGGTGCCCAGAGCCCCCCGGAGCCCCCAGTACCTCTCCATCTCCGTGCACCACAGGATGTCCTCCTTCTCGTTCATGAACACAGGGAAGTGCTGGTCCTTGCCCTGCTTGATGGAGTTGGAGCGAGTGGTGATGGTTCGCACTTTGCTGAACTGCAAGAGGCACAGGATGGTCACGCTGCAGGGTGGGATGGAGCTCTGACACACGGCAGGTCCCCAGCCCCCCAGAGTCCCCCAGACACCAGCCAGGGGCTTACAGGCACAGGCTCATCATGCTGGGGGGTAGGACAGAGGCCTCCCGACACACTGGAGGCCCCCCAAATGCCAGCTGGGCAGGCACAGGCACAGGCTTGTCATGCTGTGGGGTGGGACAGAGCCCCTCCACCCATTGGAGTCACCCGACCCACCGGCCAGGCGCTCACAGGCAGGTGACTCACACCAGCCCAAGGTGCCACCACTGCGTCCTTACTCCACCTCCATGGGACCCCTGCCTTGGGACCCTTGCCCCCACCCCCTCACTGCCCACCCCCAGCTGACCTTTGCTATCCTGCCGTGCTCCAGGCACTCCTGCAGCTCCAGCTTATCGTTGACAGTGGAGGCGAGTGGCCTGATGGGGGGAAGAGATGGTGGGCAGGGGATGGCAGTGTCCCCACACTGTGTCCCCGTGGGTGCAGGGCAGGTCACTGGCTGGGGCGTGTGGGAGGCATGGGGGGGGCTATGGCTCTAAGCAGCTGATTTCCATGGGGGAATCAGCCATGGGCCACCACAGCCACCACCCAGGAGGGACACAAAGGGCAGCTTAGTGGCACCCCTTCATCATGACAACATGGGGCCACTATTGGGGTGTGCCATCGCCTCTTTGTGAGACCCCTGCTCTTGCCCAGCACTAGCTGGGTTGGGACCCTCAGAGCCATGTCTGGGGTGGGGGAGGTCCCAGCGGTGCAGACCCCACTCCCACCCTCCCAAAGCCAGGCCAGGAGTTCAGTTCTGAGGGGGCTCTCACCAACCTGTTCATCCCGGGCAGGTTCCCCCAGAAGTACCGTGCCCGGTGTGCTGCAGACACTTCTTTGGCATCAATCATGACAGGGTTGGACTGCGAGAGGGAGCGGGAGGTCAGGGGGGTTTGGCAGCTCCTCACTGCGGGGCAGGACCCCAGAGGTCCCCAGGAATGCAGCACAGGGTGACCCCAGGCAGGCACTGACCTCCAGGAAGCGCGAGATGTCCCTCTTGTCGCTCACCCCCATGGCCACCACGTTCTCAAAGAGCCAGAAGAAGGGCCGGTCGTCGCCCTCCTTGGGCCGCGCTTCGTGGAGCAGGCGGTAGAACTCAAAGAAGAGGCGCCCAGTGCCCTCTGGGAGGAGAGAGGAGGGCACCAGGGTCAGGGTGGGGGGCCCATGTCAACTGTGGGGGGCTCATGTGAGCCCTGAGGGGCCAGCAGTGGGGTCCAGCCCCAGCCCTGTGGGCACATTCCTACCATAGAGCCCCTTTCTGGCCGGGTTGACGATGGAGAGGTCGTTGCAGGGGCTCCCCCCAATCACCAGGTCAAAGGGGCCCCACTCCTGTATCTGCAAGAGACCAGATCCCTGGTGAGCTGGGCACTGCCACAGCCCGGGGGGGGACATGGGGAATGATGGTGGCCAAGCTCCCAGCTGGATCAGAGATCATGGAATATTCTGCTGGGAGGGACCCTCAATCATCCATCCAACCCCCGGCCCTGATCAGGACACCCCAACAATCCCACCCTGTGCCTTAGAGAGTTGTCTAAACCCTCCTGGAGCTCTGGCAGCCTTGGGGCTGTGCCCACTGCCCTGGGGAGCCTCGTCAGTGCCCACCACCCTCTGGGGGAAGGAGCTTTTCCTGAAATCCCAACTGATCCTGCCCTGGCACAGCTCCAGCCATTCCCTGGGTGCTGTCCCTGCCCTGGCACAGCTCCAGCCCTTCCCTGTGCCCTGCCCCTTCTCACAGAGAACAGAGATTAGTGCTGCCCCTCTGAGGAAGTTGCAGACTCCCAAGGCTGCTGCCTGAGCTCAGCCTCCTGTGTGGGGATGGGGTATGTGGGGGATCCCGGTGCCTGCAGGGCCAGGGGATTCCGGGGATCCCAGGGGGTTTGGGGGGCAGGACAGCACGTACGTGTTTCTGGGTGACATTGCGGACGTCCCCGACGTACATGATCTTGCCCTGGTGCCTCACCATGCCCACGGTGATGGAGTCCTCACACACCTCGGAGGCGATGTACCTGTCCACCTGTATCCCCAGGTCCTTCAGCACCAGCAGCCCTGCAGGAGTGGCACAGAGTGAGTGACAGGGATGGAAAAGGTTCTCACCTCCTGCCCTCACCCATCCCACTATCCCTGGGCCATCCCCCTTCCCCTGGATCCCCACCAGTGTGGACTCCTCAGGCAGAGGAGACAGTGGGGGCTGCCCAGAGGGCCACCCACCCCGGGGTCCCAGAGATCTGCCTGCACTCTGTGCCCCGAGGCTGGCAGGCTGTGGGGTGCAGGTAGGCTGCTCCCTGCCCTGCCCCATCCCAAGCACACGCCAGGGAGGGTCTGCCAGGCCAGGGACCCCCCACCTACCTGTGGCAATGCCATCAAAGAGCGAGAGCACCCGGATGGGCTTCCTCTTCTCAGCCGGCACGGGCGGGTACACCTTCGGTGGGTCCTGAGAGCCACAGGGTGGGGTCAGTGGGGAGGGGGCTGGGGGGCAGCAGGGAGGGGGCCGGGGGAGGCTGGGGGGTCACTCACAAACTCCTGGTCGTGGTTGTTGGCGAAGAACATCTGGAGGCGAGAGGGCCAGTCCTCGCGCCGCCGCAGCAGCCCATACACCCCCTTATGGCCGCACATGTAGCAGTTCCAGGGGTCCTCCTTGATGGCCGCCTGTGCTGCCCCCGGGCCCACCAGCAGGTCCACACACTCCACACAGAAGCACCTGGCACAGGGGGAGCCGGGCTCAGTGGTGGGGCTTGTGCCAGGGCAGTGGCACCACCAAAGTCTACCCAACTCCACACCAGGACTGGCATCCATCACTGAAACCCCCCGGCAGGGGCATCACCAGCAGGTCCCAGCTCTGTGTCGGGACAGCCAAAGCCTCCCCCAGCCCTACAGCAGGGCCAGGGCACCACCAAACCCTCCCCACCCTCATGACAGGGCCAGGGCACCAACCAAACCTCCCCAGCCCCAAACCAGGACTGGCATCAGCAAATCCCAAGCCCGGACTGGCATCACCAAAACCCCACACAGTGCTGAGACACCACCAAAACCTCCCCAGTTCCATGCCTAATCTGGCATCACCTAAAACCCCACAGGAGGACCACACAAAACTGAAACTTCTCCATCTCCATGCCAAGACTGCAGCATCACCAAAACTTGCCAGCCCCAGAACCAGGACTGGCATCACCCAATTTCCACGCCAGGGCTGGGGCATCACCAGAATTTCCCAGCTCTGTGCTGGTACTGTGGCATTGCCAAACTCCTCCCAGTCCCAGACTGGCACTAGGACACCACCAAAACCTTCCAGCTCCACACCTGCACTGGCAGCACCAAAACCCTGTGGCAAGACCTCGGTGTCACTGACACCTCCCCAGTGGGACTGCAGCATCACCAGAACACGCCAGCCCCAAACCAGGACTGGCATCACCAAAACGCCATGGCAGGACCAAAGTACCAACTACACCTCCCCAGCCTCACACTGGGACATCACAAAACATCCCAGCCCCAAATCAGGATCCCTGAATTCCCACACCAGGCCTGTGGCACCACCAAAACCTCTCCAGCCTCACACCAGGACTGAGGCATCACAAAATATCACAGCTCCAAACACAGACTGGTACTGAGGAATTAATCTGGTCCAGGGGCTGACTGCGCTCTGAGTGGGAGTCCCAGCCCAGCCCAACCCAACCTCTGGGATAACAAAGGCCACGAGGATGGGTGAGCCAGCTGAAAGGACACTGAGAGACACAGAAGGAACTGGGAATTGCTGACCTCTTGGAGAACAAAGGAGACGAGGACAACAAGGTGGATGGACAGAGAGACAGGGGCAGGAGCCAAAACTCGCGAGGAAGAGGGAGATTTGTACATTGGGAATCTTGAGGGTATAAAAGCCCAGGGGTCCTTTGTTGGGGTCCCTCCTCAGAGGCACCAGCTTGAGCCATTTCTGTGTTACTGTCCTGGGAATCAATGGCTTTATGGAATGAGACATCTGAGACTCTGCCATGGGAAACCTGGGGTGGCACCACTGGGGAAACCTCGTGTGGCTGTGAGTGTGAGTGGGGACCCCAGTGGAACCCGTGGGGTCACTGGAGCTGCTGCTGTGAGGGGGCTCTGCTTCCAGCAGTGAAAAGTCCTGGTGGTGGGAGTGTGGCTGCCAGGGAGTCTCAGGAACAGCCAGACTAGGAATTTTCTGCAACAACCGGCATCACCAAATTCCCATGTCTGAGCACCACCAAAACCTCACAGTTCCACACCAGGACTGGGATCACTGACACCCCATGCTGGAACTGTGGTGTCACCAAAACCCCCTAGACTCATGCCAGGACTGGGGCATCACCAAAACCCTACACTGGGACAGTGGCACCACCAAAACCTACCAGTCCCATGCCAGGTCTGGCATCACCAAAACTGCCCAGGCCATGCAGACTACGGTACTGCCATAACATCCCAGGCCCAAACCAGGACTGGCACCACTTAACCCCCATGCCAAGACTGTGGCATCACCGAAACCTCCCAGTCCCTTCCTGAGACTGGGACATCAGCAAAACACCCCAGGATTGAAATCATCAAAACTGCCAGAACATCCCCAGCCTGACAGACAGAACTGGGGTATCACTGAAAGCTCCCCAGCCCAACAACAGGACTGTGGCACTCCTGAGCCCTCCCCAGGTGCCACCGTGGCACCCCAGAGCCCCCAGGCCCCGCACCTGCAGCAGTTGTTGTTCCCACACATGAGGACCTCGCGGCCGCCGCAGCAGATGGTGCAGTAGGACTGGTACCCGTCGTCGTCGTACTGGTACGCGCACTCCAGGAAGCAGTTCTGGGGACAGTGGCGGGGTCACTGCGGCCCCAGGGGCTCCAGGGACCCCGGGATGGGGCCTGGCACCCTGAGAGACCCCTGGGCAGGGGGCAGGGGCCCAGCTGTGCCTGCTGGCCTGGCACGATGCTGTACCTTGCAGTTTTGGCACATCCCTCCGATGAACAGAGGATGTTCCAGGGTCACGTTGAGGCTCCCACAGGAGATGCAGATGTCTGAGGGGGGCAGGATGGGAGACATCACCCCCAGCACCCCACACCAGGACAGCCCAGCATGCAGCATCCTGACCCCGACCCCCACCCTGCCGTCACCCCCTGAACGTACTACCCTGTGTCAGGGTCACACCAGAGCTGCAAACAAACCCTGGGGACAGCAGGAATGGTTCCCCACTGCCTCCTGTCTCCACCCTGGAGCCCAACAGCACCACAGGCACAGGCAGTATCTCAGGGGTCCCTGCACCACCCAGAGTGGGCCACTGCCACATCACAGCTGCTGTCCCTGCTCCCAGCCAGGCTGAGGAGTGGGACAAGTTCATACTCAACCCCTTGGGCCTCCCTCTCCGAGCCCCCTCCGCTCTGCTCTGGGGTGCCCAGCAGGGAGGGACCCTCACCCCAGCTCACCCCGGTGGCAGATGTGCCCCAGCCCCACACTCACCTTCGATGTTCCTGCACTTCTGCCGGACCTCGTACACCAACCGCTCTGGGGGGAAGAGAGAGGTCAGGGGGGTCCGGCCTCAGCCAGGTCCCCTCGTGCCAAGGGGTGAAAGGAGGGGACCCCCAGGGAGCAGCTCTCCCCCAGCCCCCTGTGCCAAACCCAGCCCCGCAGAAGGGGGTGGGCACAGGGCACCCCACGCCGGTACCTCGGGTGCGCTCGTCGATGATCTCCTTGACCTTGGGCTTCTCTTGGGTTGTGCTTTTGCGGGGCTTTTTGGCGGGCGGGGGCGGGGCGTAGGCGGCGGCTTCGGGTTCCACCCACATCTCCGTGTAAACTTCTTTGTAGGGGTTCCGTTCCTCTGCAGGGCCAGGGGGGCTGTCAGGGGGGCCCCCCAGCAGGGCCCCAGCACCCCAAAGTGTCAGCCCCACAGCCCTCCCCCTGTCCTGTCCGGTGATGTGGCCCCCAGAACCCCTGGGCAGGTCCTCAACCCACACAGAGCCCCACAGCCCCCTCACCTTCGGGGGGCTCCAGTCCCTTGGGGCCCGAGGGCTGGAATCCACCCAGGGCCCACTCGATCATCTGCTTGTTCTGGATCTCCACCACCTTGGACGTGTCAGTCTCGTCGTTCTCGGGGCACGCGGGGAAGATCTTCCCTGCCCGGCTGCTGGCCACCTGCCCGGGGGTCCAGGTGTCACCCCCCCTGAGGGGGCCCAGCCACAGCCCCCCTGCCCTGCCCAGCAGGGACCCCCCAGCTCCGGAGAGACCGACTCAGTCTGAGACTCTCCAGAAAGACCCTCAGCACTGCCAAGAGAACCCCTCCCAGGTGCCAGGACCCCTCCCCAGCACTGCTGAGACCAGAATCGACCCAGGACCACCACAGCACCTTCAGCAACCTGGAGAACCCAATACCCCCCCTGCACAGCCCCGGCGGGTACAATGACTCCCAGACACCCCCAAAGCCTTCTCTGGGCGCTCCCCAGACTGTCCTGTCTTCAGAGCCCCCCTGGGTGCTGGAGGGGAGGCAGGGCTGGGGTCTGGCAGTGCATGGTGGTGGCTGCTGGTCCCCGAGGACAGAGCACTGATGTCCCCCCCACCCTCCCTGGTGTCCCCACAGACACAGCACTGATGTCCCCCACTCTCCCTGGTGTCCTCATGGACAGAGCACTGATGTCCCCCACTCTCCCTGGTGTCCCCACAGACACAGCACCGATGTCCCCCACTCTCCCTGGTGTCCCCACAGACACAGCACTGATGTCCCCCCCACCCTCCCGGTGTCCCCACAGACACAGCACCGATGTCCCCCACCCTCCCTGGTGTCCTCATGGACAGAGCACTGATGTCCCCCACTCTCCCTGGTGTCCTCATGGACAGAGCACTGATGTCCCCCACCCTCCCCGGTGTCCCCATGGACACAGCACTGATGTCCCCCACTCTCCCTGGTGTCCTCATGGACAGAGCACTGATGTCCCCCACCCTCCTGATGTCCCCATGGACACAGCACCGATGTCCCCCACCCTCCCTGGTGTCCCCACAGACACAGCACTGATGTCCCCCACTCTCCCTGGTGTCCTCATGGACAGAGCACCGATGTCCCCCACCCTCCCTGGTGTCCCCACAGACACAGCACTGATGTCCCCCACCCTCCCGGTGTCCCCACAGACACAGCACTGATGTCCCCCACCCTCCTGGTGTCCCCACAGACACAGCACTGATGTCCCCCCCACTCTCCCTGGTGTCCCCACAGACACAGCACTGATGTCCCCCACCCTCCCTGGTGTCCCCACAGACACAAGCACTGATGTCCCCCACTCTCCCTGGTGTCCCCACAGACACAGCACTGATGTCCCCCACCCTCCCGGTGTCCCCATGGACACAGCACCGATGTCCCCCACTCTCCCTGGTGTCCCCATGGACACAGCACCGATGTCCCCCACCCCCCGGTGCCACCCCCGGTGCTCCCCGCGGTGTCCCCCCTGCTGTCCCCCTCACCTGCAGCACCTCGTAGATGGCCTTGCGGTACATGGGCTGCTTGTTGTAGGTGGCCTGGTGGAAGGCGCTGGCGAAGGAGCTCAGCGGGAGCAGCTTCTCCACGCACACCTGGGGACAGGACGGGTCGTGGGGACAGGCGGGGACAGCGGTTGGGGGACCGAGCCGCCCCCAGCCCCCCCGGGCGCAACTTACCACCGAGAACTTGCCGTCCCCGAACCACATGACCCAGCGGGTGCCCTCGGCGGCGCGGCTGCGGCCGGTCATCCACCAGGACACGATGCGGCCCGGCCACCACGAGAAGCCGCGCAGTTTGCCCCACACCAGCTCGCCAATGCCGAACCCGCGCCCGTCCTGGGGGCACAGGGGGGTCAGGGGGCATCGGGGGGGGTCAGGGGGCATCGGGGGGCATGCAGGGGGTCAGGGGGCATTGGGGGGGGGGTGTCAGGGGGCATCAGGGGGCATGCAGGGGGCACGGGGGGCATACAGGGGGTCAGGGGGCACAGGGGGGGTGTCAGGGGCATGCAGGGGGTCAGGGGGCATCAAGGGGCCTCGGGGGAGGTCAGGGGGCATCAGGGGGCATGCAGAGGGTCAGGGGACACACCGGGGGGGGGCAGGGGGCACATGGGGGGGGCAGGGGGCATCGAGGGGGGTCAGGGGGCACAGGGGGAGGCGTCAGGGGGCACCGGGGGGCTGTCCGTGCCCCGCTGCCCCCGCCCTCACCTCGTACTCGGGCTCGTCGTCGGCGGATTTGGAGGCGTTCTTGTCGCCAGCGTCGGCCACGGCGGGCTCGGGGGTGGTGGCCACGCTGGGCGAGGCGGGGTCGGTGGGCTGCTGCGGGCCGGGGGGCGGGCTCGCCTCCTCCTCCTTCTGCGCCTCGGCCCGCGCCGGCTCCTCCACCACGTTCATCACGGCGATCACCTTCGCCTTCTTCTCGGCCTGCGGGGCGAGGTCAGGCCATGGCCCCGCACCGGGGAAGGCACGGGGGGTGCAGCCCCCCGGCCCCGCACAGGGACCCCCGAAATGCCAGCCCTGCCCCGGGTGAGGGTCGTGACCCGCCGCCTGCCCCGAGCACGGCCCGGACCCCGCGCCCCATCCCCATCCCCATCCCTTATCGCGGGACCTCCCGGGCCCACCGTGGCCCGTGTCACCCTCTGGGGTCCCCCGCTCGGACCCCCGGCCCCGCTGCCCCCGGCCGGTCCCCCCAGCCCGCGGTGGCCCCCGGTGGCCGGTCACGTACCCGGGGCCCGGGGCGAGCCGGGGCGGAACGCGCGGAGCCGGAACGCGCGGGCCCGGCCGGGCCGGTGTGGGTCAGCCCGGCGGCCCTTTGTCTGGGCTCCGGGTCACGTGGTACGCCCCGGCCCGGCTGGTTGGCTGCGGGGGGGGGGCGCGCGCGGGGGCACGGCCCGGACCGGCCCGGGCGGAACCGACGGACCGAACGGGACCGATCAGTCATGAGTGGAACCGGAGGCACCCGAACGGCCCCACGTCCGGACCCCAAGGGACCGGCGGAGCCGAACGGAGCCAGGAAGAACCGAACGGCGCCGGACGGCTCAGCCCGAGCCCGGTTCCGGTCCCGCTCGCCCGGTGTCCGCCCGGTGTGCCCCCCGTGCCGGTGCCGCCCCCGCCCCGCTGTCGCGGTGCCGGCCCGTTCCCCCCGGTACTCACGGGCCCGTGGCCGCGCTCCGGTCCGGGCTGGGCTGCGCTCCCGCCGCCTTTTGTGCCGGGGCCGCGGCCCCCCGGCCTTTGTGCGGAGCGCCGGGACGGGGCGGGGGCGGCGGCGCCCCGGGGGCCTCGCCCCGCACGGCGGGAGCCGCCCCCGCCCCCCGCCCCAGCGGGGGCACCGCTGGCACCGGCCCCGCTGCCCAGTTCGGACCAGTACGGTGGGGGGCACGGTGCCCAGTACGGACCAGTACGGACACCGGGCGGGGGGCACGCTGCCCAGTACGGACCAGTACGGACACCGGGCGGGGGGCACGGTGCCCAGTACGGACCAGTACGGACACCGGGCGGGGGGCACGCTGACCAGTACGGACCAGTACGGACACCGGGCGGGGGGCACGCTGCCCAGTACGGACCAGTACGGACACCGGGCGGGGGGCACGGTGCCCAGTACGGACCAGTACGGACACCGGGCGGGGGGCACGGTGCCCAGTACGGACCAGTACGGACACCGGGCGGGGGGCACGCTGCCCAGTACGGACCAGTACGGACACCGGGCGGGGGGCACGGTGCCCAGTACGGACCAGTACGGACACCGGGCGGGGGGCACGGTGCCCAGTACGGACCAGTACGGACACCGGGCGGGGGGCACGGTGCCCAGTACGGACCAGTATGGACACCGGGCGGGGGGCACGGTGCCCAGTACGGACCAGTACGGACACCGGGCGGGGGGCACGCTGACCAGTACGGACCAGTACGGACACCGGGCGGGGGGCACGGTGCCCAGTACGGACCAGTACGGACACCGGGCGGGGGGCACGGTGCCCAGTACGGACCAGTACGGACACCGGGTGGGGGGCACGGTGCCCAGTACGGACCAGGACCTGCATCGCTCAGGTTAGCCCAGCGCAAACACTGACCTGGGATCACATCACCCAGTTCAGTCCAGTAAGGACACTGGGCTGGGCTCTGCCATCCCAGTTCAGCCCAGTATAACCACTGGTCTGGGTTAACGTTGCCCTGTTCAGCCCCAGCACAGACACTGGTCTGGCGTCACACAGCCCAGTTCATCAGCCCAGTTTGGACACTGATCTGGGGCTGGCACCGGCCCTGCTGTGCCAGTTCAGCCCAGTATGGATGGCACATACCTGGGGCCCTGCACCCCAGGACAGGCCCTGCCCCTGCCAGCCCCGCGGGCACCTGAGTGTCCCCACTGTCCCCGAGGATCCCCACTGTCCCCAAGGGTCCCCACGTGTTCCCACCATCCGCTGGGGCCACCACTGTCCCCGAGGTCCCTGAAGGTCCCCACTAACCCCGGGGGTCCCCCCTGTCCCTGACGTCCCTCCTGAGGGTCCCCACTGTCCCCGAGGGTCCCCACTGTCTGCTGGGGCCACCACTGTCCCCGAGGTCCCTGAAGGTCCCCGCTGTCCCCAGGGGTCCCACGGTGCCATGGCCCCGGGACCCCCTGGTGTGCAGAGAGGGACAAAGGGGCAGATGGTGTCACCCTGGGGGGGCAGTGGGACCCCCTGCCTTGCTACGCCCTGCCTGGGGGTCCCTGGGCCACCGACTTGCCCAGGGACCCTGAGGGACCCCGAGCACGGCCGCGCCCCAATGCCACCTCTGGGTGTGCCCCAGGTGACAGTGGGAGGACAGGGCTGACTCTGTGACCCCCCGCAGGTGACAGTGACAGCAGGGACACTGTTCCCTGCAGCCCCACTCGGCCGTGCCAGAGCAGCAAAAGGAGTCTGGGGACACAGTGGCCCTGGGCCAAAGGACACGGGGTGGTGACACCCGCAGTGCAGGGCCTGGTGCTCCCCCTCCCTGCCCCCAGTGCTGGTCCCACTGGGGACCCTCGCTGAGGCCTGGAGGGGTAACAGGAAATGTCCCATTGCCGGTCGTTAAGGGACATCAGCTGGATGTCACTGCTGGACAATTGTCCCAACCGATTCCTGCCCTGAGGCCACGGGCAGCTCTGCCAGCCCCGTCCTCATCCCCACCCCCCTCCTCCTCTCCAACCCCAACCCCTGTCCTTGCCCCACCCCCATCCTCATCTCTATCTTCATCCCATCTCCATCCCCATCCCCATCTCCATCTTTGTTTTCCTCATCTCCATCCTGTCCCATCCCCTCTCCTTGCTCATCCCCATCCCATTCCCAGCTCTGTCCTTTGCCCCATCCCCATCTCTGTTCCCATCCTCATCTCCACCTTCATCACATCCCCATATCCTTCATCTTCATCCCAACCCTGTTCCCATCCCCTTCCCATTCCCATCCCCACCCCTGGCACAGGACAGGGGGTCCCAGCTGAGGATGTCCCAGCACAGACAGGTCAGGCCCTGAATGTCTGTGTCCCTGCCCTGGATGTCCCTGGCCCTGCCCTGGCCCTGGCCATCACCATCACAGCCACAGCCATCACCATCACATCCTGCAGGGATGAGGAAGAGGAGGGAAGGCTGGAGGGGTCTGGGCTGTCCCTCTGCCCACCACAGCGGGACTGGTGACCCCAGCTGGGACCCCCCAAACAGTGGGGGGTGTCCCCAAACCGGGCAATGGACAGTGGGTGGCACAGCCCTGGCACTGGCTGGGGAGGAGCAGGGGCTGTGCCCCGCCACTGGGTCACCAAAAACAGTCCAGAGGTGACCAATGACAGGTTTGGGAATCCCCACAGTTTGGGGACCCCATAGCTTGGGGGTCTTCACTGAGAAGAACCTGCCTGTGCCAAAGGGCTCCAGCCTGGCAAGATGAGGCAGGGCTGGCACTGGGGGGCCCTTCCTGGGGACCCCTTCCAGGAAGAGGGAAGGGCTCACGCCCTGTGCCCCTGGGGCACAGCTGTCCCTTGTGCCCCACGGGGACATTGTGGATGTGTCAGCCATTCCCCATGTCCCACAGGGACACTCGGGCCATGTCAGCCAGGCCCTGTGTCCCATGGGGACACTGTGGCTGTGCCAGCTGTGCCCTGTGCCCCATGGGATGGCCTGGCCATGCCAGCCCTGTCAAGTGGGATGGCCTGGCTGTGCCAGTCTCTCCTGCCCCTGTGTGGTGCCAGTGACAGTGGGGGACACTACCGAGGATGAGGGGGTGCTGTGGGGACCCCGTGGCACCTGCAGAGCCCCTGGTCTGGCACCCCCAAGGGGCCACTGGCACAGTGGGCACGCCGTGCCTGCTGTCCGGCTGTGTCACACGCTGGTTCCCCGGGAAACCAGCAGGGACGGGCAGCACGTCCCGGCACATCCCGCGGGAGAAGGACGGCCCTGCTGCCCACGGCTGTGCGTGCCAGGCTCTGGGCAGGGGGGGCACAGGGGCACAGGGGCGAGGAACGGAGCTGCTGCCGTGGCCATGGCACCAAACCTGGGCCGGCTGGGCAGTGGCACTGCCAGGAGGAGGGAGTGCCTGCTGTACCAGCCCCACGGCTTGGCAAAGCCGAGGTGCCCTGTGTGCCCACATGGGCCCCCTGTGTGTGCCACTCACCCCTCACATGGGCACTCCCCGGCCCACGCTCTGTGCCATTGATGCTGCTGTGCTTTGCCAGGGAAGCCTTGGAGCGCAGCAGCCACCCCGGGCTGGGGTGCTGGGCCCACAGTGTGCCCACCCCACGCCAGTGCCGGCCCTCACCTCCCGCTTCCAGCGCGCCAGCCACTCGTCCCGCTTCCTCTTGCTGATGTAGTAGGGGTCCCCCGCCTGGAAGGTGTGTCGCTGCATCGGCCGCTGCCGCAGGCTCGACTCCCAGCCCAGGCCCCCGCGGAGCCGCCCCCGCGAGCCCTGAGAGAGCAGAGCAGTGTCAGGGACCAGGGGGCAAAGGGAGCAGGGTCGGGGGCAAAGGGAGCAGGGTCAGGGGGCAAAGGGAGCAGGGACAGGGGCAAAGGGAGCAGGGTCAGGGGGCAAAGGGAGCAGGGTCAGGGACCAGGAGCAAAGGGAGCAGGGACAGGACATCAGGTGGCAGTGCACTGGGAGTCACAGGCTGGGCTTGGGGACAGTAGTGGGAACAAAATGGAGGTGCCTGGGGGTGGATGGGGGTTGTGCTTGGGGGACATGGGCAGTGGGGGCACCACCTGCCTGGGCACACACATGCACATGAACACATGCTCAGGCCCACACGTGCAGTGGGACCTGGGTGCCCAGAGATTGGATACTGGGGAGAAATCCTTCCCTGAGAGGGTGGGCAGGCCCTGGCACAGGTTGGGCAGAGAAGCTGTGGCTGCCCCATCCCTGGGAGTCTCCAAGGCCAGGCTGGACAGGGCTTGGAGCAACCTGGGATAGTGGAAGGTGTCCCTGCAGGGCTGGGTGGAGGGGGATCACTGGCCTGGCACATCCTGGTGCCATCTGGTCCCCAGCACAACAGCAGGTGCTGCCCAGTGCCTGGCTGTGTCAGTGCATAGGAACCTGAGACGCCCATCCCATGGGGACCCTGTCCCTGGTGCCACCGGGCTGAGGGAGCAGGGAGAGATGGTGCCCACGAGCACAGGGAGCACTGTGCTGGCTGGTGGGCTGTGGGGCTGTGCCTGTCTCCTGGGGTGGGCTGTGGGGCTGTGCCCCTCTCCTGGGGTGGGCTGTGCCCCTCTCCTGGGTGCAGCCCTGCATAGTCCAGCCCCAGGCCATACTTGCCTCCATTTTCAGGGTGTCGAAGTTGTTTTCCTCCTTCTCGTCCTTGCCTGCACACAGAACAGAGAGCAGCCATGAGGAGGGAGGGCTCGGTGGGGGCTGCAGGGCTGGTACCCCGCGGGGACATCGGGCCCACCCGGGACCCCCCAGCCCATCTGGGGACCGCCCTGTGCCGGGCACAGAAGCTCCTGACTGGCACACGAGCTGGGCTGTGCTCCCAGGCAGATGCTGCTGCCAGGATGGAGCTGCTGCCCCTGCTCCCGGCCAGCAGTTTTGGGGGTCCGGGCAGTGATGCCCCAGGGCAGTGACCCCAGGGCAGTGACCCCCAGGGCAGGGGAAGTGGCCCCATGGCTTCCTGTGCTCTCGGCACATCCGTGCCGCAGGTTCGCGCCGCGGCGCTGCCAGGAAAGCAGCTAAAAATAACCACGGGCATTCGGGGTGTGAACCACCGGCACCCCGAGGGCCGGGGGAAGTGGGGGCGGCCGGGGGGGCTCCCACCTGCTCCCAGCATCCCCCAGCGCTTCCTCCTGCCTGCTGGGCACTGACTGCCCCAGCACAGACCCCCGGGTGTCCCCCAGCCCTGTGTGACACCCGGGCAGTCCTCCACAACCGGCATGTGGGGAGGCAGCAGGACACTGGGGCGTAGCAGGACAAAAAGGAGCACTCTGCTGGACAGTGGGGGACACTGAGGGACAGCAAAGGACACTGCAGGACAGTGGGTGACACTGCAGGACCTTGGGGAACACTGCAGAACAGTGGGGAACACTGCAGGACAATGGAGTACCCTGGGGGACAATGGGGGACACTGAGGGACAGCAGAGGACACTGCAGAACACTCAAGAACACTGTAGGATACTGGGGAACAGTGGGGGACACTGCAGGACACTTCAGGACACTTGGGGACAGTAGGGGACACTGGGGAACAGGAGCCTTTCTGGCTCTGTGCTGGGGGTTGGACTGTGTGTGCCCCAGGGGTGCCCAGGCATCCCGTGCTCCCACTGTTGCCCAGAGGCATGGGGGCCTCAGGTGGGGAAACTGAGGCACAGGAGAGGGGACATGGCCTGTCACAAGTCCCCTCTGTCACTGGGACTGGTCAAACTGGGGGGCACTGACTGGAGTGGGATTTCCCGGGGCAGCAGCTCATGCCGGGCACAGGATGCTCAGGAAGCCCAGTCCGGCCCGGGAGGAGCAGGGGAGGGTCTGGCCGGAGCAAAGCCTGGCACTGGAAGGTGCCGGTGCCACCGGTGACCCCGGCACAGGCACGGCCAGAGTGCTGACAATGGATCCTGGGGGAGGGAGGGAGCTCTGGGCAGCGCCACGGCTCCCCCAGCCCTCCTGGGGACCACCAGAACTGCCCTGACACCACCCCCAGCCCCTGGCTCAGTGCCCACTCCCCCGGGCAGCCTGGCACCAGGGCGGCCCCACGGCCACGGCCCAGCCCCACACGCTCCCCCCGATCCCGGCTCCGGCTGCGGCGCTCCCGCGGCTGCGCCTCGTGACTGCGGCAGCATCTGCAGCGCGGCTCATCCATCCTGCCTGCCTCAGCCATCCCTGCTTCTGCCAGATCCATCCCTGCCTGCCTCAGCCATCCCTGCCTCTGCCAGATCCATCCCTGCCTGCCTCAGCCATCCCTGCTTCTGCCAGATCCATCCCTGCCTGCCTCAGCCATCCCTGCTTCTGCCAGATCCATCCCTGCCTGCCTCAGCCATCCCTGCTTCTGCCAGATCCATCCCTGCCTCTGCCAGATCCATCCCTGCCTGCCTCAGCCATCCCTGCCTCATCCCATCCATCCCAGCCTGCCTCAGCCATCCCTGCCTCATCCCATCCATCCTGCCTGCTTCATCCATCCCAGCCTACCTTATCCCTCCGAGCCTCTGCCAGCTCCATCCCTGCCTGCCTCAGCCATCCCTGCCTGCCTTCTCCCAGCCTCTCCCAGATCTATCCCTGCCTGCCTCAGCCATCCCAGTCTCCCTCAGCCATCCCAGCCTCTCCCAGATCTATCCCTGCCTGCCTCAGCCATCCCAGTCTCCCTCAGCCATCCCAGCCTCTCCCAGCTCCATCCCAGCCTGCCTTATCCCTCCCATCCTCTCCCAGATCCATCCCCGCGTGCCTCAGCCATCCCAGCCTCTCTCCCAGATCCATCCCAGCTTACCTCAGCCATTCCAGCCTCTCCCAGATCCATCCCAGCCCTTCCTTGCCCTCATCCCTGGCTCAGCATGGCCTGCAGTCACCTCTGCTGATCGGGCTTGGGAAGCCCCCAAGCACCAGAGCTCAGAACCCTGAGGGGGTGTCCCAGGTCCAGAGGGACCTTCCCGAGTCCAGCCCATGCCACAGCCTCTGGTCCTGTCCCTGGGCACCCCCGTGAGTGCCTGGCTCACCTCCAGGCCCCTCCCTGCAGGTGCCACAGCCATGGATTCCCCGAGCCCCATGGATTCCCCGAGCCCCATGGATTCCCTGAGCCCCATGGATTCCAGGCCCCTCCCTGCAGGTGCCACAGCCATGGATTCCCCGAGCCCCATGGATTCCAGGCCCATCCCTGCAGGTGCCACAGCCATGGATTCCCTGAGCCCGCTCTGCTCCAGGCTGAGCAGCCCCAGCTCCCACAGCCTTTTTCCAGCACAGAAGCTCCAGCCCTGCAGCACCATGGGGCCCTCGCTGGGCTCTCCCTGTCCCGTCCCTGTCCCTTGTGTCCTGGGGAGCCACAGCTGGGCCCAGCACTCCAGGGTGGCCTCATCCCATGGGCACCACCTGGGCACCTCCTGATGCAGCCCAGGCATCTCCTGAGGTCCCCAGGCCCTCCTGTGCTGAGGGCCCCACTCACTGGGTGCTGGGAACACCCCTCAGTGTGGCACCAATCCCTCCATCCCACCGGCTTTCCAGCACCAGAGCCAGCACCTCCTTGGCACCATGGCCCCGGGACAGGGAATGTGCCCCCCGTGCCCCCAGCATGCACAGGGCTGCCATGCAGGGTGGGCACACATGCAGGGACCCACCGTCACCACACTGGGGTGGTCTCGCATGTGGGCAGGAACCGGAGGACCGACATCCCTGTTCCTGCCATCGGAAAGGATGATGAAGGGTGATGGGATGAGCATGCAGGTGCAGCCCCTGCCGACCTGCTGCCCCCACCCCAGATCCCGCATGGCACTGGGGGTTCAGCCCCTGCTCCTCCTGCTGTGGCTCCCCAGCCCGGAGCCCCCGCAGGGCAGGACAGCAGGGCCGGGGGGTCCCGGGGAGCCGAGCCCTGGGGAGCCCCAACGCTGAGCTCTTACTTTTCTCTGTGGCCTCCAGGAGTTTCCTCCTCCCGCGTTTCTTCTGGGGGTCGGAAGGGGCCAGCTCACCCTCATCGGCCGGGGCGTCCAGGCCCTCCTTGGGGGTGCAGCGGCCGTTCTCCAGCGCCCGGCCGGTCTCTCCGTCGGGAATGCTCTCCGTGTCGTCCTCCTCGGGCCGGCCGCCCTTGGGGCTTGCGCCGCCCTCCTCTGCGTCCCCCTCCACGTCCCCGTTGGGCAGCGGCTCGGCGGGACTGGCCTCTGGGCAGGGCGGGGGGCACTTGGGGACGGCCGCGGTGTCTTTGGGGGTGTCACTGCTTTCCACCTGCCGACAGGGAGATGAAGGAGCTGCAGTGGACGCTGGCAGGGGGGCACGGTCCTGGTCACACCTCACCTGTGCCCCAACAGCCACCGCCAGACCCCGCAGGGGGAGCTCCTGCACCACCTCGGGGTGGTCGGGCCCCGTGTGGACCCTGTCCGTGTCCCCTGCCTTGTCCCCACTCCCATACTACAGACGTCACAGCATGATGGTGATCTCTGGGACCACAGCCCATAAACCACCCCAGACATGGCTCCAGAGTGCAGTGACAACCTGGGGACAGCACACATCACACCAGAAAGTCCAAGTCCCACCTCCTGCATCCCAGGAGCGACAGCTGTCAGTCCCTGTTGGAGCGCTGGGGCTGCCATGGTACCCTCAGGACCAGGACACTGTCACAGTGTCACACTGGCCTCAGGGCCAGGACACACGGCCAAGAGACCCCCAGAACAAGGACATGGTGCTCCCCCAAGGAGGATGTGGCATCCTCAGGAGAAGGAGCGATGCTGTGACACTTCCATGGCTGGGACACATGGCAATGACACCACTGGAGCCAGGACACAAGGCTGTGACATGCTGAGAACCAGGACACACCATCGCAGCAACCTCAGGACCAGGACACACGGATGTAACACCTCATGGACCAGGACACACTGTCAGGACATCCTCAGGACCAGCACACAATTCCATGGCCTGCTCAGAACCAGGACATGTTCCAGGAATGCCCTCAGACCACAACACAATGCTGGCATCCTCGGGATATGGACAAAAGGGCAAGACATCCACTGCACCAGGATGAAAGAAGGTGACACCAGGAGGACCTGGATACACCATCATGGCAACTTGAGGACCAGGACTTGCTGCCATGACACCCTAAAGAAACAGGAGACACATCCATGGCAGCCTCAGGACCACAACACAAGGATGGAAAACCGCAGGAACCTGGAGGTACTGCCTTGGGGACCAGAACACAATGCCATGACACCCTCAGGACCAGGACACAATGCCGGGTGTGTGCGACAGGGATGTGTGTGACAGGAGTGTGTGTTACAGGGGTGTGTGTGACAGGGATGTATGTGTGTGTGTGTGACAGGTGTATGTGTGTGACAGGAGTGTGTGTGTGACTGGTGTGTATGTGTGTGACAGGAGTGTGTGTTACAGGGGTGTGTGTGACAGGGATGTATGTGACAGGTGTATGTGTGTGTGTGTGACAGGTGTATGTGTGTGACAGGAGTGTGTGTGTGACTGGGGTGTATGTGTGTGACAGGAGTGTGTGTGACAGGGGTGTGTGTGACAGGTGTATGTGTGTGACAGGAGCATGTGTGTGTGACAGGGATGTGTGTGACAGGTGTACGTGTGTGACAGGGGTGTGTGTTACAGAGGTGTGTGTGACAGGTGTGTGTGTGTGTGACAGGTGTATGTGTGTGACTGGGGTGTGTGTGTGACAGAGATGTGTGTGACAGGTGTATGTGTGTGACAGGAGCATGTGTGTGTGACAGAGATGTGTGTGACAGGTGTATGTGTGTTACAGGGGTGTGTGTTACAGGGGTGTGTGTGACTGGGGTGTATGTGTGTGACAGGAGTGTGTGTGACAGGGGTGTGACAGGTGTATGTGTGTGACAGGAGCATGTGTGTGTGACAGGGATGTGTGTGACAGGTGTACGTGTGTGACAGGGGTGTGTGTTACAGAGGTGTGTGTGACAGGTGTGTGTGTGTGTGACAGGTGTATGTGCGTGATGGGGTGTGTGTGTGACAGAGATGTGTGTGACAGGTGTATGTGTGTGACAGGAGCATGTGTGTGTGACAGAGATGTGTGTGACAGGTGTATGTGTGTTACAGGGGTGTGTGTGACTGGGGTGTGTGTGTGACAGGTATATGTGTGTGACAGGTGTGTGTGTCATGGGCAGTGCCAACAGCACAGAACAGTGCAGCTGCCTCTGGCTGGTGGGTGCAGTGACTCAGTGGGGACAGAGCAAGGACAGAGCCCGACCAGGAGCCCCTGGGTGTGGCTGTGCCATCACTCACGTGCTCCAGCCCTGGCACGTGCCAAGGGGCAGATGGTGCTGACAGGAGTGCAGGAGATGGCAGAGCCAAGCGTGGGAAAAGGCCCTGGGGCTGGGGATGGCATTGTGGGACCGTGCCATGCTGCCAGCCTGGGGAGTGGCATGGCACAGCATGGCACAGCTCGGCACAGTCGCCTCAGCCCAGCCCGGCACGGCTCAGCAGCGGGAGCAGGAATCAGAGCGAGAGGCACAGCCCAGCTCGGCGGTTTCCGTGGCCAAGGAGAGTGAAAGTGCTGCTGTGGCTCTGCAGAGCTGCTGCCGGCACAGCCCTGGCAGGGTGGGCATGGCCACCACCACTCGCCAGCCCCTCCAGCCCTGTTGTCACCCCACTCAGTGCCCTCCCGAGGGGTGCAGACCCCCCCCACTCTCAGACATCCCATCCCCAGGGCCTGGCCCTCCTCAGCCCAGCACCACAGAGCAACTCAGGCCACAGCACCAACCCCCCCAGATACCCCACATATTGCCATTGGCACAGAGTGCCCACCCTGGTGTCACCCCCAGCACTGGCACTGAGCACCCCACAGACACCCACAGGCACCACTTCTCCCTCCTGGTGCCACCAGTGTCCTCCTGCTGCACAGGAGGGTGCTGGGGTGGCACAGGTGGTGCAGAGGTGGCACAGTGTGGGGCTGGCCACAGGGACCATTCTGCTCATGCCCAACGAGCTATAGGTCCCAGATGTCCCATTTGGTGGCGGGTGGCAGGGAGGGAATGCTGTGCTGTCGGGGGGCTTGGTGTGCACCAGGGGCTCATGGTGCTGCCTCCCAGAGAGGGGACATTGAGGCCAAGGCACAGGGTCGAGGCGGGTGGCAGGTTGGCCTTTGCTCCCCAGGGTTCCCCAGATTTGTTCCACAGGGCACAGGACCCCCTTCCCCACATGCCCCAGAGCCGTGTGCCACTTACCATGGTGCATCGCCCCCGCCGCTGTCACCCACGCAGGCGCCTCCGCCGCGGCGCTTCCTGCTCACCCCGGCCCCGGAGCTGGCACTGTCACTTCCTCCAGTCAGGAGGGAGGGGACGAGCAGGGGCTGGGAGGGGGTGCTGGGGGCCGGGGGGTGTTTGGGATTGGGGCACCCTCACAGGGTGTCCAGCAGCACCTGTGGTGGTCTCTCCCCATCCTGGCTGCATCAGGCCCAGTCCCTGGGCAGGGCACAGTCCCCCAGGCAGACTCCAGTGCCATCAGGAAGGTGGAAGTGTCACGCCAGGCCATGGTGTGGGCACGCCTGGCCATGAGTGAGGGCACACACAGGGTAACAAAGGCCAAAGGCCAGACCTCAGCATGCCTGGCCCAGGGACACCACAGCCCCAGGAAGGCCAGACACCACCACAGCAGGGGCACAGCTGTGGTGACACCGCGGTGAGGCCTGGGAGCAGCACAGGGAGCTGGAACTGGCAGCAAGAGGGATGCCAGGGAGCACAGTCCCTGCTGGTCCCATGGCAAGCAGGAGGGGACCTGCCTCCCACCGTGTCCCCTGTCCCTGGCACTGCAGCACACCCAGCTCACCCTGAGAGCTGCCACTTCCCCCGTGCAGCTTGAGGGGGGTCCCAGCTGCTCCCACCCCACTCCCACGCCCGCTCAGGGCCGTATCCCGGACACTGCGCTGAGAACAATCACAGGGGCTGTGGGGCTTCCCAGGAGGAAATGGGAAGGCCGATGATGTGCTCCGGATCGGGCGGTGCAGGGGATGCTGGAGGCCTGGCTGTGGAGTCTGGGGGGCCTGTAGTCGTTCAGGGTGGCTGTGAGGGCTCAGGGCACTTGTGGGATACTCAGGATGCCCGTGGGGTTCGTGGAGGCTGCGGGAGACTCAGCCTGGCAAGGGTTGGCAGTATGGGTGCCAGGGAGCTCAGCCGGTGTGGGTGCTGCTGCCTGAGCAGCTCCCCTCGGTGCTGTGAGGCTCTGGCAGTGGCACTGGGACTGACTGTCACCACTGGCCATGAGGTGCCACCAGACAATGCCAGGAAGTCATGCCAGGATGGGGACACGTGGGACATTAACCCTGGGATGGGACAGGCACAGTGGCCCACTGGACAATGACCTGCCAGGAGGACAGGGACACACAGCCCACCCAGCACCACAGCCAGTACGCCCAGGACAACCCCTATGCCATGCCATGCCATGCCATGCCATGCCATGCTAACCCACCCATCCAACACCTGCATCCTCACACTTCCAGCCCCTCCACAGCCACCCTGGCAAACCTGGCACACTGGCTGCCCTACCTGGGTTGGAAGCAGACCCCAGCTCACCAGGCCCTCTGTGCCACTGGCATGTCCCGGTGCTGCTGCTCAGACACTGGGCCAAGGAGGTGCATGGCAGGGGAGCCCAGGCCTCAGCCCATGGCCTGTCCCCTCCCCAGCTGCCCCGGCGCCCATCCCTGTCTCCGAGGAGGACTGGCGGCGAGAGCCTTCCTGCCCACCCACCCGCTTCCTCTGGCCGCCAGGCCCTGGGAACAAGCACTGCCTTTCTCCTGCTCCCTCCCCTCCGCTGGGTGCCTGCCAAGGAGGCTGCTCCACCAGGAGACCGCTGGGCTGAGCAGCCCCGTGCCCAGCCCACTGCCTTGGGGACACGGGGTGACACTGGGGACACTTCCCCCAGTGGGATGATGAGGGACAGCCCTCGGGGTCCCTCATGCCCACCTCAGCCTGGAGCATGGAGGCAGTTCCAGACCTGCAGGATGGTGCCCATTCTGCTAAGGGAAAGAGGCAGCAGAGCCACTGCCACCCAAGGCACCACCCACACAGGGGTGTCCCACTGCTGGCACCAGCTGGGAGTGGGGACACTGGTCTTGGAGTCATGGATTGGCACCACATGGCATGGCACAGATCAGCATGGCACGGCTCAGAATGGCATGGCACACCACACCACAGGACAGCACAGTACAGGACAGCATAGCTCGGGGTGGCACAGGATGGCTCACGGACACCATGGCCTGTCCCTATAGGGCTGTCCCCAGCCAGCCCCTTGCTCACTTCACCTCCAGTCTCCCCTGCCCAAGCCAGGCTCGTGCCTCTGCCCACCTGTGAGGTGAGGTGGCTGCTCAGCCCCTCCTGGCATGACCTGCCCATGGCAGCCTCTGACATGAGGCCTGGGGACCCCCGGCAGTCCCCACGGAGTCAGTGCAGTGCCTACCCCACGTGCCAGCTCCCCTCACTGTGCTCTGCCTTCCCCAGCACGGCAGGCTCTCCCCAGGGACCCCAGGGACGGTATTTTTAGCAGCTCACACCCAGCCGGGGCTTCCCTGGCCTCCTGGCAGTGCCTGGGCCGGGCCATGCCAGTGCCACTCACTTCGCACCAGGAGCCGACGGAAGGCAGTGGCGGGGGCAGGTGAGCAGGAGCACACAGGGATGGGCACCCACCAGCCAGGCTGGGGTAGGAGGTGCCCAGCACCTGGCACTGCCACCACCCCTCCACTGTGCCGGGGGGCTCCTGGGGCGAGCGGCCCTGCTGGTGAGAGCCCTCCTGTCTCCCAGGCTCTGGCTGTTCCTGAGGACGTTCCCTGCTTGTTCTCATGCCAGCATTGTTCCTCCACCGCCGCAGCTCCCCCGCCCCAGCAGAGCCTCCCGCCCCGCCGGGTCCACGGCTGCACGCTCCATCCAGCCCCATGCCCCACAGCAGCTCTGTCCACCCCAGGTGAGCTGTCCCAGTTCCCTGGCACCACAGTGGAAGGGTCCAGGGATCACCAGACAGCAGCATGGACCTGGAGCTGTCCCAGCGCAGGGTTAACCCTTTCTGGAGCCAGAAACTTTCCCAAAAAGGATATGCAACTTTTGAGCTGCAAAGGCAACTCAGCTCAGTTTGTCCCCCCGGCCCTGATCATCTTCCCATCCCACTCACCACCCTGGCCCTGTCTGTCACTCCTCTGTCCCCTCCCACGGGGGTGGGAACTGGGGACACAGCCTGAGCCCAGCAGACCATGGGTACCTTCCCTCTGGGCCTTCAGCATCCAGAGGAACCTCCTTCTCCTCACACTCAGTTCAGTGGCTCCCTGATGGCACCGTGACACGCCACAGCTCAGGAGGTCTGAGCCACTGCCCCCACCAAGCCCCAGGTGCCCCATCCCTGTGCCCCACCAGACCTGGCTCCTGCCCCAAGCCCCGAGCACCTGGTCTCTCTGCAGCCATGCCCTGTGGGCACGGCACAGCTGGGCTGGGGAGCCAGGATCTGACCGAGCCCCATATCCTGGGGGGATCATCGTCTCCATCGCCTCCGCTGCAGGAGCTGGGAAAGCCAGCAGGGGTCTGGCCAAGCCCGGGGCTCCGCTCTCCGTGCCCAATGGCCCCAGGGCAGGAGACTGGTGTCGCACTCCCCAGGCAGGGAGTGACTGCATGGCGGGGCCTGAGTGGAGCTGCACTGAGTGGGACGGCGGACTCGGGGCCACAGAGGGGGCAGCAGTGGGGGCCAGTGGGAACACCCCCCTCCTGCCGCTCTGTGGGGCCCCTCTGACTGGGAACTGCGGCATGAGAGCAGGAGGGACAGCCCACGGCACACCGGGAGCCGAGGTCTCCCACCAACAGGGCAGTGGAGCAGGACAGCCCCGCGGGGGGACAGCCCCTGCCCCCCACCTGGCCCCGCGCCCAGCTCACCTGGGCATGTTTGCGCTTCCGCCCGGGCCGCCCCGCCTTCCTCATGGGCGTCCCCGGCTCCTGCTTCTCCTCCTTGCTCGGGTTCTCCTCGGGCTCCTCTTCCCCCTGCGAGCCGGACACAGAGAGGACGGTTACACCGCCGGGCAGCCCGGGGAAGGGCACAGCTCCGCTCCCGCTCGGCGCTGGCATCACCGGCACCGCCGGCACTGCAGGGGGACAGGCGCCTGCCTGGCAATGGGGGAGCAGTGTGGCATTGCGGGGCCAGCAGCACCAGGACACCTAGAAGGGTGGCAGCGGCTCCTGCTAGACTTGGACTGTGGCACGGGCTGCCATAGGGCTGGGGGCCTCACCAGGGGACCCTCCTCTGTGTGCCACTGTGCCATGACTGGCTCAGGGGCACGTGCCCACTGCTGCAACCCACCGGAGCCCTGTGTGTGTGGGGCTGGGGGCTCCTGCCCCACAGAACACGAGAGGGGCTGCACGGACCCAATGGCACAGCACATCACGGGCCTGCAGGCAGCCGTGAAGCTCCCTGGGGACCAGAGACAGCAGCAGGGGCAGGGTGCCCACAGAGCAGGCAGCTGGCAGCTTTGGGTACCATGCCGTGCCCCGGAGCAGCTGCCAGTGCCCCATAGCGTGCCCCCTTCCCGGTGCTGTGCCCCGGCCCTGGGCGCTGGCAGCACGCACGTGCCGGCATGGCAGCGGAGCGGGCACAAGGCCCCGGACAATGAACCTGCTCCCACACCGAGGCCACGGCAGTGCCCGAGGACCACGGTGTGCCCGGGCAGCCGTGCCACACTCGGGGGTCCCACGCCCAGCACGATGGCACTTTGGGGAACGAGGTGGGGCGAGGGGCGCAAGGGGCCCCGGTTGGCGCGGGACTGGCTTCACCTGAGCCCCAGAAGATCCTGGCGGCAGCAGCCAAGGCAGGAAGAGGCCGCGGAGGGGGAGCAGGGGAAGGAGGAGAGGCCGGCGGGGGGCTGGCGAGGGAGAGGCCGGGGAGGGGATGGGGCTGGCAGCCAGACAGCGCCGGCATCCAGCTGCAGCCGCGTGGCCCCGCACCCCGGCGGGCGCCAGCCCCGGCTGCATTCCTGCCCTGCGTCCCCCTGGGCTGGGGCGGCTGCACCACCGCCATGCAGCTGGCACGTCCCCATGGGCCCAACACAAAGGTTCTGTGGGGTCGGGACACACGGTGCCCATGGCCGTGGTGCCCCATGGCTGTAATATCCCCTGGCTGTGGTGTCCCATGGCACTGGTGCCCCACTGCTGCAGTGCTCACGGCCACAGTCCCCAGACCGTGAGCACTCACACGCAGACCCAGCCGCATCTCCCCGTGCCCTCCGCTGCCCATCCCCTCTATTCCGTGTCTTGGCGCATGTGGGATCAAGTGGGAGCCACATGCCAGTCTATCCCCAGCCCCCACAGGTGTCCCACCAGGACCACACTTGCCCCAGCCCCATCACCACATGCCACTCGCCTGTGTGTGGGGTTGGGCAGCTCCCAGCTCCCTGTGTGGATCCCCAAGCACTGGCACTCACTGGCACTGCGGCACCAGGGCTGAGCAAGAAGAGGCTGCACTATGGCATGGGGGGCTCTGCCAGGGCTGAGTCCCACTCCCCACACTGTCCAGGGTGGAAAGTTTTGGACAAGTCCTTTGCCCCCAGTGTCACAAGTGCACAGCTCCAGCTGCCCCCGCCACATTGGATTGGTCCGGGTCCTGGCAGCCTTTACAGGGGATGTAAATGGAAGATTCAGGGAGTATCAAGTGTACCAGGTGGTAGCCAAGCCTCCTGTGACTGAAGAGGATGTGGCTGGGGAGCACCTGGTGAGTGCCAGCGAGGCCAGGGGGGTCTGGGGGTGCTTATTGGGTGAAATGCCATCAGGGCAGAGCTGGCTCAAGGGCTGTTGTGGCAGGGGAGGAGCAGCGGGGGTCCCTGCTCTGGAGCCAAGGAGGTGCCCCCACCACCGACTGGGACAAAGAACCCCTGCGGACAGGGCAGTGCCGGCACCCAGAATGTGGGACGGGCGCCCAAAGACGTTGGCGGGGCAGCCCGGGCACCAGCAGGGCTGGGCAAAGGGCTGCGCGGGGGCTCTGCTCCCCCAGCCCCGCACAGTGGGGCCGGTGCCGCAGCCCCTCGCCGCCTGCATCCCGCCGGGAGCTGAGTCATCCCCCATCCATCACTCGGCGCCCGTCTCCGGGGCGCGGGGCTCCGTGGCACGTCCCCGATGCCGCTGCTGCGCCGCTGCCAAGCAACACCCCGGAGGGAGCCGCGGCCGAGCGCGGAGCTGCGGCCCGACCGAGCTGCGGCACTGCCGCAGTGTGTCTGCGCCGGCAGCCCCGCGTCCGCCGCACCGGCAGCGGAACGAGCCCGCGGCCGTGCCGGGGTGCCGAGACCCCTCCTCGGAGGGCTGGGCTCAGCCTCGCCGGGGCCGTGCCCGGAGCCGCCGGCACCGGCGCGCCCCGCAGCGCTGAAGGCGTCGGGGACAGCCAGTCCGTCCCGCCGGCCTCGCGGGCAGAGGTGACCTCGGCGTGTGGCCGCGGGGGAGGCGACGCCGCATCCCGCGGGGTCAGCCCAGGACAGCGCTCGGCCGCCGTGCTGCTGCTGCTGCCGCCGCCCAGGGCACCGGCACCGGCACCGGCGGGTCCCGTTCCCCGAGGTGTGCCAGGCCACACTGGGGGCTCCCGAGGCTCTTCCCTGCACCCCCTCGTGCCACACACCCCCAGAACCATGCCAAGACACAAGGTGGGCTCTACATTTGCCCACTCACACTCCTGGTACCGGCAACACCACGGGGCAACACCACGGGGCAAAGCACAGACCGACCCATCCCTGGGGTATTCGTGACCTCAGCTGTGCCAAGAACGTGCCAGGGGACAGCCCAGAGGACACACGGCCGGGCCCTCTGACAGTTGGGAGCAGTGGGCAAAGGACAGGGAGCACCAGTGTGGGAGCACAATGCTGCCCAGCCGGCTGGGAGGAACTGGGATGACCCCGACCTGGCGGTGCCCGTGGTGGGACGGTGTCCAGTTGGCCATGGCCCCAGTCCCCACACCTTGACCAGCTCTGCCATGTGCCGTGGGACACTCCCCTCCCCGTGGGATGAACGATGGTGCTGCCAGCACTGGCACTGAGAGCGGATGCACCAGCCTGGAGTGTCCTTGGGTGGTGGAGACACCAGGAAGAGAGTTCCCTCCATTGTCTGGGGGTCACACAGGGCGGACAGGAAAACATGCAGGGACCCCTGGAACAGGTGGGACCACCCACGAGGGAGCAGCAGGGCTGGCACAAAGGCTCTGGGGCCACCACTTGTTCTCCCCAGCACGGAGCATGATCCCACAAACACCCCAGAGCCAGGACAGACCCCATCCCGAGGCACAACCCTTCCTGGGGGACACCCCCACCCTGCCATCCCCTTGGCCTGGCCCTGGCCGCCGCCGGGAGGTGACAGCAGGTCTCTGTCCCTGTCCCCTCCCCGCGCTCCCCAGTGCCAGGAATAGCTCAATCCGCGCTAATCCCATGGCTCAGGGCTCCCGCCGCCCCGCACGGCGCTCCCACCACCGAGGGGCCGGGATGTGACAGAGGGGACTCTGCACCCCCTTCTCCCGCCAGCCAGGAGTAAGCCAGAGCCTCTGAGCCCACCATGACCTGGCGGGGCGATAGGGACAGACCACCCAGTAGCCCCTCCAGCGCGGGGTCCGTACCTTGTGCGTGTCCAGCCCCTCGCGGCTGGGGCTGCTGGCATCGAGGGTCCCGCTGGACGGCATGGTGGGGGCACCAGGGTGGGCAGCTGCCGCCTCTTCAGCACCAGAATGGACCCCGCTGTGCCGAGGAGGGGTCCGGGAGCCGTCCCCTGCCGCCTGCTTGGATCCTCCTGCCCCTGCAAGGAGCGGAGAGGGATGGGGTGAGGGGGTGCACCTGCCCTGCCAGCCCCCGTCCTGCACCCCCTGCCCTGCCCCGGCCCCGGCAATTATTAACACGCCACAGCCTTGACTCAGCCGGGCTGGGCCCTGCCCTGCCATCGCCCCCGGCATCGCCCCCAGCAGGTACCCAAGCCCCGGCCCGCACCGGCTGGGGGTGTGCAGTGTGGGGTGCATGCACAGTGTGGGGCGCACAGTGGGGTGCGCAGTGTGGGGTGCGCAGTGTGGGGTGCACAGTGTGGGGTGCACAGTGTGGGGCGCACAGTGGGGGGCGCAGTGTGGGGTGCACAGTGTGGGGCGCACAGTGGGGTGTGCAGTGTGGGGTGCGCAGTGTGGGGTGCACAGTGTGGGGTGCGCAGTGTGGGGTGCGCAGTGTGGGGTGCACAGTGTGGGGTGCGCAGTGTGGGGTGCACAGTGTGGGGTGCGCAGTGTGGGGTGCGCAGTGTGGGGTGCATGCACAGTGTGGGGTGCACAGTGTGGGGTGTGCAGTGTGGGGTGCACAGTGGGGTGCACAGTGTGGGGTGCACAGTGTGGGGTGCGCAGTGTGGGGTGCACAGTGTGGGGTGCGCAGTGTGGGGTGCGCAGTGTGGGGTGCATGCACAGTGTGGGGTGTGCAGTGTGGGGTGCGCAGTGTGGGGTCCATGGCACAGGAGTGCAAGGGGCATTCTGCAGGGCACAGTGCACAGGTGCAGGGTGTGGGATGGGTGTCGTGTGGTGGGGGGTGCAGCAGGGCCGTGGGGTGCAGGGTGCTGGGTACACAGTGCGGGGTGCAGGATGGATGGTGCACAGTGTGGGATGCGGGGTGTGAGGAGGGCAGTGTACAGGTGCAGGGTGTGGGGTGCATGTTGTGGGGTGTGGGGTGCCAGGGGCAGGGGTGCAAGGGGCTGGGTACATGGTGCAGGGTGTGGGGTGTACATGGTGCCAAGGGCAAAGCACAGGGTGTGCAGGGGGGATACTGGGGGGGTGTGTGTGGTGCAGGGGGGACAGCGCAGGGTGTGCAGGGGGGACACTGTGGGGGTGTGTGTGGTGCAGGGGGGACAGCGCAGGGTGTGCAGGGGGGACACTGTGGGGGTGTGTGTGGTGCAGGGGGGACAGCGCAGGGTGTGCAGGGGGGACACTGGGGGGGTGTGTGTGGTGCAGGGGGGACAGCGCAGGGTGTGCAGGGGGGACACTGTGGGGGTGTGGGTGGTGCAGGGGGGACAGTGCAGGGTGTGCAGGGGGGACACTGTGGGGGTGTGGGTGGTGCAGGGGGGACAGTGCAGGGTGTGCAGGGGGGACACTGTGGGGGTGTGTGTGGTGCAGGGGGGACAGCGCAGGGTGCAGAATGTGTGGGACACCCAGTGCAGGGTGCAGGTTGTGGGGTGGCGGGTGCGAGGTGTGGGTTGCCAGCGGGGGAGGTCTGGAGGGGCTGCAGGATGTAGGGTGGGCCAGCAACCAGCAGGGTGTGTGGGGGGCCCGGGGAGCCACATGATGGAGGACGTGTGGGGTGTAGGGTGCAGGATGGGGGTGCTGGGTGCGGGGTGCCGCCGGTTTTGGGGTGCAGAGGGCTGGGGGGCTGCAGGATGCAGGGTGTGCGGCACCGGGGTGCTTGTTGCGGGGTGCGGGGTGCAGGGTGTGCGGGGCCGGGGTGCCGGTTGCGGGGTGCAGGGTGTGCAGGGTGCGGGGTGTGCGGGGTGCAGGGTGCGCTGGTTGCGGGGGGCCGGGGGGGCCGCGGGGGAGGCGCCAGCCGGCACCTGTTGCTATGGCAAACGCTGCATTCGCCATGGCCGGGGCTGCTGTTGCCTTTGGCACCGGAGCTGCAATTTGTTTCTAGAGCTTTCCAGCCGCAGCCGTTCCCAGCGGCGGGCGGGGGGCTCGGGTGGGGGCTGGGGGGGCTCGGGGGGGTCGGGGCGGGCAGGGCGCTGTTCCCAGCACCACTCCCACCCCAGCGTGTGCCCCCGGCCCGCGGTCACTGCGGCGGGGGCTGCCGGGGGGCTGCAGCCTCCCCCCACCGCAGGCAGGGGGACCCCCGGCGGGTCGGGGTGCTGGGCAGGGGGCCCGGGAGTGAAATCGAGGGGGCTCGGCCCTTCCTGCCCCAGCACCCCCCGAACGGCCCCTCCTGCAGGCTGGGTGGGGGTAATGTGGGCAGTGGAGGGGGGATGCGATGCGGGGGGTTGCGGGCTGGGGGTGCAGGTACAGGATACGGGACAGGGGTGCTGAGTGCAGGCTGGGACCCGGGGGTGCAGGATGGCAGATGGGGCTGTGGGGATGTAGGACCCCCCTCCCAGGCACAGCCCCGAGCCAGCCCGCGGGCACTGCGGAGGGGCTCCCCGTCCCCCTCTCTCCCCAGCTCGGGGACACCTCGGCGAAGCCCCCGGCCCCGTCCGTGTCACCGTCCGCTCCGGCACAGCGGTGCCTGCGCCGGCTCCCCGCGGGCCCCCTCGCCCCCGGCCCGGCACTCGGCCCCGGGACACGGCGGTGCCCTCGGTGAGGGGCCGGCACTGGCACCCTGAGCCCCCCGCACCCTGCTCCCGGTCCCCGCTGGCAGCGGCCGTGCCGCCAGCACCATGGCACACCCGTGAGCACGGCATGGCACGGCACGGCACGGGGTGGCACCTCGGCCCCGCTTCCCCCCGTGAGCTGCCTCCCCGGGGTGCCGCCGGCAGAGCCCTCCGCCCTGCCCGAGCCCCCCAGCCCCGGCCCCGGGCGGACACGGGTGACCGGGGACAGCCCGGTGGCCCCTCGGCCATCCCCGCGCCCAGAGGGACTGAGGGGTCCCTGCCCTGCCGCCGGCCCCTCCCGCAGCCCCCCGGCCCCTCCGGCAGCGGGGTCCGTCCGGCAGCCTCGGGGGGCGGCTGAGCCCCTCCGGCCGCCCGGTGCGGCGGCGGCCGAGCCCGGCTGGCGCTGCCGAAGGGGCAGCTCGCAGCTTTGATTCGCTTCCAGCCAACATGGTCTCCAAACGCTCTAAAAATAGTTGCTCTGCGCACAAACCCCGCGGCAGTCCCGGGCACCGAACAAAGCCGGGGAGCCGGCGCGGCCCCGGCCGCCTCCCGCTGCCCACCCGCGGGGCCCGTCGGAGGGGCCGTGCGGGGGTCCCGGCGCCGCTCCCCGCGCTCTTACCCGTCTGCGCTCGCCCGGCGCGGCGGTGCGGGACGGCACGGCACGGATCGGGACGGGACGGGGCGAGCTGCTCGCACCGTGCCCTCGCCTCAGGCCGCCGGGACCTTCCTCCGCGGCATCCCCGGCCGGCGCTCGGCTTGGCGGTGCCGGCGGAGCCTCGCCCGGTGTTTCGGCGGGGCCGCAGCGGCTGCCGCCGCCCGTGGCCGGCGCTGCCCCCGCGGGGAGCGGGGCCCCCAGCCCTGCCCGCCGCTCTCGCTCGCAGGACCGGCGAGTCACGCTCGCCGCGGCGGCAGAGGCGTTCCGAGGTGGGTTATACCTGCGCCGGCTGGGCGAGACACGCGGCAGCCACCGGCACGAAAATGGAAAACCCACCCGAAATCCCGCCTTTTTTTATATTTAGGGACCTCGGCGGTGCCGTGCCGCAGCCGGGAACCTGCAGGGACCTAACCGGCCATTTTAGGTGACGGTGAGCGGGGTCCCCGGCAGCCCCCCGTGCTGGTGGCAGGCGGGGGACACCGTCACCGCAGTGCCCCCCTGTCCCGAGGTGACCCCGCGTGCGGCGGTGCCACCCCCCGGGTTGGCCGGGGTCCCCCGTGCGCCGGCGGCGGAGGGGACGCACGAGGGACCCCGGCCAAGCGCCTCTCCCGTGACAAGTGCCGCAGCGTATTATTATTGTTGTTGTCACTTTGAGTCACTGCCACCACCGCGCTCCTCCTCCTCCTCCTCCTCCTCCTCTTCCTCCTCCTCCTCCTTCCCAGCGCCAGGGAACAACTCCGGGATTGACTCAGAGGGGACAGGAGCGGCGGCCGTGAGTCACCCCCTCCCCTGTGCCCCCCACCCCTGACTCATGGCGGGGTGCCCCCCCAAGCCCCCCGCGGCGTGGGTGCTGCTGGCAGGAGGGGCCGGGAACAGGGTGGGCGTCCCCCGGGGCCCGAAATTTCGCCTCTGACAGATGGATGTGCTGAAACCACCGTGGCCGTGACCTCATCCCCGGGGTTGTAATTTAGGGATGAAATATTTGGCTGCTGCGGAAGGCGGGGGGCACGTGGTGGAGGGGGGAGTGCCGGGACACACGTGCCACAGCTCTGGGAGCCTCCAGGGTACGGGGTGGTTGGGGAGATGAGGTGCTGGCAAGAGCTGGAGTAATTCTAAAAATAGCCCTGTCATGGAGGGAGGACCCTGGGGTGGTCAGCAGCGCTGAGCCAGCCCCGTGGTGCACCCCAAAAAGGCAGTCATTGCACCCAGGGAGCGATCCACTGCCCCCCAAGGACTGATGAACAGCACCCCACCGTACCACTGCACTCCACAGCACCCCAGGGAACAATCCACTGCACCCCAGGGACTGATGAACAGCACCCCATAGCACCACTGCACCTCACAGCACCCCAGGGAACAATCCACTGCACCCCAGGGACTGATGAACAGCACCCCACAGTACCACTGCACTCCACAGCACCCCAGGGAACAATCCACTGCACCCCAGGGACTGATGAACAGCACCCCACAGTACCACTGCACTCCACAGCACCCCAGGGAACAATCCACTGCACCCCAGGGACTGATGAACAGCACCCCACAGTACCACTGCACTCCACAGCACCCCAGGGAACAATCCACTGCACCCCAGGGACTGATGAACAGCACCCCACAGTACCACTGCACTCCACAGCACCCCAGGGAACAATCCACAGCACCCCAGGGACTGATGAACAGCACCCCACAGTACCACTGCACTCCACAGCACCCCAGGGAACAATCCACTGCACCCCAAGGACTGATGAACAGCACCCCATAGCACCACTGCCCCCCACAGCACCCCAGAGAGTGATGCACAGTGCCCCTGCATCCCCACAGCACCCTGGGGAGTGATTTCCTGCACCCCAGGGCACCCCAAGGAGCAATGCACACAACACTCTGCACACACAGCACCCCAAGGAGTGATGTCCTGCCCCTGTGGAACAACACACGCACCCCATGGCACCCTGGGGAGTGACACAGGGCCCTGCACTGCTCCACACCAGAGCAAACCCAGCCAGCAGCTGCAGCCCCACAGCTGGATCACACACCACAGCTGGTGTGGGAACACTGGCAAGGCAGGGACAGACCAAACTGGCTGTGGGGTGGGACAGGACAGGATGGGATGGAACGGGGCAGCCCCACAGCTGGATCAGTCGGTGTTGGAACACTGGCAAGGCAGGGGCAGACCAAACTGCCTGTGGGCTGGGACAGAACAAGATGGGACGGGATGGGATACGACAGGGACATGTGTCAGAGACCCCAGAGCTGAGCTGTGGTGCCACTGCAGATAGGACAGTGCGGACCCAGCAGGATGATGAAGGAGCTGCTGGAGCACCGGGAATGCCTCACTGGGAGTGCCCAGGAGCTCCACGTGCTCAGTTACTGAGGAAACAAGTCTGGGACACAGTGTGATCCCACTGAGCAGAGCCTGGGCCCTGCAGGGACTCTCTGTTTGGTGGGGAGGGGGGCCCGGTGCCGACCTGGGGCAGGAGCCGAGCTGGAGTGATCCAAACCAGGACTGGGGATGGGCTGTGAACTGGGAATGGCGGTTAACCGCGGGAACAGGCCCAACGCTGCCGGCACGTGCTGGCGTGTGCCGAGCCCCGCAGCCGGGAAGTGGGATGGCGGCTGGGCCAGGTAAGGAGAGTCTGCCTGCAGGTCCCTCCCATGCTGGGAGCCCAAACAGACCTGTAGCCTCAAGGTGAGCGGGACCCCGAGCAATCCCACCAAACCACCCGCCCCGGAGCTGCCGTGCCACGAGCGCACCTGGCACACGCGTGTCCTCGGCACGCGCCGGCAGAACCTGCCAAGCCCACGCGCTTCCCTCAGGGCGCTGCACCTCGCCAGGGCAGAGCCCGTGGGAAGGCGTCGGGCAGGGATGTGCCAAAATAAAATTCCTTGCACAAAAACCACTGCCTGAGGGTCCCTATGCGGCAGCCACAGCACGGGCCTCCATGGCCAGTGGATTTTGGGGCCAGCCGTGCCCCTTCCTGAGCAGCTCAGCGGGCACGTGGGCAGCCACAGACACCTGGGGGACACCTGGGGACACCTGGGGGACACCTGGGGACACCAGGCTGCGGCCTCGCCAGTGGGCACCAGCATCCTGCCATTCCTCGAGAGATCTGCATGTCACCAAAGCGGCCCTGCTGGGAAGTTTGGAGCTGACTCAGCACGAGGGGCTGGAGCCGGTGCAGGAGCCGCAGGAGCAGCAGGGCCGGGTCCCCACGCTCCATCCCTGCAGCTCTGGGGGCTCCCCGGGGGCTCCCCAGGGTGTGGGCACCTGGTGTGGCACAGCCAGCACAGACCACGGCCGGGCCGCGGTGACACCAGCGACGTCACACAAAGGGCAGAAACACAGAAAGAGGAACTGAGCGAGGAGGAAAATCTCATTTGCCCACAGGTTCGAGCAGGCGAAACACCCCGGAAAGGGGGGGAGGAAACAGCAGCGGGAGAGGAAGGGGGAGTGAGGGGGAAGGGGAGCAACAGGGAAGTGGGAAGAGAAGGGAAAGGGAGAGAGTAGTGGGAAGTGAATGGGAAGTGAGAAGGTGGAAGTGAGTGGGAAGGGAGGGAAGTGGGGGGGAAGCAAATGAGAAGGGGATGCGAGAGAGAAGGGCAAGTGATGGGGAAGGAAGAGAAAAATGGGAAGCCAGAAGGAAGGGACAAGCAAAAGGGAAGGGAGAGCAAGCAGGAAGTGGGAAGTGAGTGGGAAGGGAAGGGAGAAGGAAGATGGAAACAAGTGGAAGTGAGCAGGAAGTGGAGAGTGGGGAGAAGGACGAGAGCAGGAAGGGGGAAGCTACAGGGCAGGGGAACAGAGAAGGGAGGACGAAACAAGCGGGAAGCGAGGAGGAAGTGGGAAGTGAGTGGGAAGGGGAACAAGGCAGAGGAAAGGGGGAAGCAAGCGGTGGCCCAGCCGGGGGAGGCAGGAGGAGGCAGCAGCGGGAAGCGGCGGGCAGGGCCAGGCAGGATGGGCAGGACAGACACCCCCTGCGGCCTCTGCCCGGTCCCGCAGCGCTCGCCCCCTCCGGGGCATTTCTGGTGCAAATGCCCCGAAGTTCGGGCAGGGCCGGCCCGGCCGAGCCCCCCGTGCGGCCCCGCCGCGGGCAGGGCAGGGGCGGCCGCGGCCCCGGGGGACACACGGCGGTGACACGGCGGGCCGGGCGGGGACCGAGGGGACACCCGGCGCTGCCACCGGGCCCCGCTGCCCTTCAGCCGCCCGCGCGGCGCTCAAGGACACGGCGGCGCCGCAGGGCCGAGCCGGGCCGGGCCGGGCCGGGCCGCGCCGCCACCCCCGCCCGCACAGCCGGGCCGAGCGGGGCCGAGCGGGGCCGGGCCGGGCCGGGCGGGGGCGGCGCGGGCCGGGGGGGCCCGGCGGGCCCGGCCCTGCCGTGTTTTCCTGCCGCGGGCCCGGGACGACGGAGACACCCCGGCGGCTGCGGGGCCGGGCCGGGCCGGGCCGAGACCCTCGAACCGCTCCGGAGACACCCGAACCCGCCAGAGGGACCCGAACTCCGTCCGGAGGGACCCGAACCCCCGCCGGGGGGAGCCGAGCCCCGGCCGGGGACACCCGAACCCGCCGAACGCCGCGGCCGAACCGGCCCGGCCGGAGCCGAACCCTCCGAACGCCGCGGCCGAACCGAACCGAGCGGACCCGAGCCGGGCCGGGGCTGCCCGTGCCGCTGTCCCCGTGTCCCCGCGCCCCGCTGTCACGGGGTCCCGCTGTCCCCGGTACCTGGGCCGGTGCGGGCCCGGCGCCGAGCCCCGCCGAGCCGTGCCGAGCCGTGCCGAGCCCCGCCGAGCCGCCGCCGCCGCCGCCGCCGCCGCTGCGCTGCCCGGCCAGGCCTCCTCCCGCAGCGCCGCCGCCTCCACTGCAGCACCGAGCCCGCCGCGCGGTCCTAGAGCCCGCCGCCCGCCGCGAGGGACGGCCCGGCCCGGCCCGGCCCAGCTCGGCACGGCACGGGATGGGATGGGATGGGATGGGATGGGATGGGATGGGATGGCACGGCACGGCACGGCACGGCACGGCACAGGATGGGATGGCACGGCACGGGATGGGATGGGATGGCACGGCACGGCACGGCACGGCACGGCACGGCACGGCACGGGATGGCACAGCACGGGATGGGATGGGATGGCAGGGCTCAGCGCGGGGCGGCATGACGCGGGACGGCACGGCACGGGATGGGATGGCACAGCACGGGATAGGATGGGATAGCTCGAGATGGGATGGCAGGGCACGGGACGGGATGGCAGGGCACGGGACGGGATGGCAGGGCTTGGCTTGGGATGGCATGGCAGGACGTGGCACAGCACGGCATGGGATGGGATGGGGTGGCATGACGTGGCACGGCACGGCACAGCCTGGCTCGGGCAGAACTGGGGCCAGGCAGGTCACTCAGTGTGGGGCTTTGCTAAGCCTGGCCAAGACAAGCCGTGCCATCCCAAGTCATGTTGTGCCAAGCCATGCCAAGCTGTTCCGTGCTGTGCCAAGCCATGCTGTGCCAAGCCAGGCCAAGCCAAACCAAGTCAAGCTGTTCTGTGCCAAGCCAGGCTGGGCCAAGCCAAGTGTGGTTAAGGGTTGGGCCCTGTCATGCCATGCTGAGCCGTGCCAGGTCCAGCTGGTTCAAGCCAAGCCAACCATAGTCAAGGGCTGTGCAGTGCCAAGCCAAGCCAAGCCATGCCATGCCAAGCCAGACCATGCCAGGTCAAGCCAAACCAAGTGCAGCCAAGGGCCGTGCCATGTCAAGCCATGCCATGCCCTGCCAAGCAGCCGTGCCAAGCCAGGCTATGCCAGACCAAGCCAAGCCAGGCTGGGATGAGCCATCCCTGTGAGATGCTGGCCTGGAGGCTCCTTGGGAGGCTCAGAGCCAGGTGATGGGCATGGACACCTGGGGAATGTCAGCGGGCAGAGATCCACGACAGCGGATCCGAGGTCTTGGAAATTGGAGAAGGTCTTTGGAGAAGGGGATTTGTATTCCCCTCCCCGTTAAGGATCTGATGGCGGGTCCGGCAGTGCCATGGGAGCTGGAGTGGGACTGGAGAGCTGGGCATCTCCAGAACAACCCACCAGCTGCCTGGAAATGCCTGGAATTGGGCTCAGAGCTGGACTTGAGGAGCACTGGAGACCGTGGAAGAGCCAGAGGGGTCTCGGGGAGCTCACGGTGCCCCATCCAGCACCTGCAAAGGTGGTGCTTTTGGTCTGCCAAAGCCTGGACTTCACCTGGGCCCCAGCTGGCACGAGCGGGTGCTGAGGATGGGGTGACCTTGGGGGGACCCTGGGAGTACCCAGCACTACCCAGAGGAGTGCCTGGGGTCCCAGGCTCATGCCACAGCTCCTGGCATGGCCATGGAGGGGCCTGGGGGCACCTGGCTGTGCTTTTGCAGCCCCATTCCTGCCATGGCTGTTCTGCAGCCCCAGAGGAACCCCCCAGGCAGGGCCCCCCCTCACCCTGAGTGCTGCTGGAAAGCTCCTGGTGCACAGGGGGGCACTGCAAAATAAGGCATTAATTAATAATGCTAATTAATGGTGCATTCCCTGGTGGGAGAGGCCCCGCCTGCTCCCATGGATGTCCTGCAGGAGCTTCCTGTGGGTGCCAGGATCCTGTCTGGAAAGGGGCAGGTGCCTCTAGAGCAGAGAACAGGGCTGGGATCAACCCCCCAGATCCCACAGGGAGGGTCCTGTTGGGCCAGAATTGACCCCCAAGCCCCACAGGCAGGGTCACACTGTACTGGGATCAATACCCCAAACCCCACAGGCAGGGTCACACTGGGCTGGCATAAATTCCCCAAACCCCACAGGCAGGGTCACACTGGGCTGGCATAAATTCCCCAAACCCCACAGGCAGGTCCTGCTGGGCCATCATGGGGGACAGTCCCACACTTGGCTCTGCAGCAGCGCTGCCTCCTGTGCTGGTGCCACATGTCACCGCAGGGGCTCTGCTGCCTCTCCAGGATGTCCCAGGTCTTGGGCTGGTGATAGAGCACTCAGGGAACACACAGAGTCCTGGCAGGGATGTGGGACCATCCCTGGGGAATGCAGAATCATCCCTGGGGAATGCTGCTGGCAGAGGAATACAGGCAGTGAGCTCTGTGCTGGCACTGGGCTGGGCAGAGGAGGAGGATGGTCAGAGGTCATCCATTTCCATGGCAGGTCTCCGTGTCCCCATGCTCCAGCACAGCCATCCTGCTCTGTGGCAGCTGGCACTCCCATCCCTTCCATGCTCCAAAGACCCTTGGAAGGCTGAGGAGCCCCATGGCCAGGGCTATGCCCCCGAGAAACCCCCACATCCCTCGGAGCTGCTCGACCACTGGTGTTCAGCCTTTCCAGCCCCATCCCTACATCCCAGGGCAAGATGTATCCATGGGAGCTCAGATGGTGCCATGGCCACATCAGGAGCACGGTGCCCACCTGCCCCTCTCCTGCCCCCAAATTCCTGCTCTCTTGCCCCACTGGCTCCTCTGCACCTACTCCTGCCCGGGCAACGTGTTTGGGTAACAGGTGGAATTATCCCACAGGATAATCCCTGGCCAGGGAGGTCAGGGTGGCTGGACAAGGGTGGCAGGTCCCAGCTCTGTGCTTCTGACCACCTGTATCTCCTGTCCCATGGATAGGGCAGGACAGGGACACGCAGGCCCTGATGGACTGTTGGGAAGTTCCACCTGGCCTTGGTGCCCCCAGGCACCAGCTGGTCACCCCCTACCCTGGCAGAGCTGGGGGCTCCCCCACACCAAGGAGCCTCCCCCCAGCAGCTCGGCCTTGTCACCAAGAGAGCAGTGGCACTGCATTCTGGTGACACGGTGACAGCTGCCAGTGCACAGAGAGGTTCCCCTGGGCCGGGTGCAGGGATTGGATTAATTAATCTTGCCTGGAGGGAAGGTGCCAAATTAAGCCAGTGCTGGTGACACAAGCAGCCCGGCTGGTCAGTGAGCCCAGGGAGCAGCCGAGCCCTTCGGCACAGGGACAGCTGGTGTCACATGCCGGGCAGTGGCACAGTGTGCCATGGTGGCACTTGGTGTTCTAGAGTGGCACTTGGTGTGCCAGGGTGGGAGTGTCCCTTCACAAGCACCTCTGCCAGGCCCTGGGGACACGGGGTGTGAGGACATGGCACACTGCTGGCATTGTCACTGAGGTGACATGGGGTAACGAGGACAGCAGTGGTGCCACCCAAGGCATAGAGACCCCAAGGGATGCAAGTGTGATGGCACTGTGGCCAGAGGGACACAAAGGGATCAGGTGATGCCACCGAGGCCAGAGGGACCTGAAGTGATATAGGTGGGATGGCACCATGCCTTGAGGGACCCAAGGGACACAGGGGTGATGCCACTGTGGCTCAAGGGATGCCAAGGGATACAGGTGCGATGCCACCCCAGCCAGAGGGATCCCAGGGGATGCAGGTGAGGCCACCATGGCCTGAGGGACTGCCCTGCTCCCCAGTCCCGATGCTGAGCAGGGTGGCCGTGCTGTGCTGTGTCCTGGTGCCATTGCCGGCGTGTGGCTCCCTCGGCGCGGCTCCTGCAGCCTCAGCCCGGGGAGGATGAGCAGCTGTGGCCGGTCCCCGCTGTCCCCGCTCGCCCCACTCCCCCCGCTCCCGCCTGACCTGGTTTCCAGCTCCGAGGGCTCCTCGTTATGCAATCGCCGCCGAATTCCTGCACAAGCAGAAATGGCCGACAGTGCCCACATCCCACAGCCCGGGGACGGTGGTGCCCCCGCGTGCCCCGGCCCCTCACCCGGCCCCCCAACCCACCCCGTGCCAGCGGGAGGAGGGCGCTGCCACGGTCTCGGTGGGGCCGTGTCCCCTGTGCCACGTCCCCAAGTGCCAAAGGGGCTTGTGCCACTCCCTGGCACGCAGCAACTGCGGGTGTGGGGGCACTGGGAGAACGTGGCGGTGACCTGTCTCTGGGGACACAGCGTGTGTCACTTGGGGGTGCGGGTGCGAGGGCAGGTGGGCACGGTGAGGTCCGGGACCCCGGGGAGGGCACGCAGCGCCCCCCGAGCCGGGATAGGCCCCGTGCCGGGCTCCCTCCGGCACCTGCAGCCACACCTGTGGCATCCCATCCGGCGCGGTGTTTGCCCACCGATAACCCCGCGGGGCGCTCCCTGCGTGGGGCGCGGAGCGGGGCTGGGCTGGAGGGCGAGGAGCGGGGCTGGGGGCACGGAGAGGGGCTGGGATGGAGGGCGAGGAGCGGGGCTGGGGGCACGGAGAGGGGCTGGGATGGAGGGCGAGGAGCGGGGCTGGGGGCACGGAGAGGGGCTGGGATGAAGGATGAGGAGCAGGGTTGGGATGGAGGGAGAGGAGCGGGGCTGGAATGGAGGGCGAGGAGCGGGGCTGGGGACACGGAGCGCGGCTGGGATGGAGGGCGAGGAGCGGGGCTGGGGACACGGAGCACGGCTGGGATGGAGGGCGAGGAGCGGGGCTGGGTGCATGGAGAGGGGCTGGGATGAAGGGTGAGGAGCAGGGTTGGCATGAAGGGCTGGGCGCACTGAGCAGGGCTGGGATGAAGGACGGGGGGCATCGAGCAGGGGTGGGATGGAGGGCGGGGGGCGCAGCAGCGGCTGGAGCGGAGCGCAGGCACCGATCCGGGCGTGGAAGGAGCCGCAGTGGCCGGAGCAGCCCCGGGGTGTGACAGGAGACCCCGGCCACGTGTGGGTGGACACCGGGTGGCCCCAGCTGTGCGCCCATGCCGGGGGCTGCCCGGGGGGCTGTGAGGATCGGGGTCCCAGATCAGTGGGGTCCCTGCGGTAACACGGGGGCCTTGGGGGCTCTTTGGGGAGCACAGAGAGCCCGGGGTCTCCATAAGGTGTTTGGGATACCTGGGGCACGTGGGGTCCTTGGGGGTCGCCGTGGGACCGAGCCCACCTGCGGCCCCTCGCGCTGAGCAGCAGCTGCCCCGCCCCGCCCCGCAGCTGGGGCTAATCGGGGTTAATTGCGGCTCTAATGAGGTGTGAAAGGGTTATTGCCGTGGGATGAGCAGAGGGACAGCGACACTGGGGCCACTGGCCCTCGCTGTAGCCCGCACAGCTCCCGTGTCTGCACCCACGTCCCCCCGTGTCGGGGTCCCGGCGTGGGGGCTGAGCCCGGGAGAGCTCGGGGCACACCGAGGCCTCACCGGCCACTGCGGTGGCTCCGTGTCCCCAGGCAGCGCCTGGCAGGGGGTAGGGCAGGACGGGGGGGGGAACGGGGCACGGGTGGGCACAGCCCCTGGCAGGGACGATGCTGGTGCTGGGGACAGGCAGAGCCTGAGGGTGTGCCGGTGCTCCAGAGTGTGCCGGGTCTCACGGTGTGCCGGTGCCCCACAGTGTGTTGGTGTCTCCCAGTGCCCAAGTGTCCCGGTGTCCCAGTGTCCCAGTGTGCCGGTGTCCCAGTGTGCCGGTGCCGCGATGGCAGAGCTGGGCACTCGGTGACGCTCAGTCCATGGGCACATGGTATCCCCCCCAGGCTCTCGTTTCTCGCTCCTGCTCTCACCTCACACCAGGCAGAGGAGCACGAAGCAGCCCAGGCTCGGCAGCAGCCGGGAGCCCCTGGCTCTGGGAAGGGTCTGGATCTTTCCTACCGAGGCACTTAATTCCTAAAACGAATGAGCACCAGGAGAGGGGCCGCGCTGTGCCAAATTGGGGCCGGGGAGCTGAGGGGACACACCTGCACCCAGGACCCCGTGGATTCCGCGGGTAAAGTTTCCATCGGTGGCTTTGCTGGGATAGCGGGAATGGGGGTCCCTCAGCAGTGGTGGTGGGAAGGTCCAGCTGCCCAGCATCACCGAAGGGTCTGGCAGTGGGAACTGGGCATCCCCTGGGAGAGCTGGTGCCAGCTGTGACCCTCCACCAACCCCAGGCCGGGGGTGGACAGGGCATGAGGCTCCCGCCGTCACCAGCCCCGCATCGGGGGGAACAGCAGCCCCAGCACCCCTGGGAGCTCCGAGGAGGGGCCGCGGGCTCCGCTGTGGGTGCCGCCACCTCGGTGCCCCCCGAGCCCGTTCTGCTGCTGCCAGATGTGCGGGATGTGCGGCGGGGGCACATCTGGCGGCAGGGGCAGCTGTGGCGGGGCTGGCCCCGTGCCGAGGGCCCGAACACTGGCAGCTCTGTGCGCTCCCAGCACCCGCAGCCATGACCAATGCGGGGATCTCCGGCTCTGCCGCGTGGCCCCCACGGCACAGCGCCCGCAGCTGCTCCCGCCTCCGAGCTGCCACTGCCGAGGAAAACCCTTTTTTCCCCTTTTGCATGAGCTCCCTGCCTTTTCCACATGGCGAAGGGACAAGACACCCCGCAGGGAGAAGATGGATTTATTAAATATTTGGCGGATGACAGAACATGGCTCCCTGCTCACAGGCTGCTCTTGGAGACGTTCCCTGTGCTTACGGCATCGGCTTCGGTGCAGCTTTGCCAGCTGCTCCCAGGGACAATCCCACTCCCAGGGACAATCCCACTCGCTCCCGAGCTCCCCCGTGCCCACAGGAATAGGGAATGGCACCAAAGCTTGGTGCAGTCCCCAGGGACACGCATGGGCACGGCCAGGGCTTGGGGATCTGTGGAGCCTCCAAGCACGAGCGTGCCGGGGATGGCACAAGGGGCCAAGGCCACCACTGTCCTTGTGCATGGTACCCACAGACCAGCTGGTGTAGGACCCCACGTGGCCCCCATCTCTGTTCTCTGCCCCGTGGGAACAGGGGTGTCCCTCTCCCAGCATCAACTCCTGGCACTGGCTGGGGACACCAATGCAGGGACACAGCTCTGCCCCAGGGAATTCCCATGGGAAAATGCTTTCAGGTGCATTTTCCTTCAGGTGGGTTTTGCCCCAGGGAACTGCAAGGTGGCCTGGCAATCCCAATTCAGTGGGTGCTGCCAGTGTGAGCCCTCTGTGTGCCAGCGGGAAGACCTCCACCCCTGCAGAGCTGTGGCATCCCCAGCTCCCGGTGGCTGTCACCACCCTGGCAGGGCCACTGGCAAAACATCCCTATTTTTGGTGCTTTTGAACCTGCCCAAAGCCACAGCCAAGGATGCCGCAGGTCTGAATTCAGCAAATTCAGCTGAAACTCCATATGAAGTTGCTCCATTCCTGTCCTTGTCCCCAACCTCATCTCTATTCCCATCCCTGTCACCATCTCTATTCCCATCCCTGTCCCCTTCTCCACTCCCATCTCCATCCTTCATCCCTTGTCCCCTTCTCCATTCCTGTCCCCATCCCTGTCCCTCATCACTGTTCATATCCCTTTCCCTGTCCCCATTTCCATCCCTGCTTGATCTGACCGTGCCACTCCAGGTTCTCATTGCTCCTTTTCCCTCCTTGGCAGCTCATTCCCAGTATTTACATACAACCAAACCTGTGGCCACCACTATGGGTGTTTGAGCTGCAGGGACCCAGCCAGTGCGTTCAGTGGGCCCCGGCTCGGAGCAGGGAGGGGCAGAGCCAAGGGCGCTCCCAGGGCTTATCACTCCCTTCCATCCATCACCCTCCATAAATATTTATAGATGGATCAGGGCCCTCGGCTCCTTCCACTAAAAATAACATTCCTAAGCACCACGGGAAAAAAATGCTGAAACCACTCAGGACTGGGACTGGTGGCCACGTTTGGGAACAGCGATGGAAGAGGAGCCCAGTGTGGGTCAGTGGGGAGCTGCCACCCCCTGCTCTGTCATTTCCTTTAACCAAATCTGGACCCAACTCCTGAGACTGGGAGTGGAGATGCTTTTCTCAGCCTGGCCATGCTCCTCCCTCAGTCGCCTGCTTGGGATGGGAAAGCTTTCACAGCCTGCAGAGCTGCTCCCAGCAAGGCCGGGAATCCCGGAGGCTGGTGGCCCATCCTGGTCCCTTGGTTGGACACCTGCACCCAGCACCCACCCCCGGGAGGACACAGCCTCACACCTGGCTCCAGGTGTGTCACAAGGTGGGTTTTTCAGAGAGAATGCCCTCTGTGCCACAGAGGAGGGACCCCAGGAAGGTCTGCACTTTTTTCCATGCACACAGTGAGGAACAACCAGTGTGTGACACAGTGGTGGCACCTTTTGGGAGATCAGAACGGAGCCGCACACGGAGCGGGAACAGCCACCAGCAGTTTCCTTTCAGGTTTTTGGTTTTTTTTTAGCCTCCCATGACTGGCTGAGCCGGGTGGGACATGGTCTGGTCATTGCCAGGAAACACACCGAGGGTACATGCAATGGCCTAAGGGGCAGGTGCCCGCGGAGAGTCCTCCGGGTGTTTCGGGGAGAGCTCCCCAGGTGGTTTTGGGAGAGCTCCCCAGGTGCCTTTGGGAGAGCTCCCCAGGTGCCTTTGGGAGAGCTGTGTTGGCAGCAGGTGGTGGAGATCAGTCACAGTTGCACGATGGTGATGGATGGGCTGAAACTGCCTCTTCCCACGGACGGGAGACGTCCCTCGATCGCAAGCGCAACCTCCGTGCCTGCGGCATCAGAAACACCCGTCAGCATCCCCGGGGGGCAGAGTCAGCCCAGCCCGTGGGGCAGAGCCAGCCCAGCCCGTGGGGCAGAGCCAGAGCCATGTGAACCTGCTGGGACCTGGAGAAAAGGAGGCTCAGGGCTCTGCAATCCCTGCCAGGAGGGGGGAGCCGGGACAGGGGGTCGGGCTCTGCCCCAGGGCACAGGGACAGGAGGAGAGGGCACGGCCTCAGGCTGGGTCAGGGCAGGGGCAGGGGGGATATTAAGGAACATTTCTTCATGGAAAGGGCAGGAGCAAACCTGCCCAGGGCAGGGGGGAATCCCCATCCCTGGAGCGATTTAAAAGCCCTGTGGATGTGGCACTTGGGGACATTGCCAGTGGTGGCCTTGGCAGTGCAGGGGGATGGTCAGAGCTTTTTCAACCTCATGACTCCATGTTTCTATGAACCCCTGAACCTTCTGGCTGGGGCTGTGCACCCCTGGGGCCATCCCTGGAATGCTCAGAGCAGACCCACGTGTGGCACCCACCAGAGTGTCCCCCTGACCCCAGAGCTCCTCACCTTGGACCCAGAGAACCCAGAAAACACAAACTCCTGGGTCCCTGACACCTGGACACACAGCACTGGGAAGAACGTGAGGAACCAGAGAATTCCAGAATCCCTAAGGCTGGAAAAGCCCTCCCAGCCCATGGAGCCCACCCTGTGCCTGATGCCCACCTTGTCCCCCAGCCCAGAGCTCTGAGTGTCATGGCCAGTCCTGCCTTGGGCACCTCCAGGGCTGGGCACTCCAAACCTCCCTGGGCAGCCCCTGCCAGGGCCTGACCACCCTTTCCAGGAAGAAATTCTTCCAGGTGGAAAAGCCACCGTGGTTTAAAGGGTTGTTTTTGCTTTTCCCCTTTGTACTGTTCCATTCTTTCTGGAAGATAAAGAAGCCTGAAAGTGGTTCCTCTCTCTCATTTTCTCAGTGGTCTCCACTTCAGTGCTTGTCAGCTGCTCCTTGGTGGTGCTGGAGGCCCTGCTGGCTCTGAGGGGACGGGAGCTCCTCATCTGCACAGCAGTGCTGAGGGTGACAGGGTCAGATGTCCCTTTCTCCAGAGCCATCAGGGAAGAGGGACGTGAAGAAAAGCCACACACTGTGGCCCAACCAGCTCCCTGTGCTGGCTCCCCCTCCAACTCTGTAATTTTGCTCAGTCTTGAGTTACCAGATTGTTTCCCAGATGAGGCAGGACTTGAATTTCTAATGTAAAAAGTGTCAGAAAGGCTCCTGAGCCCCTCTGGGGTTCTCTCCTTCCACTGCTGATGTGGCCAGGAGCCAGGAAGGGCAAATCCCTTCTCCTTTGCCAGGTGCCTGCACAGGACACTTGGTGGGAGTTGGTGGTGGGTTTGTCCCCTCAATTGAGGTTTGGATCCATCACTGATTCTCCTGGCCCATGACCACAGGGGACTGGGGCTCAGTTAGAGATAAAGGACTTTCCACTGCCTGGTTCCTACACCCACCCAACCTACAGTCTGGGGGAAAAGGACCCAGAGGAAGGTCCCTTCTGTCCCTGCTTCCCAGCGGGAATGGGGAGCGATGGGAATGATGGCAAAGATCCAGTGAGTGTGGAAACCCGAGCGGTTCCCTCCTAGGAGCGGTTCAGGTGGGAGAGATAAGGATCTCGTTCAGGTCATGGGGACATTGTCACACTTGTCACATGGCTCAGGCTCCCTCCCCTCCCACTCTCGGCTCCACCTGTTTGTCTGTCCATCTGTTGGGCTTTGTTATAACTTGAGGCCCTGTCTCTCTGGGGGTAGAGATTGTATTTTTGGTATGTCTGGACAGTGTCCATCACCACGGGGTCCCATTTCCTGTCCGAGGCCTCTCACTATGGAAGGAACAGCAACAAAATGGGAGATAATGCTGCTCTCACTGAAGGTAATGGTCTTTTCCCACTCTGGGGAGACCTTGGAGTCCCTTCCAGTGCCTAAAGGGGCTCCAGAAGAGCTGGAGAGGGACTTGGGACAAGGGTCTGGAGGGACAGGACAAGGGGAAATGGCTTCCCACTGCCAGAGGGCAGAGCTAGATGGGATACTGGGAAGGAATTCCTGGCTGGGAGGGTGGGCAGGCCCTGGCACAGGTTGGGCAGAGAAACTGTGGCTGCCCCAGGCCTGGAAGTGTTCAAGGCCAGGTTGGACAGGGGTTGGAGCAACCTGGGACAGTGGGAGGTGTCCCTGCCCATGGCAGGGGGTGGGATGGGATGAGCTTTAAGGTCCCTTCCAACCCAAAGCATTTTGGGATTTATGAAAAACATTCTTTTGAATGTTTCAGAGCAATGGGCAGCTGGGGACTGTTCCTGGTGCAGAAACAGGAGATGAAGGACAGGAGCAGGAGGTGACAGGAGTTCACTCCTATGTGCTGCAGGAGATGGGAGGAGAAATCCATCCATCCTTACCTGAATTGCTTGTCCAGCGTTGTCTGCCCTCCTAACCTGCAGCACAGGGAGGGCACTGTTAGGAAATGCATCATTTTATTTCCCATAAAATGAAAAATCCCCCCATCTCTTACTGCCCCAACAGGGACTCCCCCAGGACTGCACACCTGGGGATGCACAGAAAGTCCTCTGAAAGGCAGGTAGAAAAGTGCTCCTGATCCTCAAAGCCCAGAAATCCTGGCATGGCCAGGGTGGGATTGTCCAGTCCCACCCTTCAGTGCAAGGTCAGCCCCACAGGCTTCTCAGGACCTTCTCCCTGAGGCTTGAGGGTCTCCAGGGGTAGAGACCCCACAGCCTCTTGGAACAACCTGTGCTTGACCAGCTTTGGGGTAAAAATGTACTTTTTATGTCCAAGCAGAATTTCCATGTACCCATTGTGTCTTCTCTTCTCCATGGGCACCAAGGGGAAGACTCTGCCTCAGTTTTCTTCAGTCTTTCCCACGAGTTATTTGCACACATTGGTTTGATCCAAGTGCTCTCAGCCCCTCCAAGTGTCACCTTTATCACTGTCTCAGGGCAGGTGCATTTCATAGAATCCCAGAATATTTTGGGTGGGAAAGGACCTTGAAGCTCATTCCATTCCATCCCCTGCCATGGGCAGGGGCACCTTCCACTATCCCAGGTAGCTCCAAGCCCTGTCCAGCCTGGCTTTGAGCCCTTTCAGGGATGGGGCAGCCACAGCTTCTCTGGGCACCCTGTGCCAGTGCTGAAATCCAATTTCAAATTGGATATTTCTGTCTAAGAAATCTGAAGGAGCAAAATTTCCAGCAGTGAGAGCAAATTCCAGCTCTTTAGTCCCTTTTCCAGTGGTTTGAGGGTTATAAAATCCAAATGGTCAATACAAGAGGGGACCAACCCATGGTGAGTCTCAGGTGACACTGTCCTGGGTTCATCCCCTGGGCACCCAGAGGAACATTGTGCCTGGGGGAAGGCAGCAGGGACTGCAGGACAGCCCTGGCAGAGCCAGTGTCCCACCTGAAATAACACCTGGCAGAGCAGAACCTATGGATACACAAGAAGGGGACATACAATGGGAGCACCAAGGCTGGCTGAGCTGCCATGGGGTGTCACCCAAAGTGACTGGATGGAGGTGGCTTTGCCAGCTCCCAGCTGTGCTGTTCTGAGCCTGGAGCTCATGGACATCTTTGGAGATGCTGCTGAGTTTGTGATCCCAACCACAAACCATGGAGCCAACTTGGAGTCCTCCCGGATGATTTCACTGCCCTGAAGCCGTACCAAGCGTGGGGACGTCACTGTCTCCAGCAGGGAAGAGTGCTGGGATTAATTACTGGGACACAGGGAAATAGGAAATAACTTCGTGAAGAAACTTGTGAAGAAGTCCAGAAATGATGACATCTCTGGGAACAGTTCTAAACTGAGAGAGAATCAGTTTGGATGGGATACTGGGAAGGAATTCCTGGCTGGGAGGGTGGGCAGGCCCTGGCACAGGATGCCCAGGGAAGCTGTGGCTGCCCCAGGCCTGGAAGTGTCCAAGGCCAGGCTGGACAGGGCTTGGAGCAACCTGGGACAGTGGGAGGTGTCCCTGTCCATGGCAGGGGTGGGATGGGATGAGCTTTAAGGTCCCTCCAACCCAAACCATTCCATGATGATTCTCTGAAACCCATCACAGTGGATTCCCCATAAGGACCAGCATCTCCCTTGTCCATGTTCTCAGAAGTTGGGGAATGGATGAACTCCCAGTGGTTTTTCTCCTCGTTCATTCCAGATGGGAGAGTGTTGCTGAGCTGGGGCCGCTGTGCCCGGGATGAAGTTGGGGCAGGCAGAGCTCCCTGTGGGCACAGGGTCAGACTCCACCTGTCTGCAGCATCCTGGCCACAGGTCCCTGTAGGTAACATGGGCTTTGGTATTGCCCACCCCTGATGTACCCACACCCCCCTGCCACCCCTCACCCCCGGGTCTGGAGCAACTCCCACGGTGCTCCCACTGAAGAGCTGCACTTATGTATTGATTATTCCTCAATTTCCCTGCCAGATTTTACCTCACTGTCTCTGGGACATTAAGAAATCACTTTTTCCCTGGCAGAGATAATATTTACATTCCACACGGAGGCTTTTGGTTCCAGCTCTGCTTTTGGACACACGTCTCAGCCGTCCCTCCCCTGCTGCGCTGAGTAACGGGGTGGTTTGTGTTTCAGCTCTGCTCCCATACATCCTATTCCAGCTCCTCAGAATCCCCCTTTCCCTATTCCCCATGCAATATACAATGCAGATTTGGAAAAAAACAGATGGGTCATCTGGTAAGCATCTAAAATATTCCACTGAAGAGGAATGTTCTGGGGCAAAGAGGGTCCTGTGACTTGGAGCCAAAGGAGACTCTGCTTTGGAAACTTGTTTTAGCCAAAATTGAGCTCCCCGCGCTCCTTCCTACCCAGTTCAAATACTGGTGGACAAAGGAACAGCATTTCCAAACACCTGGATGCTTGGCAGAACTCAATGGATGGGAAAACTCAGGGAAACGAGCTGTTTTGGGGAGAAACGTGAGATGTGCTGCCTCAGCTCAGCCAGAGGGACATGTGTGTGTAACAAAATAAGGCTAAAAAGTCCCAGTTTGTTGACGCTGGAATTAGGTTTGGCTCAAGTGAGACAAATGCCTGGGCTGATTCAAACCCAGCCAAGTCTGTTCCTCATGTTTGGGTTTGGAACATGGGAAGCAGAAGCCAAGCAGAGTCCTGAGTGAGGTCCTGACCCTGGGAGGGGCTTTGTGGTGGTTGGTGGAGCACGAGGTGGGGAGCAGACCCCCCCCAGCCCCTCCAGCTCCACCCTGCTCGGGGGTCTGACAACCCTGAGGGCCCAACCACATCCAGCTGGAATAACTCCTGCAGAACATGCCATGGATTCGCTGGCACCAGAGATAAAGTCTGGGAGGGTTAGTGTGGAGATCAGGGACGTGGAGGTGGAAGGGACCTCCCGTGACAGTGATGGCACTGCCTGGGCAGGATCGCCATCGGGACAGGGATTCTGGACACTTGTCCAGCTGAGGTCACCATGGGAGTGCCATTGGCACAGGGATTCTGGACACTTGTCCAGCCAAGGTCACCATGGGATCACCATTGGCACAGGGACACTTGTCCAGTCGAGGTCCCCACAGGCAGGGGCTGGGCAGGTGATGGTCCCACTGCCTGGGGACTGCACAGGTGACCCCCCTCACTGTGGGTTTTGTCTGATCCGTCCCCCTGAGCTGGATTTCCTGCAGCATCTGGAGCAGCTCCTCCTCCTCCTCTCACACATTTCTGTGTGTGACCTTTGCTGGAAGAAAAACATCCCTGAAAGCTGAGCACACACAGCAAAGGGACTGTGGCCATGACGTCAGCCCGTGGCAGAAGTTGGAGAGAGGGACAGTGACTGGAGCCAGCAGGAAAACCTGTGCCATGGGGTGAGAGGGGCTGCACCTGGAGCCACCTGCCCCCAGAGCCACCACCTGTCCCCAGAGCCACCACCTGCACCCAGAGCTCCTTGTGGGGCTCCAAACAGAGATGGAGAACCCACAGATAAGCAAGGCAGAAAATCCTTCACAGCTCTGAGACATGTTTGTCCCCTCACCTCGGTCCTTCCCATTCTGCAGCTTCTCTGTTTCTTCTTCATCTTCTTCCTCTGCTTCAGAAAAAAAAAAAACAAACCATGAGACAGGTGCATGAGAGAAGAGACAGAATGATGGAATTGTTTGGGTTGGAAAAGCCCTCTCAGACCACTGAGTCCAACCATCCCCCAGCAATGCCAAGGCCACCACTGACCAATGTCCCCAGGTGCCACATCCACAGGGCTGTTAAATCCCCCCAGGGATGGGGACTCCACCACCTCCTTGGGCAGCCCCTTCCAGTGCTTGACAATCCTTTCCATGAGGAAACTCCTCCTGAACTTCACTTGTTTCATGGTAAGAACTGGGGCTTCCTTATGTTTAACTGGGGATAAGTAGGGTGAGTTTATGGCCAGGCCCAGATTTGCACAGCAGAGCAGGAGGCCACATTTTTCTGCAGATGGTGGCTCTCATCTTGCTCCAATGTTTCAATGAGACCTGTGCAAACAGCTGATGGTTATCCCTGGGGAGATGTTGCTCCTGCCTCCTGCCCATGGTGTGAGAGCAAGGAAAGGGACAAACCTGGCAATGAGAGGTACAACTTGAAACTGGGGGTGTGTGGAATGGATCTGATCAAAGGGGACCTCATAAAAGTGTCCTTTGTGGCTTTCAGACCAGGATGGTAAGACATGGGGGTCACACAGCCCATGACTCCAGGATTCTATCACAGAATATCCTGGGTTGGGAGAGATCCACCAGGATCATCAGGTCCAGCTCCTGGCCCTGCCCAGGACACCCCAACAATCCCTCCCTGTCCCTGAGAGTGCTGTCCAAAGGCTCCTGGAGTTCTGGCAGTCTTGGGGCTGTGCCCACTGCCCTGGGGAGCCTGGGCAGTGCCCACCACCCTCGGGGAAAGGACCTTCTCCCAATATCCAGCCTCACCCTGCCCTGGCACCACTGCAGGAGAAGGTGGGCAGGGGCCAATCGGAGCATCCCAGGCAGCCCCCCCAGGACGGGGTGACACTGCAGAGTTTCTCTTCCAAGGGAATCTGTTCCTGGGCTGGAGCAGAGACACCAGAGGCACACTGGTGGAGGGTGGGAGGTGCAGGCACTGGTGTCTCCCAGACCCTCCCCATACCCCTCCTGTGGCTGCTCGGGGGAGGTGTCTGTTCCCAGTGTCACCTCCGGGCAGGATGTGTGAAATCCCGCTGGCCCCTCAGCTGAGGGTAACTCATGTTATTCCTAATTCACACAAACCACACCATTGCAGACACTTCCAGGGGAGCCTTCCTTGGTCTCTGCATTGACCTGAGCAGGAGCCTGACAGGAACTTCATTTGCACTCCATTCTCACTCCCCTGTGCTCCACGTGGCTTTGCACATCCCTGGTGGCCAGTGACAGGATGCAGAGAAAGGGTGGGGCTGTGTCAGGGCAGGGTTAGGTGGGATCTCACGGAAAGGTCCTTCCCAGAGGCTGGTGGGCACTGAACAGGCTCCCCAGGGAATGGTGATGGCCCCAAGGCTGCCAGAGCTCCAGGAGCACTTGGACAATGCTCTGAGGGACAGGGTGGGATTGTTGGGCAATCCTGGGCAGGGCCAGGGGTTGGACTGATGATCCCTGTGGGTCCAGCTCAGGATATCCCATAATTCCATGATTCTACAACACCTGCTTTGCTATGGAAAACAAAACATCAAAAGCTGTGGACTCTGCTTTGGGCAGAGGTTTGTTCTCTGTGTTTCAGCCCCGGGGGAAGAGCTGAGGTGATTTATGGGAGGAACAGGAGCCCTGCCACAGCACTGACGGCGCTGCTGTCGACCATGGACAACTTTATTAACTCCCAGCTGCCTCCACAGCCGGGACACGGGGCTTGGGGAGGGGGAATTTACTGCTGGGCAGTAAAATATCAGCCCTGTTTATCACTGTGACGGCTCCATTACGGGCAGAGCCTCGTGGGGTCTGGCACTGATGGGGAGGAGTTTGGGGGATTGTGTGACACACGAGCGGGTCCAGCACGGGGCTGTGGAGGTGGAACAGGGACCAGGAGGGGCAGTCTGGACACAGAACACCTTCCTTCCTCCTTACCAGCAAAGGCAGCCCAGAAACAGAGTCACAGAGGTTGGCAAATCCCTCCCAGCCCCTGGAGCCCACCCTGTGCCCGATGCCCACCTTGGCAAAGCCCTCCCAGCCCATGGAGCCCACCCTGTGCCCGATGCCCACCTTGGCAAAGCCCTCCCAGCCCATGGAGCCCACCCTGTGCCCGATGCCCACCTTGGCAAAGCCCTCCCAGCCCATGGAGCCCACCCTGTGCCCGATGCCCACCTTGTCCCCCAGCCCAGAGCACTCAGTGCCACGGCCAGTCCTGCCTTGGGCACCTCCAGGGCTGGGCACTCCAAAGCTCCCTGGGCAGTCCCTGCCAGGGCCTGCCAGCACTTTCCAGAAAGAAATTCCTCCTGAAAACAGGCCGCTGGAGCACTAAATGGTCAGACCCCACATTGCTGATAAGGCTTGAGGGCCACAGGACACATCCCTGGGTGACACAGGACCTGCTCCAGCCCCACTGGGTGTTCAGCTCCCCTGGCCCAGGGAAGGAGCACAGAGGGAATAACTACCTGTTTCCCACAACACTGATCAGTAGCAAGGGATGAAACTGGCCTCATACATTTTATATATGTGATTATGGAGTCTGACAAGGATTCATGGCAAAGGGTCTCACCTGCTCCCCAGGTATTACAGCACAAAGCACCAATCTGGGGCACTCACTCCAGAAATCTGCTCCGGCCTCTGACTGTGTCATTAAGGAGCTCTGGCTTCCAGAAGTGGGACTGGGACATGGCCTCTCTCCCAGGAGATGCTCTGGAAAAGCAGCTCCATCCTGTGATCCACGCTTGGATCAATGGGAGCAGGAGGGAGGGGATGGGGGTTGGCTCCATGAATCAGCAGTGGTGTCACCAGCCAGGGCTGTATCCACAGGGTATTGCTCTCCAACCAGGGATAAAACCAATGGGAAGTCTCTCCAAAAGGTGTTGGGAGTTCTCAGTGATACAACTACGGAATCACTGAGGGTGGAAAAGGCCTCCAAGATAACTGAGACCATTCCCAGCACTGTTCAGGCCAATGGTGTTGGCTATGAAAATGGTCTTTCACTGAGAACATAGATACATGATCTCACATGATGCTTCAGTTTTAACAAAAAATAAATCTAAAAGCAGATCTCCAACCTGTGGCTTTTGGTTCTTTTCCTGTGCTGCTGAATCAGCTCTTACCTGAGTGAAGCTCCTTCACCAGCGAGGACATGGTGTTGGTGATGGAATCGGCCGCTACCAGCAGGTCATTGCGGAGGTTCCTCCTCGTACCTGGGGCAGAGCAGACACAGAGGTCAGGAATCCCCTGTGCCAGGCTGCCACTGCCCCAGTGCCTCACACCATGATGCTCAGCCTCACTTGGTGCCCCAGAGTCCCCCGGGGTGGTGCTTGGACACCCCCAGTGCCAGCAAAGCAGAAGAGATGGAGACTTGCCTGGTGATGGAAGAGCCCAGCTCTGCCCCATTCCCTGATCACCTGCTTGGCTCGTGAGCTGCCTCATGTTCCCCTCCAGGACAGGGGCAGCCCAAGGGCAGAGACAGCCCCCCAGGACCGGGGCTGTGGGGTGGCTCATCCTCCTCTGGGCAGAGTCACTCTCAGTATTGCTGAGGTTTGAGCAATTGGAATTGTCACCCACCTGCACAGTGCCACACAGCTAGGGACGGGCACTGTGCTGTCCCCACAGTGACACTGACCTGCCTGTACATTCCATGTGAGAGCCACTGCTGGAGGGACCTCCTTGTCCCATCACTGACCCAAACATGGCCATGACTGTGCCAGAATGTTTGGGACCAGCATGGGGACACAACTGGCACAGGGACCATCCAAGTGGCAGCTGCCACAACAGAGATGGGTGAGAGATGACGCCTGTTGCCTCTTGTGATGCTGGAAAGACAATGATCCTGTTGGATCATGGCAGTGGCTGCCCCATCCCTGGAAGTGTTCAAAGCCAGGCTGGATGGGGCTTGGACCAACCTGGTCTAGTGTCTCCCCTGTTAAAACAGCTGGAGAACATAACTGATCCCCCCTGGACATCTCTGTGCAGCAGCCCCCGAAGCCCCCCTGGCTGGGACATTCAATTATTTTATTATGTGAAAACATTGACATTTTATCCTGTTTCCTGTGTTCTCCACCAGCCTCGGATTTACCTGATTTTGTGTGATTAATAAGAAGTAGCACTAATTGTGCAGACTGCCTTTCCGGAAGGATCATTCCAGGAAACTTATTACAGAGTCTGGTGACCCCTTTTTGTCTCAAAAGAGTTTTTCTAGTTGTTGCCTCAGCCACCACTGTGGTTATGAGGAGAGGAACGTCCACCTTTCTGTTGGTGGCAGTGGATTTTGAGATGATCAACAGCAGAACTCATTTTATAACTTTATGGTGGCCTCTGTAACCAAATATTTCACCCAGAAACCATAAGGGTGTTTGATTCTAATACTGTCATACCTCATGATCTTCCAAGTACTAATTTTGATAATCCTCTACCAGATGGAAGATCAAGAGATCACCTATGGAGGAAACTCTTCCAACCTCAAGACTGTCTGATCAAGATTCCTGTCATCCAATCCTTTAAAGGTTTCCTGCTCTACAATTTTCCAGACTGATGGGGCAGCTCACAGCCTTGTGCCCTGGGAAGAAGAATGAGCTGTTGGTGTCCGGGCTCACACCAAGGTCACAGCAGGCAGAGGTGGAACAGCACCCGGAGCTTCAGTTCCTTCTGCTCCTCTCTCCCACTGTCACATTTAATAAGAGTCTGGTGGATATGCAAGAGTTAGCATAAATAATGTAAATGTTTTTGTTAAAATGGGCCATCAAACCAGTGTCCTGAGGGATGTCTGTGGATTTGTTGTTCCAGTCCCCACCACGCGGCTGGGACGTGGCTGCAGCACATCAGCCCAGCCCTGAATAGTTTTCTACAACACCTGGTTCATTGCAACACATATTTGAGAGACTGTCAGGTGTTAAAAACCTTGAGAAACCACAAGTTTTCACTCTGGGCGATATCGGCAGGTCCTGACAAAGGAGCCTCGTTATGGGAGAGGCAGCGACGAGCCCTGGATTAATTACAGCAGCTCGAGCCTGAGGAAGACTCTGGTGACTGCAGGGAGGGCTTTGCCTTGTCACGGCTTCTGTACCTTCCCAGCAGAAGGCAGATGGATACAGAGCAAATCAGGATGCCCAGGGAAGGCTGGAAATGATGGGGATGCAGCATTTTCACATCCTGCCATCCTCACGTGTTTGTTACTCCGAGCCACAAATTGTGTGGATTTTCCCAGTGCCTGGTTGGGCTCAAGGTGCTGCTGTTCCACTCTGCGTGTCCTGGGGAAAGAAAGGGATCCTGTGCAGGGGGAAGGAGAGGCAGCTGCCAAAGGAATCAGGGGAGAGCTCTCGGCTGCACCACCAAACTTGTTGTGGAGATGGAAGAGGAGGCGACTGGACCACCCACAGCAACAGATGGAGCCTTTGCCTCTGGTATTTGGCATCCTGCCTGCCTGGGAATGCCTGCTCTGCTGCTGGGGCTGGGACTGCTCAGACATGAGGAGCTTGTTCCTACCCATGGGATGAGGAAAGACACCTCCTTCTCCCAGAGGAGATGCAGATCTTGGAGGGGATGTTCCCCATCACCAGCAGAGCTCTGGAGAACATGCAGTGGCCCCATCCTGTGCTGACGACTCTGGGGCTGAGGGCTCCTGCTCTCGCTGCAGCACTGATGGAACACCAGTTAAACGTGTTCACTGCCACTCCTGCTCCTCTGCTGCCATTCCACAGCCTCTTCCCTCACCTTCTGGGGGCAGCAGCTCATCTGGGCAAGGGGGAAGATCATTCCAGGAGGATATATCCACTGAGCACCTGATAAATGCAAACTGCTATTTAAAATCTGTTTGTTTGGAGATGCAGTGTCAGTTCTGGGAGGTTTATTTCCATGTTTGGTTTGTTTGGAGAAGGAGCCCATTCATCTGACAAAGGGATTTGATGATTCTATTCATAATCTTCCCTCCCTGGAATGAGAAACCACCTCCAGCTCTGTGACTCTGTATGAGGTGACCCATCATCTTTTAAACAAATAAACCACGTCTGCATCAGTTGGAGGGCTCTCGTTCACTGCATGGGACTGACCACAATGCCTGATACTCCAATAGGATTTCCCAGGAAGCACCACGAGGTCCACAAGAAGAATCACAAGATTGAATCCAGTTTTGTTGGTTGCTGCCCACCCCTTGGCTCTGCTCACACATGGGTGAAGTCCTCACCTGTGCTTTAGGGAGAGGTGGATTTTCTGTCCTTTCTTTCTTTCACTGTCAAGAACAACAAAGATGAGTGGACATCCATCTTCAAAGATTTGATGTCCAGGAAGAACCTCCACATCTGTCAGACTGGGAAGACCATGCCCTGCTGCTGTTTTTTCCACAGTTCTACGTCCCAGGATGCTCCTGGAGCACTAAAGATGAAGAGCTCTGGACCAAGATGGGCCAAAGAAGAGAAGAGTGTTTAAACCCCAAGTACCATCACTGGGAAATGCAGGGGGGGGTGGGCACCCCTTCCAACTGGGAGGGGGTTCCTTCACCATGAGTGGAGCTGAAGTAGATGGGACTGAAGAATGACCAATTTCCCCTCCTTTGCTCCCTGAAGGGAGCAGAGTATTTGCCAGGTCTCCTGACACCAGACTGACAGAGCCATTCTCACTTGCCGCTGTGCCATTGTCCTGGCCAGGCCTCTTTGTGCCTGCACCAAGCTCAGCAGTGTCCACTGCATCTCCTTGTCTTCACATTCTGGAGCCCCTGTGAGCCAGCCCTGATCAGATGTGGAAAAGGTGGATCTTCCTGAAATGCATGACTGTAAAACTCCTTTATTTTTTTAAAGTAACAGCAGCAGGTGAGTCTGAACTCCCAGTACCCACGGAGAGTAGGGGATGAAAATATGTCTGTCCACTGCTGCCCTCAATTCCTCTCCGTGTTATTCCCAAATGGATGGTGGACCTGTTTGATCCAACCGTCCTGACTTTACCAAAGGAACGGAGGACGAGGTGGGCAGAGAGGAAACAGCCCAAACTGCCTCGTAATCCAGCACTTCTCACATCTGCTTAGGGAGCAGTTGGCAGCACTGATTTTAGGCCAGAAAGTGATCATTTTTTCAAATGCAGAGAGGAATTAACACATTGAAGAGGTGTAAGAGGAGGAGCTCTGATTGTTGGGGCAAGGAGATGTTTATTGTCCTACTGTCCTTATGCTTTTTTGTTATGGTTCTCCTCCTCTTTTCTCTTCTCTTCTCTTCTCTTCTCTTCTCTTCTCTTCTCTTCTCTTCTCTTCTCTTCTCTTCTCTTCTCTTCTCTTCTCTTCTCTTCTCTTCTCTTCTCTTCTCTTCTCTTCTCTTCTCTTCTCTCCTCTCCTCTCCTCTCCTCTCCTCTCCTCTCCTCTCCTCTCCTCTCCTCTCCTCTCCTCTCCTCTCCTCTCCTCTCCTCTCCTCTCCTCTCCTCTCCTCTCCTCTCCTCTCCTCTCCTCTCCTCTCCTCTCCTCTCCTCTCCTCTCCTCTCCTCTCCTCTCCCCTCCCCTCCCCTCCCCTCCCCTCCCCTCCCCTCCCCTCCCCTCCCCTCCCCTCCCCTCCCCTCCCCTCCCCTCCCCTTTAGCCCTTTTCCTTTCTCCCCACATCTGTTCCCAGCAGACCAAGTGATCCATCCTGCAGATGTCCATGACAGCCAAATGCTCCATGAGGAACAGCCTCCACCAACTTGTGCTGCAGGACACTCCATCCTTATTGTCTCAGAACCAGAGAAGTGAGCAGCTGCTGGCTGAACACTCTGGACTGGAGGGCTGCTTGTTCTCCTGCTTTTGGTCATTAAACTGTTTTTTTCCTCATAGTTCAGCCACCAGATTTGTAAATAGAACCAGTTTGTAATGTTTAATTCTTAAGTTACTTGTGGGTGTAACTTGCTGTGTTGGAAGATCCTTTCCCTTCAGGGAAGACCATCCTCACAGTAATAATTTAATGAAGTCCATAAGATTCAAAATATGCCCCCAAACTCTTTGGTCTGGGGAACAGGAAAAGGGTTTGTAATTCTTGTCTCAATATGGTGAGTTACATGTCTGCTGTACACAGAGCCATGGGATGGTTTGGGTGGGAAGGACATTAAAACTCATCCAGTTCCACCCCTTTTGGGGACACCTCCCACTGTCCCAGGTGGCTCCAAGCCCTGGCCAGCCTGGCCTTGGACACTCCCAGGGATGGGTCAGCCACAGCTGCTCTGCCCAACCTGTGCCAGGGCCTGCCCACCCTCCCAGCCAAGAATTTCTTCCCCATATCCCATCTATCCCTGCCCTCTGGCAGTGGGAAGCCATTCCCTGTGTCCTGTCCCTCCATCTCTTGTCCCAAGTTCTTCTCCAGCTCTCCTGGAGCCCCTTCAGGCCCTGGAAGGGACTCCAAGGTCTCTCTCTCTGTAGCTCAGGTTTTTACTTTAATCATTTGGAGCTGCATCCCACAGGGTTTGTGTGCTGAGAAACAGAAACCAGCCTGGAGCCATCCCAGCCAGCAGGATCCTCCAGCTCCATGGGATCACAGGATCCCACACTGGTTTGGGTGAGGGACCTTAAAGCTCATCCCATCCCATCCCACCCCTGCCATGGGCAGGGACACCTCCCATTGTCCCAGGTGGCTCCAAGCCCTGTCCAGCCTGGCCTTGGACACTCCCAGGGCTGGGGCAGCCACAGCTGCTCTGCCCAACCTGTGCCAGGGCCTGCCCACCCTCCCAGGGAAGGATTTCTCCCCAACACCCATCGTGCATCCCCCGTTTCCCACGATGCTGAGCAGACACCCCCTGGCAGGAGCTGCTCTGCCCCTCACCTTGAGTGAAGGCCTCCTGCACGTCGCCCCCCACTCCGGCCAGCGCGTCCTGGGGGCCGTGGGTGGGCGTGGACCCCGCGGAGCTGGACCTGACGGGCATCGGGATGGGGCGGCCGTGGGTGGGCGAGGGCTGTGCCGAGCCCGCCGCCTGCGCCTGCCGGGAGACACCACACCCCTCCCACGTTACACACTGTGCTTTTTATCTGGGGGGTCAAGGGCTAAAAACAGTTCTGCAAAAACAAACAAACAGAAAAGGGAACGTGCAAGGAAAGGCTCATCCCCCGAGCGCTCTCGGTTTCAGTGTGAGGCGATGCTCGAGCTGGGGGTGCCGTGGGAGGGCTCGTGGTGGAGGCACAGCTTCATTTTTTTAGTTCTATATATTTTTATAAATTTTGATACTTCAAAATATTTTGATTTGTTTTCTTAATTCCACACATTTAATGTTTTATGCATTTATATGTCACATATGTAGATATTTTATGTATATTTATAGATCTGATTTATTCACATACATATTATATATTTTTACATTTTATGTATCTTTATGTAACTTTACTTATTACTAAAATATGGAATGTTAAGGTTTTGTTTCATGTTTTCTTCCAGCCCAACCCACCCCATCCCTGCTGTGCCACTCCAGGAGCCTCAGGACCAGCTTTGCTCCAGGAGTGCCAGTGCCATCCCCAGTAAGGCTTTGGTGTCCCCTACTCGGTGGGCAGGGACAGCCCCAAGGGTCTGTCAGGTGCTGCCTGTGGACCCAAGTCCTGCTGGATTTCACACCAAATCTCAAACAAATACAGAATCACTGAAGGCTTGGAGGAAACTTGTGCAATATTCACTCTGGAAAGCTCCACTGGCTGCGAAGAAGTTTCTGCCCCAGTGAAGCCTCCAAAGCTCAAGCCAGGATTGGCCCCTGGTGTGATGGGCAGGGGAATGAGATGTGAGGAAAAGGGAAGTACAGGAGAGGAGTGACATGGGCTTATTAGCTCTGTGCTTCCAAAAGACTAAGCTCTGGTGTGTCCTCAGTGTGTGGTGCCCAGGGGAGGACGAGCAGGCACCCACCAGGTGATGCCCCTCGCTGGCGTTTAAGGACCTTTGCAAAGAGAATCACAGGATCCCAGAATGGTTTCACTTGGAAGGACCTTAAAACTCACCCAGTGCCACCCCCTGCCCTGGCAGGGACACGTCCCACTGTCCCAGGTCACTCCAAGCCCTGTCCAGCCTGGCCTAGGACACTCTCAGGGATGGGGCAGCCACAGCTGCTCTGCCCAACCTGTGCCAGGGCCTCCCACCCTCCCAGCCACCAATTCCTTCCCAATATCCCACCTATCCCTGCCCTCTGGCACTGGGAAGCCATTCCGTGTGTCCTGTCCCTCCCTCCCTTGTCCCCAGTCCCTCTCCAGCTCTCCTGGAGCCCCTTCAGGCCCTGCCAGGGGCTCTCAGGTGTCCCTGGAGCCTTCTCTTCTCCAGGTGACCCCCCCAGCTCTCCCAGCCTGGCTCCCCCATTCCTGGCTGTGCTGCCAAGGGGGTCCACGACCTGTGACTGTATTTATAGTTGAGTGATGTCCCCATGCCAGGTAAAGGCCACCTGCTCCTCAGAACCTGGGACTGGGAGTCCCTCAGAGCCACTGCTGGGCTTTGAGCCTTTGGTTTGTGGCCTTTTTCGAGCCTCTTCATGGTTTGCTCCCTGTGACGTGCGGCGGTTACCAGGGAAACACGGCTGGGGACAGTGTGGTGACACTGCCACACAACAGGGACACTGCCACACAAGTGACACTGCCACACAACAGGGACACTGCCACACAACAGTGACACTGCCACACAACAGGGACACTGACACACAACAGGGACACTGCCACACAAGTGACACTGTCACACAACAGAGACACTGCCACACAGCAGTGACACTGCCACACAACAGGGACACTGTCACACAACAGTGACACTGCCACACAACAGGGACACTGCCACACAACAGAGACACTGCCACACAACAGAGACACTGACACACAACAGGGACACTGTCACACAACAGGGACACTGCCACACAACAGAGACACTGCCACACAACAGGGACACTGTCACACAACAGGGACACTGCCACACAGCAGTGACACTGCCACACAACAGGGACACTGTCACACAACAGTGACACTGACACACAACAGGGACACTGTCACACAACAGTGACACTGCCACGCAACAGTGACACTGACACACAACAGGGACACTGACACACAACAGGGACATTCCCACATAACAATGACACTGCCACACAACAGTGACACTGTCACACAGCAGTGAGACACTGCTGGCACTGCATTCAATGGAGACACTGCTGGCACCACGTCCAGTGGTGACAGTGCCAGCACCCTGTGCATGCAGGACCCTATGTAATGATGACACTGCTGGCACCACATTCAACGGTGACACTGCCACACAATAGTGACACTGCCAGCACCCTGTGCAATGGTGACACTGCCAGCCCCCCAGTAACAGTGACACAACCAGCACCCCGTGCAATGGTGGCACTGCCAGCCCCCCAGTAACAGTGACACAACCAGCACCCCGTGCAATGGTGGCACTGCCAGCCCCCCAGTAACAGTGACACAACCAGCACCCCGTGCAATGGTGACACTGCCAGCCCCCCAGTAACAGTGACACAACCAGCACCCTGTGCAATGGTGGCACTGCCAGCCCCCCAGTAACAGTGACACAACCAGCACCCTGTGCAATGGTGGCACTGCCAGCCCCCCAGTAACAGTGACACCACCCGCACTGGTCCCAGCACAAGGTGCTGCTCGGAGTGGCTGCAGCTCCGGCTCATCCTCCTCTCCCTGCCAGCCCCAAGTTGGTATTTGTAGTAACATGAAAACCCAGTCGTGTGGAAAATTGTCATTTTGAAACTGCATTAATTAATTGGGGATTGAGAGACGTGAGTGACGTGTCCTTGTGACACGGCGTCGGAGGTGACGGGGCTGCAGGAGGGAAACGGCACCTTCCCATGGAAACATCACCCAGAAACGCACGTGTCACACCAGCAGCTGCCACTCCTGCAACAAACCCTCAATCTGAACCTTAATAAAACACCTGAAAATGCCCCAAAAGAGGCAACAGTCTCTGAATTTGCTTAAATCTGTGGCAAAAGATGCCCAGTGCAGCCCCTGAGACACAGCACAGACACAGTGTCTCCTTCCTCCTCCTCCTCCTCCTCCTCCTCCTCCTCCTCCTCCTCCTCCTCCTCCTCCTCCTTGACTGAGCCTCAGCAGCTGCACAGGGGAGGAAAAAGAGCCCATGAAGGTGGAAAACCAGGAGGAAACTTGGCACTAGCACCTGCACTGGAGACAGGCTGAGGAACTGGAGCTGCCCTTTCTCATGAGGGAACCAGGGGAGGGGTGGGAGTATTTGATGTGATGAATATTTTCTGTGTCGAATATTTTGTTTTGAAGCTCATCCCCAGGTCACATCTCATGTCCTGGGACCTCAGCACGTGTTCCTGTCAACCACCAGAGACCTATGGATGGTGGCAGGTGTGAGGAAAGGGAAAGCCACAGAGATTTCCTTACTCAGCATGCCAGAATCACTCCAGGACCACTGAGCCCACCCTGTGCCCGATGTCCACCTTGGCAAAGCCCTCCCAGTCCCTGGAGCCCACCCTGTGCCCGATGCCCACCTTGGCAAAGCCCTCCCAGCCCATGGAGCCCACCCTGTGCCCGATGCCCACCTTGGCAAAGCCCTCCCAGCCCAGGGAGCCCACCCTGTGCCCGATGCCCACCTTGGCAAAGCCCTCCCAGTCCCTGGAGCCCACCCTGTGCCCAATGCCCACCTTGTCCCCCAGCCCAGAGCACTGAGTGCCACAGCCAGTCCTGCCTTGGTCATCTCCAGGGCTGGGCACTCCAAACCATCCTGTGCAGCCTCTGCCAGGGCCTGCCAGCCCTTTCAGGTGGAAAGGAGTGAGCTCAGTCAATGCAGTCAGATCTCAGCACTGACTGCAGGCCCCCAATCACATTTATCTAAACTGTGAGGGGACAGATTTTACCCTTTGTGACAAACAAGTCCCCACCTTGACCCATGCATGGGTTTTGCAGGTCAGAATCCCAGACTGGTTTGGGCTGGAGGGGACATTAAAGTTCATCCAGTCCCACCCCTGCCATGGGCAGGGGCACCTTCCACTAGCCCAGGTTGCTTCAGCCTGACCTTGGACACTCCCAGGGATGGGGCAGCCACAGCTTCTCTGCCCAACCTGTGCCAGGGCCTACCCACTCTCCCAGCCAAGAATTCCTTCCCAATATCCCATCTATCCCTGCCCTCTGGCAGTGGGAAGCCATTCCCTGTGTCCTGGCACTATGGGTGTGCTCACTCCTTGGACCAAGGGGACACCTTGACCCCCAGAAATGCCCGTGCTGGTGGGCTGGCAGTGCCCACACCCCCTCCACAGACTCTTCAGTCCTGGGCAAGAGGAAATATTTTTGTCACTGACATTCCTCTTTGAGACACACTGTCTACATTTACATTCTTAGAGCAAGGGCCCAAGCATGTGAAATTTTCATTTTAATTCCTTTTTACCCCCTGGGCAGCAGCTGGCTGGGCCCATTTGCATTGCACAGCCAGGGGAGGGCTGGAATGTCCCTCGCCCGCCCCGTGACGGGTTCCTGGGAAACCCAGAGATTCTGAGAGCAGCTCTGAGGCCACCCTGATGGTGGCACAGGACAGGGCAGGGCTGGCCCCTGCTCCCCTGTGCTCCTGCCACGCTCGGTGCCCCCACACGACTCACCCCAATGCACTCGGGGCTCGGAGGAGGATCTGAAAGTTGTCGCTTCAATGGAGACTTGAAAATCACCCTCCTGAGAACCACGTGCCTGCCCAGCCTGCCAGCTGGAACATGGTGGCAGCACCCAGGCTGGGACCCCACCGGCCCCAGCCCTGCCCTGGGACCCCTCTGGCTGCGGAAACCCCTCTCCCTCCTGACCTGGCAGCTGTGACAAAGAACTTGGGGCCAACACTGACACTGGTCAAAGCACAGGAAGGACAAAAGCTCCTCTGTTAGTGCAGCATCTTTCATTAGACAGGTCAAAATTACACAATTGTGGAATCACAGAATTGTTTGGGTTGGGAAAAAAGTCTCAGAGCACCAAGTCCAAAACTGTACCCCAGAACTGCCAAGGCCACCACTGACCACATCCCCAAGTGTCACATCCACAGGGCATTCAAATCCTCCCAGGGATGGGGACTCCACCCTACCCTGGGCAGCTGTGCCAGGGCTGGACAGCACTTTCCACGAGGAAATGTTCCTTAATAGCCAACCCAAACCTTCCCTGGGGCAACTTGAAGGTTTTCTCTTGTCCTGTCACTTGTTGGCTGGGAAAAGACACCAACACCAAATACCTTGGTCTGAGCTGCACATGCACATCCATGTGGCACTGCAGGGGCTGTTACAAAGCTCTCTGAGTTACATCTCTGGGAGGAAGGAAATAATCCAATCTCCTTATGGATGATGCCTTGGGAGATCTCTCCAAGGCCACAGTTCCCACAGACAGCCACATGTTTCATGAGACAGGTCCAGGATGTGACAGGAGACCTGCACGAGCCCCCTGGGCTGCTGGGCCTGAAAGGAGAACTGAGGATCTTTGGGGTGACGACTCCTTCCTGCTTGTGGCACAACCTGACCCAGAGTGAGCAGTGATGGGGCTTTCCCAGGCCACACAGAGCCCTGGGACCAAGGCAGGAGGGGACAACTGAGCTGAACTGTGCTGGCCAATGGCCCTGGGGCTGTGGCAGCAGCTGGACACAAACCCAGGTGTGCCCAGGTGTGCCCAGGTGTGCAGGAGGCCAATGGCCCCGGGGCTGTGCCAGCCCTGGTGTGGCAGCAGGGCCAGGGCAGTGCCCGTCCCTGTGCTGGCCCTGCTGAGGCACCTCCAGGGCTGGGGCAGTTCTGGGCCCTCAGCCAAGAGACACCCGGAGGGGCTGCAGCGTGTGCAGGGCAGGGAGCGGAGCTGGGAAGGGGCTGGAGCAGCAGGAGGGGCTGAGGGAGCTGGGGGGGCTCAGCCTGGAGCAAAGGAGGCTCAGGGGGTGCCTTTTCTCTGAACAGAAGGCAAGGCAAGGCAAGGCCAGGAAAGGCAAGCCAAGGCAAGGATCTATTTTACATATTGTTATCTCCTCTAGTACTTTATACAGCACATGTAGTTTTGTGCTTTCCCTCTGCACCGAGTGCTGAGCCCTGTGGAAAAGCCTGACCCCTGCCTGGGGCACGCTCAGAGCACGAATTGGAACCTCTGAGCTGGTGTTTCCTCACCAGTGACATCATTTGTGCCACCCCCCAGCCCACGGCTCTTGGGCAGCTGCTGCCACAGAGCAGGTATGAGGACACAGGATGGAAACCTGACCCACCTGGGCTGGGGGAAGGTGTCCCTGCCCACGGCAGGGCGAGGAACGGGCTGAGCTTTATGTCCCTTCCCACCCAGGCCGTGTGTCACTCTCTGACGCCTCTGGGGACAAGGAGCCTCCCCAGCTGTGCTCACACCACACACAGTGAAACCAGCCCAGTCCTAGAAAGCACTTGAGAAATCTCCTGAGAAAGCACGACAGACACCTGGGCAGCAGAGCCCCTGCAGCCCCAGGGCCAGGCACAGGAAGCTGGGGGAGGACTCAGTGGGTGTAGCTGTGCCCTGCAGGTGTGGGAAGTGAACCAGGACAGCCCAGGGGCAGCACGGGACCATCTGTGGGTACACAGGGGCAGCTCCCAAGGCTGAGAGAGAAGGTGACACAGAGGGGATCAACAAATCCCTCTCAAACCTTTCCTCTCCAGTGGCTGAAGGCAATGGGAGTGGTGGAAGGAATGAAAGAATGATGGAATCACAGAATCATTTAGGTTGGAAAAGTCCCCTGAGATCACTGAGTCAAACCATTCCCCAGCACTGCCAAGGCCACCACTGCCCATGTCCCCAGGTGCCACATCCACATGGCTTTTAAATCCCTCCAGGGATGGGGATTCCAACTGTGCCCTGGGCAGTTGTGCCAGGGCTGGACAGCCCTTTCCATGAAGGAATTGTTCCCAATGTCCAACCTGAACCTCCCCTGGTGCACCCTGAGGCCATTTCAAGGTCCAATAATCCTGGAGCTGAGGTGTCCCTGTGGGTTTTGGGGCTGCTGGAGTGAGCCTGAGTTGGGACTGTTGGTTCAGTGCCTCTCTTCCCTGGCACACCCAAGGGCTTCTCCAGCTTTCCTTGATGATGGGACATATCCATGGAGGAGCCACGCACGGCTCTGCTCCTCCATGGGGACCACCATGGAGCTCACAGGGTGGGAAGATCCACAATGCCTTCTGTAAACTGAGCAGAGGCAGAGCTGAACAGGTTTGTAAACTCCTCTCTGACTGTGCTGGAGCTGCAGCCTTAGAAAATCCTGGGAATTACTGGCTTGTTGCACATCCTGGAAACTACACAGGGAAGGACACAGAAGATGGATTTCAATTTAGAAAAACCACGAAGGAAACCTCTGACCTGGCTCCTGAAATGTTTGGGAGCCACTTCGATTTATTGTCCTCAGCTTATCGAGTCTTGTATACAAGAGTTGTGAGTTTAACCTCACCCCCCTCAGTATTTCCCAAGGAAAAGGGGCTGAGAGCTGCCCTGTGCACAGACCCTTCAGCAGAGGGGCAGGAGGGAGGGAAGCAGTGCCCGTCAGAGCTTTCAGCAGCTCTACAAGATGCTGTTTCCCCATCACCTCCCTCACCCTGCAGTTTAGCTGGAGGTCCCCCACCCCTCTGGGGGCCTGCTGTCAAATTTACTAAACCCACCATGATGGAGGAGGGTTTTAAAGGAGAATGGGATGAAAAAAGCCTCAAAAAATTCAGGTTGGAAGGAGCCTCAGAGGGTGCCCAGACCAACCACCCCTTCAGAGCAAGACCAGCTGCAAAGGGCTGCTGAGTCTTCATCTCAGAGGGTCCCCCAGAGGGCGGACCCCCCACCCCTGTGGGCAGCCAGACTTTAACCACCCTCCTGGGAATTTTCTCCCAAATCCAGCCAGAATCCCCCAGGCAATGTGTGAGCATGACCCTCTGGAGAGGCTCTGGCTCTGCTCAGTCCTGGGTCAGCAGGAGACAGATGATTACAGCTGGATTTCCCTTTGGCCCCCTCCTCTCCAGGCTGAACACAACCAGCTCCTGTGTCACCCTGACCACGGGGCTTTGTGGGCATGGCTGGGAGGAAAAGCTCCCTCATGGGGAGGTCCCAGGGAGGTCCTGGAACCCCACCCTTAGTTGTTTTCAGAGCTTGCCTACATGAAGCCAGAACTAACTTGATTTAGGGCTGGCAGCAGTTCTGCTTGGAATCATGGAATCATTTCCTTTGGAAAAGACCTTTAGAATCATTCAGTTCAACCAGCAAGTCCACCTGCAAGGGCTCGAACCTCTGTGATCTACTGTGTTCACTGAGACAATCAGAAATCTTGTTCTTCAAGAAATGAACATTGATTTTATCACAGAATTGTCATGGAAGGGTTTGTGTTGAAAGGGACCTTAAAGACCGTCTTGTCCCATGGGCAGGAACACCTTCCACTATCCCAGGGTGCTCCAAGCCCTGTCCAACCTGGCCTTGGACACCTCCAGGGATGGAGCAGCCACAACTACACTGTTCCATTTTGTTCTGTAGCCTATTCCTACAAATAGATTAAAATAAAAGGGATCTTGCACAGACATAAACTCAAGAGCCAGCAGGTTTCAGATAAGCGATTCAGACAAGTAAACATCTCATCATGCCCCAAATACTCCAGAAAATACAGCAGGAACAGACCAAAAAGGAGAACATGAACACATGGTGTGTGACTCTTGGTGGTGGGGCACAGCCTGGATGGGGAACGGCCCTCCAGCAGAGCAGGGGCTGCACTGGAAAGGGAAATGCCATGGGCTTCCCATCTGCATATCATGTGTATTCAATGCCTAATTCCCCTTTCCTTGCTTTCCTTAGGAAGGAGGAACTGGCCCCTGAGCTTGGCTGCCTCATGTCAAGTGTCACTGGGCTCCAGCTGAAGAGCTTTTACCACATTCCCTGTAAGTGGATATTCCCTGTGAGCTCCTGTCCATGCTGCAGGGAGTTTCCTGGGGAAAAAAAAGCATTTGCTCACCCAGATGTTCTTGCCATACCCAGGCTGGGGGGGGAACATCCTGCTGAGCCCCCCCAGACCCAACACTGTCCTTGGCTTTCTCTGCAGCTCTTCTTGCTCAGCCCTTGGTCCCTCTATTAGGGACAACCCTTCCCTGGGAGGGTGGGCAGGCCCTGGCACAGGTTTCCCAGAGCAGCTGTGGCTGCCCCAGCCCTGGGAGTGTCCCAGGCCAGGCTGGACAGGGTTTAGGAGCAACTCGGGCTGGTGGGAGGTGTCCCTGCCCATGGCAGGGGGTGGAATGGGATGAGCTTTAGGGTCCCTTCCCACCCAAATCATTCCAGGATTCGATGACTCTGATTAGACTATCACAGAACCAACACACTGGAAGGTTACAGAAAACTGCATAACTGTTGTCAGTGAAGTGACAAAAATAACATGTGTTTTCTGTAATTTCATGTATTGTTTTGCAGCCAAGGGCTGTGGAGCTGCTGTTTACAAGGTGAGGTTGGGAAAGGATGTTATTGGCTCACACAGGGATGAACAGAATCGTCGGAAAATGCAGCTGTAAGAAAACACCTCGTCCACCCCAGCTGGGTCCACTCTTCCTAATTCCCTCCTGGCAGATGTTTATTTGACATGCTGTGAAAAACCTCTTCATTCAGAGTGTCCTAAACTCCAAAGTGACATTTTCAGTCCGTGGAGCTGGTGGCACAGCCCAGGGCAAGGGGAGCAGCTCTTCCCTCCTCTGCAAATGGGTCCTTGCTGTTCCTGAAACCTTCTAAACCTGCTCTGAGTCCTCTGCTCCAGGTCCTTCAGCCCCGCCAGGTTCACCCTAGATGAGCTTCCTCACCAACCTTCTTGGGACTTCGTGGAATCCCAGGATGGTTTGGGTTGGGAGCAACCTGAAAGCTCATCCAGTCCCACCCCCTGCCATGGGCAGGGACACCTCCCACCATCCCAGGTTGCTCCAAGCCCCATCCAACCTGGCCTGGGACACTCCCAGAGATGGGACAGCCACAGCTTGTCTTACAAACATTCCTGCAATTTTTCATAGAACCACAATGTCATTTAGGTTGGAAAACCCCCTCAGTTTTAATTCTCATCCCCATCTCTAAAGCCTCAGCAATCTCCTCCTGCCTGATGGCAAGAACAAACCCAAGTCCCTTGCAGGAAGGCTGAATAGTAATTAATTCAGGACAGAAATAATGAACTACAGAGGAATTTCAATTTACACGTCTTTCTATTTTAACAGAAAACCCTTGACAACTGATTTTGGAGAAAACTTCTCCAACCACATTTAAACCTGCTTTGCATGAGGCTCATCCAGCCCAGGCTGCTCTGGCTGCACGGGAGGGAACAGGGGGTTGCTCTGGAGTGTCTGCACTCAGGGGATGCTCCCCCTTGGCAGCCTTTCTCTAATACACATTTACTTGAATTACTCTAACCTGTGATAAAAACTGGAATGCTGTCAGGCCGGTTTGGTGCAGGACTTGGGTCTTGTCCTTGCAGCTCTCAGACGATCAGGTTGGTGCTGAAATCACAACTACACGAGGGCACCACAACTGCCACCGCCTGCAGGTACCAAATTCCATTTCCCTGGAACCCCATCCTGGCTCCACAGCCCCTCCTGCTCCGAACATCACGACTGCAGTCACGGGGCTGTAATTTCCCTGCAAGGTATTTCTCCAGGATTTGGGTCTGAACTGCCATTTGCCATTTTTCTTTTCACTGGCAATGTAAAAATTATTTACGTTAAGCAGGAAGGGAGGAGAAACCCTCGCAGTGCTGCACATGAAGCTGCTGCTGCTGCTGCTGCTGCTGCCTGAGTAATTCCAGCTCGATCGAAGCGTGAGCTAAAAATAATCCAACCCCCTCCCTGCAAACACTCTTCGAGGGGAATATTTAAACCAGAAAACAAGGCCCCTAAATCAGAGCCCCCCCCGAGCGGGGCCGTTAACCCGATTGCTGGGTGGAAATTGAATTTGCCCATCCTCGGTGGCACCGCAGCGGGGCAGGGGCTGCACAGCCCCCGCAGCGAGCACGCCCAGCAACAGGAGAGCCTCATTAGTGGGAAGGCTAATAACCTTTCGAGGCATTAATACAATCCCTGGCTACAACCGAAGGCAGGGACGGTTTCATGGCAACAGAGGGAGTGAGGCTTGGTGCCCCCAGAGCCGCCGGTGCCCCCAGAGCCGCCGGTGCCCCCGGCGTGGGGCGGCATCCGGCTCGCTCAGACAAGGGCAGACCCCCAGCCCTGTCTGATCACAGCTTGTTCCCCATTCACAGAGGCACATGGTGCTCCAGAATGGGATGAGAAACGTGCTCTGCACAGACACAGAGTGTGGTGTGACACCCCGACAGGCACCCATGGGCACAGCCCCCTGTGTGTATGAAATACTGATACAGAGGGGCCTGGTGGGGCTGTGGGGGAATGTGCTGCAAATCCAAACACCACAGGAAGGATTTCTTCTTGGAAAGGAGGGTCAGGCACTGGAAGGGGCTCCAGGAAGGTTTGGAGTGCCCAGCCCTGGAGGTGCCCAAGGTGGGCATCGGGCACAGGGTGGGCTCCATGGGCTGGCAGGGCTTTGCCAAGGTGGGCATCGGGCGCAGGGTGGGCTCCATGGGCTGGCAGGGCTTTGCCAAGGTGGGCATTGGGCACAGGGTGGGCTCCAGGGGCTGGCAGGGCTTTTCCAGCCTCAGGGATCCTGGGATTCTGTGCTCTGGTTTGGATCCCTGCTAACACCAGGCTTCTCAGTGATGCCAGCCCAGGGATGCTCACAGTCTAACCCAGGGATGCTCGTCTCACTCAGCATCCAACCCAGGGATGCTCATGATCCAGGCTCAGGAATGCTCACCTCACTTCCCTTCACTGTCCTGCCCTCTGTGTGACCCCAGAGGGGACAGGTTCATTAGATGGCCCATGGCCCACTCCACCAAAAAACTTGCATTTAATTGTCCAAAAGTAGATAATTAATTAACTACAAAAGAAGCATGATGGGAGAATCAGGAGCTGTGTCAGGGATGCTGAGTGTGCTGGGGGGACACGCCGAGGGAAGGAGAGGGGGGCACAGCCACACATGGAGGGGCCCCTGGTTTTAAATGCTGGTGTTAATGAAGGGCTGGTTTGGCTGCCCAGGGGTGGGCTGGGGGCTGTGGAGGGGCTGCTGACCCCCCAGGCCGTGGGGCTGGGGCACAGCTCTGACCCTTAGTGTGAAATTCAACCTGCCCCCTCCAGGCTGAGGCTCCAGCAGGGCAGGGCTCTGCCAGCCCCTCTGCCAGGCTGGGAGCCCCGGGCTCAGTGTGCTCCCAGCACTGCTCTGGCAGCTCCAGGCATTACTCAGCTCTTTCTGCAATTCGCTTTTTCAGCTTTAATTCCGACACACAGACAACCCCCTGAGTCCAGGACAGCTGGGCTGTGCCCCCTCGCTGCCGGGCATCAAACCCTGTGCCCACGGAGGGTGGGGCATTGCCAGCCCTGCCTCCCCTCCCTGCACATCAGGCACAGAGCCCGTCCCTGCGCCATGTCCACTCCCTGCACAGTCACACACTGGGGCTTATCGAGGGGCAGAGCAATTCTCTGTCCTCTCCCTGGACGAAGGATGATTCTCCCTGGATCATGGCAGAGAAAAGGGGGAGAAAGAAAGGCAAGAAAGCACTGCCTGGCTTTTCCATTGGTCAGATTGGGAAGAATCCATGTTTTGCAGCAGTTCCCACTGAGCAACCGAATGGTCTCCTTGGTACAGAGATGTGATCAGTGTGGCAGCCTCTGCCTCTTCCATGGCATCCAGAGATTCCCCCCTGTGCTCTGCCATGGCCTGGCTGTCTCTGGGCACCCTCCCCACTGCCCTCCTGCTGCCAGAGCCCCCCGAGCAGGTCTGTTCCCCCAGCCCCGCCGAGCTGTTTGAACTCCTCATTCATGGGCTGCTGTTTGTTTTCATTCCTCGCGATCCCCCCAGCTGTGGGACCGAGAGCAGGGATCAGGAAACAATAAAATCTCGGTTACCACACAGAACGCCGCCTTTTCCCTGGCTCTTTTCAAAGCCTGACATTTTTGCTTTCATCCGCCATTTCCACAGTTCTGGGGCATGTGCTGCCCCCCTTCCAGCGGGGCCTCACGTGGGGGTCCCAAAACTGCGCTCAAGATGGACCAGATTGTTCCGCCGGCGCTGCCGCATCGCGCCCACCCCGCGCCCGCGCCGCGTTCCCAGGACTCCCACGGATCCAATTCCCATCCCATTCCTCGACCGACTTGTATTACAAAGGCTAAAGCAAGTGTTATCTTTCAGAATTATTCGAGTTTTGTTTCCAGGCTCCTCAGCTGGCACTTTTATCGCTTTGGCTCATGGCTGAGGTGGCTGGGGGGCTTTTCCTCCCGCTCCAGGGGCGAGCAGAGCTGCTCCAGGGGCCGGGGGTGCAGGAGCCAGCCCAGCCCAGCCCGGGGTGCTTTGGGTCACAGCAAAAGGGATAATTCTGGGAGCACCCAGCCCAAGCATCACAGCTCCCTGTCCTGGGATTTCCCTGTTCTGCAGACAACAGCAGGGACACGTGAAGTGCGGCGGGTGCAATTTCCCCCTCGTTAAAAAAACAGCTTGAGAAGTTCCCCCAAGCTGAGCAGCAGCAGCGGAACAGGAGTGTAATGAGATATCCCCATTCCTGCTGCTCAGGCACGGGAGAGGAGCCATCTCCCCTCCTGGAAAACACCAACAGCTTGTACTCATTGAATGATGGAATGGGTTGGGTAGGAAGGGACCTCAAAGCCCATCCAGTCCCACTCCCTGCCATGGGCAGGGACACCTCCCACCAGCCCAGGCTGCTCCAAGCCTTGTCCAACCTGGCCTTGGACACTCCCAGGGATGGGGCACCCACAGCTTCTCTGGGAATTCCATCCCAGGGCCTGCCCACCCTCCCAAGGAAGGATTCCTTCCCAATATCCCACCTAATCCTGCCCCCTGGCAGTGGGAAGCCATTCCCTGTGTCCTGTCCCTCCAGGCCCAGGTGCTCCATATCCACATTAAGGCTGCCCATGCAGACAAGGACTGCTCTCACTCCAGCATCTTTTCATGAAAACTGAAAAAAATGGGGAAAGTGAAGCCAGGGGGTGGTGAGGGTGGAGGAGAAGGTGCAGAGCTCTGGCCATGGCAGGGGGTCACACAGGACCAGCAGACACAGGCTGTGAAGACCAAATGCAACTCCGGTCCCATGGGAGGTGCATTTTTTGGATGATCTTTTCCTCCATCTGTGTTGAGGAGAAGAACTGCTCATGATGGTTCTTGGGCAGGATGCAGGGACTGTGGTGATGGAAACCACCCAATTAAAGAGCTTATGGCATAAGAACCAGAACTAATGGATGCCTGATCAGATCCAGCTTTTTAAGAGTCACTGATGAAATTCTCCCCCAGCAATAAGAGCACAAAGCTGAACAGGTTTGCACATGAGTGTCTAAGCAGGCCAGGGCATGTGGCTCAGCAGGGAGTTGGACTGGAACCCCAGCTTGGGGGAAATGCATGACAGATATTGACAACAAAGAAGGGCCTGGTAATCCTGGATGAGCTGGGCTGCCTTTTCACAGCTCAGAGAAAGAGCTCGAGGCTTCTGGGGCCGGGGAGACAAAGAGACACATCCAGGAGCCCCCATTTAACCACCAGAGGATGCAGGGGGTGGTCGGCCAGGGGGATCACCATGGCCAGGGACACAAGGCAGGGACAGAGCAGGGAACAGGCGTGTGAGAGGCTGAAAGGAGGGACTGTCTGCAAAGATCACTTGTGACTGTGAGACAGGAGCGTGAAATTCCCCAGCCAGGACACAGAGTGTCAGACGATGCTCAGGAAAGGAGCCACCGAGGAATCTGCCCCAGGCACCCCTTGGAGAACAGGCTGGAGAGAAACCTGGTGTTTGGGTTTGCTCCCTGAAGGATTTGTCAGCACAGGTCAATGTTGTGATTTGTGGCTCTACATCCCCGTAAAAGTGAGAAGAAAATGGGTTCTGTTGAAAGACAACCTGCTGGCTGGAGGATCCAGGAGGAACTCCTCAGGGATTCATCTGTTTCATATTCTAATTACGTGTACAAAAATAACCACACTCTAATGACACTTCCTGATGACATAAAGGTTAGGATGAATCACTAATACAGAGGCAGCACAGAGTATCACACACGCTCCGGAGGCTCCGGAGGCTGGAACGGCGTGGGGTGAACTCACACATGACAGAGCAGGGCTTTGGGATGCCTGGGATTATGGATGCCCACGGATGATGGCAAGTGGGGACTGGTCCCAGGCAGCTGTGAGTTACTGGTTACTGATTGAAGGAAAGGAGCCCCAGGGCACACTGGGGGGTATTACCATGAATGTACATCCTCACCCAAAACACTGACACCCTGCAAACACCTCCAGGGCAGTCAGGCCTGTGCCAGAGAGAGGAATGTGAAAGGGAAAAGGAGAAAAGGGGGGCAGAGACAAACTCTGTTCTCCATCCCAGCAAAAGTAAAAATATTCAAGGACAACAGTGTGGTGAAAACCCACGGATGGAAATACAGAAAGTCCTTTGGGTGTCCAAAAGTGTAAGACCAAAGAAGAATAAAATCCCCCAGAAACTGAAAACAAACAGATGGCACTGCCAGTGATCACAGGGAGCTGCTGTGCTGGGCAACCCAAAATCCAACTTCTTCCCATTTGGGAAAGGGCAAGAACATAAAAGACAAGAAGATGGGTGGCAGCACATCTCCTTAAAGAGATGGTGATCAGAGGTGATGCTCCCCCTGTGCCCCCTCAGGGCAGACCCCAAACCCTGCAGAGCTGCCCCAGCCCTGGGCAACAACAGCACAAGGACGTGGAGCTGCTGCAGCCAGGCCAGAGGAGGCCCCGGAGATGCTGCAGGGCTGGAGCCCCTTTGGAGCCAGGCTGGGAGAGCTGGGGGGGTCACCTGGAGAAGAGAAGGCTCCAGGGACACCTGAGAGCCCCTGGCAGGGCCTGAAGGGGCTCCAGGAGAGCTGGGGAGGGACTGGGGCCAAGGGCTGGAGGGACAGGACACAGGGAATGGCTTCCCACTGCCAGAGGGCAGGGCTGGGGGGGATATTGGGAAGGAATTCTTGGCTGGGAGGGTGGGCAGGCCCTGGCACAGGTTGGGCAGAGCAGCTGTGGCTGCCCCATCCCTGGGAGTGTCCAAGGCCAGGCTGGACAGGGCTTGGAGCAGCCTGGGATAGGGGAAGGTGTCCCTGCCCATGGCAGGGAGTGGGATGGGATGAGTTTTGAGGTCCCTTCCCACTCAAACTGTTCTGTGATTCCAATATTTTCCCTCCAGATATATCATTAACACCGAATTCCAGGATCTTGAATGCAATGAATCCATGGGCTAAGTGATATGAACAAATGGTGCCTATGGAATGAAGTACCACAGCAAGCAAGGGAGCAGGATGAGCCTTTGTTCAAACACCCACTGCAAAGCACAAAGTGAATTTGAGTGGTTTTGGAGGATCTGTTTGAGATGGGTTTGCAAGAGCTCCCCTGGGAACCCTGCAAGAGTTTAGAAAGGGCAGAAATGACAGTTTTCTCCCAGAAAGGGCACAAACCCCACACGAGATCACTGCCTGGACCTCAGGATGGTGACCAGGATGAAGTCACTGCTGCAGGGGCGACTCATCCCCGCTCAGGGACCGGAGCTCACGAGTTGCTGCAGTTTCCTCTCCCAGTGTTCAGCCCTTCCCCAAAGAGGCTTCTTTCAAAGGCACCAGGCTGCACAACTTGGGCCTGAGAGTCCCTGAAGAGTTGCTTGAAGAGTGTTTTGGCCTACTGATATCCATTTCTAATAAATCTTGAAGTAACAGGGAAATTCCAGAGGGTATATTAGCATTTTCCTGGATAATGTTAAGAAGGAAAAGTGGAATGATTGGGTAGATCACATCAGTGAGCCCGGCCTTAAACACAGGCAAAGGGACAGGAGAGCTGAGAGGAGACTGCAACAGGAAAAATGAAAGGTTTTAACTGAGGATCAGGACCAGGAGCTTTGGCTGGGCTGTGGCAAAGGGAAGTGGGGCCATCAAGAACTGAGAGTACCAATGGGGATACAGGAATTCCTGAGGAAAACACTTTCAGACACCACATTGTAAGACAGAGAGTGAGGAGAAGGAGCTCACAAGGGAAAGAAAAAGAAGCCAGAGGCATTAATTAAAGATCTGAATCCATTGTCTGAGGTACATGAAAAGCCGACTCTGTTGCAGCAGGTTGGTACATTCACAGGAGGGAAATGCACAACCCTGGGACGTGCAATCTGACAAGGAAAGGTAAAATCAAACCCAGCTGAAGCCAGACATGAACATCCTGGGCTGGAGACAACATGTTCAACAACAGCCTGGGATGCAGCAGTGGGAGAAATGGCAATGCAAACTGATGGATCCTCTCACAGCGACATCGAGGACACTTCTGGTTCCAACACTGAACACAGAATGGAATTTTACTGGGTTCAAAACCTGAATTAACCAGGTGAAATGTGCCACAAGAAAAGGAACATCAGACAGGCTGCTCAAATGGTCACCCACCTTCAGGAGTCCATGGAATCATGGAATGCTTTGGGTGGGAAGGGACCTTAAAACTCATCCAGTCCCACCCCTGTCATGGGCAGGGACACCTCCCACTGTCCCAGGTGGCTTCAAGCCCTGTCCAACCTGGCCTTGGACACTCCCAGGGATGGGACAGCCACAGCTGCTCTGGGCACCTGTGCCAGGGCCTGCCCACCCTCACACTCCAATCTCACCATGTCCCACATCACAGATTTCCCATCACCTCATTCTTGGGAAGGTGCATCAACCTACAGGCACTGCACAATCTGCACGTGGAAGTTTGACATTTCTGAGTATTTGAGAACCTTTGCTATGCAAATGTAACTGTCTCCTGAACACAAAGACATTCCCTGAAAAGAGAAGCTCCCAGGCTTGGGGATGTTTATAACAAGCCCCCCATTTTCTACATTCAGGCAACACAACCTGAAGAAGCACATCAAAAGCAATGGCAGTGGAGCAGTTGTCTTCCTGAGGAACTGAAATGTTTCAGTCACTTAAAAAAGGTTGCATTGAGGAAAACCCACCTGATTCATAGAAAGAAAGATGACAAAAGTGCAGAGTATTGTTCTATCAAAGGAGAAGGTGGCTGAGCACAGTAACACACAATTACTGAACCATCTGATTGCTCTGAGCTTGATGCCTTTGTGTTACCCCACAAAGCTGCAAAGAAGCCACCCAGAACAGAGACTTCTCAGTCTCTGGGCACAAGGCTGGACTGGGGACAGAATCACAGAACCACTTAGGTTGGAAAACACCTCCAAGGTCATCAAGTCCAATCTGTGGCTGATCTTTGTCAACCAGACCAGAGCACTGAGTGCCACGTCCAGTTGTTCCTTGGACACCTCTAGGGATGTTCAGACCTCCAGAGACCCCTCACACCTGCAGGAGAATCACCCAGAGACCTTCAGAGCCAGCTCACCAGTGAGCAGGGACAGCCACAAGTGCCTTGCCAGGAGGGCCCTGACACTGCTGCACGTCTTGGCGAGAACAGGCTCGTAAAGGGACCCACAGGGACAACTGGGTGAGGGAGGAGAAAGCAATTCTGGTTCAAATTGAGCCCCTGAGACTTCACTGACGTGTGCAGAGGCAAAAAGGTGTGGAGTCATCCTGGGGGAGAGTGGTGTGGGGTGGTGATGGAAACAACCGCTGACTGCGCCGGAGGATTAATCATTAATTAATGATGCGGCTTCAGATGCTGAAAGGGGAGAAAACACTGGATGGATTTACAAGGCTGTTCATCTGTTGTTTAAACCCTGGGCTGTCATGTCAGAGGAAGTGTAAAAACAGCCCAGAGCTCCAAGTGTTTGCAGGACCTTAAAAACCACGGCTCAAGGTTGGAGTTGGTTGGGAAGGAGGCGAGGAGGGAGCCAGGGAAGAGAGAATGTGGGCGAGGACAGAAAACTCGGGAAAATATTTAAATTCCTTATAGCTTCCATCATTTCCTGGAACACTTTCCCAATATTTTATGCAGTCCTCAGGAACTCTGGAGACCGTGCTTGGGAGGCTGTGCATTGGTGATGAACATGGCCAAGGCAGGTGCTGCTGCAGCCTGACCTGCTGCCAACCCCGCCCAGCCCTGTGCTGTGCCATGGAAGTGGCTCCAACAGGTGGGATTCCCACAGGAACACAGGCTGTGGCCACTCACACGTGTCCCAGGGCCAGGGGCACCAGGGCCACCACCACACAGAGCAGCACATGGAGGTTCCAGGACAGGGAACTTTAGGGCAGGCACAGGAGCTGCCTGGAACGTGAAAATCCTGAATTACTTATGAGAGGAACACTGTCTGCAACCAGCAGCACCAACTGACTGCTCCAGGAGCTGCTTGGGGAAGGTCACTATGTCTGCTCCAGCTCCAGGAGTCAAGGCATGGAATAAAAATAATGATTCCCTTTGGCTCGCTGTCCCCAGCTGGATCCTTGGCCAGGCCTCAAATCAGACCTTTTGGGGCTTTATGGGAGGGTTTATGCAATGGAAACTCGAGAAGTTAATGCTGGTGGAGCAGCCACAGAGTGTCTGTGGAGCTTCATGTCACTGAGTCACAGCCTTCAATATCAGGGTCTGTACAGAGGCACAGAATTCTGGAAAGGTTTGGGTGGAAAGGGACCTGAAAACTCATCCAGTGCCACCCCCTACCATGGGCAGGGACACCTTCCCCTGTCCCAGGTTGCTCCAAGCCCCATCCAGCCTGGCCTTGGGCACTTCCAGGGCTGGGGCAGCCACAGCTGCTCTGGAAAATCTCTGTCAGGGCCTGCCCACCCTCAGTGTTGGTGACACCAGTGGCTTTCTGGGCTGCAAGAGCATTAGTCTGGCTCATGTCCAGCTTTTCAGCCCCCAGGAGTGAGGACCACCAGCCCCAGCAGCTGAACTGAGTGGCTGGGAATGCAGGTTTTGTTCCTAGAGAAGCACTGGCACCATTACTGTGAGGAATGTGGAAATTCCCAACTCCCACCAGCTCTGGTGGCTTCAGTGTTTGTGCTGAGCTGTGTCTGAACTTGGATACTGAACCTCCTGAGCACCTTCACACTCTGAGCTTCTCCCAGTCTAGACCTAAATCCACAGTCACACTCCAGGTTGTTTTCTGTTGTCAAAATGGGCATAGATGGCAAATATCATCCCTCTCTTGCAGCTGAAATGAACTGGAGATGCTCAGGGTGCTCTCCCTGCTAATGAGACACAGTGAGGACCAACCTGGGCAGGGAATGGGCTGCCCTGAGACCAAACTACAACTGTTGCATGAGAGGGCCTGGAAACTGCCAGATGCTGTGCCAGTGCTGAGCTCCTCCTGCAGCACCTCTGATGGTTCAACCCCCCGAGAACATCCCACAGATCCTGCAGGTGATGCCCCTCTGGTCCAGCACAAGGACATGCAACAGGAGCACAGGGAAACCACTCTGGCCATGGACTCCCCCAGGAAACTTCACCTTAATGAGGATAAAATGAGAAAGGATGAACAAACCCAAGAGCCCACACAGTCAGGTCCTGGGCAGCATCAGTGACACCCACACCATCGACCCCACTCTCTGCTGCTCCTTTCTGGTCTCCTTCACAATGAGAGAAGTTTGCCAAATGCTGGGGATGTTTATTCACAGCCAAAGCCCTCACAATAGACATTTTTAGGAAGATGGATCATTCACTGACCACCTACTACCATGGTAAATACAACCCTAACAGGATAAAGAAATGTGGATTTTACTCTCAATAAACTTTAACCATTGAATAATAGACAATGCACCTGTTTGATTTCTGTATCTACATATTTTCTCTGAATAAAGAAGTTAAGACAGATCAAAAGAGAAATGAGGAGTTTGATGAGCAGGGCACAGCAGAGGAGCCTGGTAAGGACAGCTCATCTCACTGCTAATGTAACATTATCAATTGCCATAGAACTGATCAAAATGCACTTCCTAAACCCATTTCAGGAAGGCTGTGACTCCAAATAAATATTCATTTTGGGGACTGAGAAAAATGGATGCAATTTGTGGTTCTTTGGGTAAATAGCTCTGTATTTTACACAGAGAAAGTGAGACCTGCAGTGCCCTTAACAGGTCATTTCCACGCCCCTCGGAGCCAGGGGCTTACACATTTCCACAGGGAAGGAGCAGCTGAACTCAGCAACTTTCCCTGCTTTCCTGAAGTGTTCCCATAAAACTGCAGGGTCTGTCGTGCTTGTTTGCCCTTCCTGGCTCTCAGGAGCAGCAGTGAGAGATGCAGATGAGCTGCCTGTGCTGCTGCAAACACCCTGCACTGGAGGCTCCTCCAATCATCTGGAGCTGCTCCTTGGGGTTTGCCCCCACAGCAGTGACCTCCACAGAGCAGGAAAAGTGTAAGGGATGACACAGACAGGAGGCAGCAAAGCTGCCTCATCACAGTACAAACCTCCTCCTTCTTCCTCCTTCTCCTCCTCCTCCTTCTCCTCCTCCTCCTCCCTGCTTGGCACTCCCAAGGATGCTCAGAGGCTCCTACACACTGTGCCAGCTGCTCCCACCAGGGCAGGCACCATTCCCAGAGGAATGACTGAATCCCTGAGGCTGGAAAAGCCCTCCCAGCCCATGGAGCCCACCCTGTGCCCGATGCCCACCTTGTCCCCCAGCCCAGAGCACTCAGTGCCACGGCCAGTCCTGCCTTGGGCACCTCCAGGGCTGGGCACTCCAAACCTCCCTGGGGAGCCCCTGCCAGGGCCTGCCCACCCTTTCCAGCAACCAATTCCTCCTGATATCCACAAAGAAGAAGAAGAGAGGATGACACTCACCCACCAGCAGTGCCAGTGCAGGCTGGATCTCAGGGGTGGGTTTTGGCACCTCTCAGGAGGAACCTTCCCTGGTCCCCAGGAGTGGGTGTGACCTCCCTCTGCTCCAACACCGCTCCCAGCACTCCTTTTCCCAGTTGTGGGTTTGGGAAAGGAACAATGGGAAGGATGTTCATGGGATTCACACTGGATCAGCCCTGGTGAGGGCAGGACAAGCCCCAGCTCCTTTCTCCAGGGCAGTGAGAATCCCACGAGAATTCCTTCCTGGTCCAACCAGAAATAAACTGGGCTCACACCCTAAGTCAAAGGTGAACCATTTCCTAGAGCTGAGAGCAATCTGAGGAAGCAGGAGCCACTCTGGAGGGACAGGAGATGCATCAGCCTGTGGGTTTGAGGGGGAAGAACTGCTCTCCCCACTTTGCTGTGCCCCAAGCCAAGGATCCCAGGCTGCTCCATCGCCCCACAGCTGCTGCAGGCATGTTTTTAAAAGCCAACTCCTCGTGTCCCAGCAAAGCTCCTTTGATCTTTGGAAGGAGTGGCTCACCAGCTAATTCATAACACACGGACAGGGAGCCTGACACACCCCCAGAGCCTCTCAGGGGATGGTGGGGTCTGCCCATGAGCTGCAAACAGCTCCAGAGGAAGGGAGAGATCAGAAAGGCTTCATCCTCTCACTGTCAGAGATTGGGAAGAAATTCCTCCCTGGGAGGGTGGGCAGGCCCTGGCACAGGTGCCCAGAGAAGCTGTGGCTGCCCCATCCCTGGGAGTGTCCCAGGCCAGGTTGGATGGAGCAACCTGGGTTGGTGGAAGGTGTCCCTGCCCATGGCACAGAACTGGAAAAAATTTAAGAACCCTTCCAACACCCAAACCATTAAATAATTCTCTAATTCTGTGATTCTTGATATCCTTGGTATGAAAATGATGGAGTTCTTGATACCAAGATGATGAATTTCTTGATGGGAGCCACGACCAGCAGTGGAAGATTCAGGGACCAGAGGTTTCCAACCCACACCCTGAGGAAGAGGGATGTGTAAAGGGATAAAGGCTGGGCTGGAGTGAACCTGACTGTGAGCACCCAGCTCAGACAGGGCAAAGCCAGCTCCTGAGGCTCTGCACCTGTGGAGGAGAAGGACTGCAGGAATCTCTGGGAGAAATAACCCGAGCCAAGAATTCGGCAGCGCTCTCGCCACGAGGGCACCACAGACAGATCCTGCCATGACTGACCCGACCCAGCAGGGACAAGGGCTCACCTGGCACCTGCTCCAGTGCAAGGTGGCCCTGCCCATGGCAGTGGGTTGGAATGACATGAGTTTCAGGGTCATTCCCAGCCAAGCCCCTCTGTGACCCCGCTGTGGATGCAGCGACGCTCGGCAGGGCCCGGCACCGACACGCCTGAGTGCCAAGAGCATGATCATGGCACAGCCCCACGTACACGGTGCAGATCTCCTGGAATTCTGTATCTGATCTAATCTGATGGACTCATTACTGCTGTCAGAAACGCAGGATTAAGCTGCCAATGATCTGGAGAAGGGAGGCTGCTGGAAGCAAACATGGGATGTTTCCCAATGAGCCCAGGTGATGGGGATGGGCCGTGCCACGGGTCCAACGGCGGGTGGAGGTTCCTCAGGCCCAGGAAGCCACTGGAACTCTGATCTGTCCTAAAGCAAACACCCCCCTCACCTCCACTGGGTGAAATTCAGCAGAGAAAGGAAAACTCATGGGAGCAGAGTTTTCATAGCATCATCCAATCCCAGAAGGATCTGGCTGGGAAGGGACCTTAAAGCTCAACTCATCCCACCCTCTGCCACTGGCAGGGACACCTTTCACTGGACCAGGATGCTCCAAGCCCCATCTAAGCTGGCCTTGAACATTTTCCCTAAACTGCATCAGTTTAAATACTGAGATTTTCTATTTCTCCACTGTTTTAATCCTTTGTGGATTTAAGCACATCTGCTTCATGCTCAAGCAACCAGAGGGGTATTTATGGTAGTAAATGACAGACTAAATCACAAATACAATACAAGCATTTGTCTCTAAACCCAATTTGGATTACACGATGATTTTGGTCATTGGAACAACTTCCATTTCACTTCAATAAATAAAAAACCCCAAGAGGTTTCAGGCTGAAAACATCATGAAAGGCCAAAGCTGCAGCTGGAACCGATATTTCACACAGTCAGCTCCCAGGTAGGACTATTTTGATCCAGGAGTTTGGATAAATTGATTCCAGGTATGGGTTTTTCCTTTCTGCAGCACAGGGTAACATTCACACCAGTGCTGGACTGTGGGAGCTCTGGGCCTGTTTGATCCCAGGCTGTAAATCCGTGTTGTTGCAGAGCAGGAGCCACCAGGCACGAGAGGGACTGATCTCCATTGTGGCTGACACAACATCTGAGCAAGCAATATCCAACCTCAGCATTCCCAAGGTCTTGGATTAGTAGTATTCCTGTAACACCAAACAGCACCAGGCCTGTGTTCCCTGGGTTTCCTTATCTTGCTTCCAGCATGTTTCAAATCAACTAAAATTACCAAAAAAATCCAACCAAAAACCACAGTTAAAAGGTTTTACCTTTCCAGGAGCACCACAAATGGTCCCTCCTTTTGTCAAGGAGCTACATGGCCAGAGGGACGAAACTCAGACACCTCTGGAAAACCTACGACCAAGTCAGAGCAAGTGGTGCAGAGATCTCTTGGCTGCTCGACCTGGGGGGACTTGAGGGACAACCAAACCCCCAGGCTCTGTCAGGAGAGCCTCAGGTTGGATATTGGGAATGATTTCTTCATGGAAAGGGTTATCCAGCCCTGGCACAGCTGCCCAGAGCAGGGTTGGAGTCCCCACCCCTGGAGGGATTTAAAAGCCCTGTGGATGTGGCACTTGGGGACATGGTCAGTGGTGGCCTTGGCAGTGCTGGGGGATGGTTGGACTCCATGACCTTAGAGGGCTTTCCCAGCCTCAGTGATTTTGTGATTCCATGAATCAACCCCAATGTGACAACAGGAAGACAGACACCAAAGTGCAAATCCCTTCTCCAGGTGTCACACACCCCTCCAGCCCCAGCTGGCACAGAGTCCCCGGGGACGTGGCTAAAACACTTGGGTGACACAAACACTGGTCTGAGAGAGAATCATCAAATGATGGAATGGTTGGGGTTGGAAGGGACCTTAAGCCATCCAGTGCCATCCCCTGCCAAGGGCAGAACACCTCCCACTGTCCCAGGGTGCTCCAAGCCCTGTCCAGCCTGGCCTGGGACACTCCCAGGGATGGGGCAGCCACAGCTGCTCTGCCCAACCTGTGCCAGGGCCTGCCCACCCTCACAGCCAGGAATTCCTTCCCAATATCCCACCTATCCCTGCCCTCTGGCAGTGGGAAGCCATCCCCTGTGTCCTGTCCCTCCAGGCCTTGTCCCCAGTCCCTCTCCAGTATCCTTGGAGCCCCTCAAGGCATGGCAAGGCTGCTAACAGGTCTGCACACACACAGAGCCTTCTCCCCTCCAGGCTGAACAGCCCCAGCGTTCTCAGTGCATGGTGTGACAATCACAGGGCTGTGTCTTCTCACAGCTCTTTCCTTTGCTCAAAGCCTGAGTGCAGAAGTGTTTTTGTGGGCTGGAGAAGTAAAGAACAAACTGGAGAGGGGCCAATAACGCCAAAGAAACTCCCAGCTTCAAAAAGATAAAAGTTTACTACACAGTTAGTAAAAGGAGTGATTTATGCTCAGCGGGATCGTGTGGCTGTGTCAGGCCATACCTAAACCCTCGTGCTGCACAGAACAGCCTTTAACAAGATGTTTCAGGGCTCCCTTTGAAAAAGACAACCCTTATAAAGAGGTGAGGTGGAAAAAGGGATCGCTCCCGACAGAGGAAAGGGCCAAACTGGAGCAATAAAGTCTGTGCAACAGATGATGAACTGAGCCCCAAATTGCTGCCATCTGTTATCAACCTTTGCCCAGTGAAATGAATTTCATGTGAGGTCAAGAAATCCTGAACTGCCATTTCCTCATTACTATTAATAAGGGCCAGGTGCCACATAAACCAACAGTGGATCCAGATGTCCTTCACGTGGCTTTGATTACCCTTGTAGGCTTGGATAATGATGGGAGGGAAAGTACTGCAGATGCACACACACAAACACTCACCATTAATCTCTCTGCAATTGAATCACTGGGCATTAACAGCACCATTCACCTCCCAGCCCAGGTGCAGGTCAGCCCTGGATGCTCCCTGAGCAGGTGACAGCAGCGCCCTGGGACGATGGGAACAACCTGCAGATGCAACAGGGGCTTCTCCTGAATTCTCCATGATCATGGATGAAAGAAATTCAGTGGGCTTCTAAAGGCCACAACAACAGAAGTTTTTGTGGATGTCCCATCCCTGGGTGGGGTTTGGAGCAATCTGGGACAGTGGAACATGTCCCTGCCCGTGGCAGGGGATGGGACTGGATGATATCTATGGTCCCTTCCAGTCCAAACCATCGTGGGATTCTATAAGCAGTCCCTTCTACAAGCAGCAGCCAACATACAGGCAAATGGCTCCCATCTGAATTTCATCAACACCTTGTTGGATATTCTTGAGTGTCTAAAAAAGCAACATTTTCCCCTGTCTCTGAAATGGACACAATTCAACACCAAACGATGTGAGAATGTACAGTTCTGGAGTTTGGTTAAGATTAAAATGCTGTGGAAAAGCTGCTCATATCCACTATTTATGGCACCAATTGTGTATTTGGGTGCCAAGCCGGTGCTCCAGCCCAGCCCAGCAGGAGGAATTAGGAACTGCAGGGAATGGAGCGTGTGCTGGATCGCGCTGGAAGGAGGAGTTTGCACGCACTGCCTGCACTTCCCTCAGCTCATTTACGTGCTGGAGCACTTGACTCCAAAGTGAGGAAAACATTGTTTTAGAAGAGTCAGCACGGCCATGAAATTCAGCAGGGAAGCAATAAATATTTCACATCCTGGACTCTGCAAGGACGATCATTTAACCAGTTACAGCCCATGCCCAAAGCAAACACGGGGGAAGAGACCATTCCAGAATTCTGTCGTCAGTCTTGCCAAACTCATCATCAGCATCACATTTCCCAGGGACTAAACAAACATCAAGTAAAATCAGACCTTGCCAAAACAAATGCAAATCCTTGTAGTACATCTCTCCAGTCATCACAGTGATCTCTCCACAACGGAAACACAACATCCAGGCTTGGGAATATCTGTCCCCAAATGTGGCAACAAACGATTCCGTGGAAACATCGATAGGAAATGAGAAATGCCACCAACACACCACAGTGAATCCTCAGGAACAAGTGATAAGGGGTGGAAACACCCACGGAGTGGGAGAGTATCTTCAGCAAAAACCCCATTGTGACCCTGCCAATGAGATCTTTCCTGGTGATGGATGAAATATTCAAGGCCAGGTTAGATGGGGCTTGGAGCAACCAGGGATAGTGGAAGGTGTCCCTGCCCATGGCAGGGGGTGGAACTGCATGAGCTCTGAGGTCCCTCCCAACCCAACCCAGTCTGGGATTTGATGATTCCTACAAGGTAAACCTGAGCCCTGAATTCGTGGTTCTAAACATTCCCTGACTCTCCAGGGATGTTGCTCATCAGCCTTCAGAACATTCCTCCTGCTCTGCCCTAACACAAACCATCCTCTCCTCTCGTGGTTCCAAAGGGTCTGAACCTCACCAGCCCCTGCTCTTACCCCCTCCCTCACTCACAGGTGCTCACCCCTATGTTCTGCCAAGGAGCTTTGAATGGTGGACACAAAAACATCAGTCCTGGGAACCATATCCAACCTCTCCCAGTCTGGATTGGTATTTCCCAAAGATCTGTGCTAGGTCAGAAGTGGTGCAGCTACAAGAGCCTCTGGTTCATCTCGTCCCTACAAATGCTGTGTTGGACAGGACAGTTCCAGTGCTCTGGTTTGCAGCGTGGCCCCTCAACACTGTATGGACAGAGCTGCTGGCACAGGAAAAGGAATGTTTCAAGCTGGCTCTGCTGCCACAGACAGCTCATTGTAAAGCTGAGCCCTGGGCAGTCCACAAACGTCTCCGGGTACTTAAAAAACACTGTTCAACGGCCAAGAAGCCAAATTTCTCCTAGAGGGGACTCAGAATAAAGCTGTTGTTGGTACCCCCCAGACCCCAGCCATGGGACACCCCTACACCCCCTGTGGTCCCTGGGAACACCCAGAGTAGGGCCTGTCCAGGTCAGGGGGACAGCCCAGGCTGGGGTGGCTGTGGGCTCAAGTGCTGCTGCTCCCAGGCACCTCCACTGCCAAGGGAAGTTTAGGCTTGAAGACACGATGTCCTTGGATGCCAAATACTGCTCTGGGACAATGTAGAATCATAGAAGGATGGAGTGTTTGGGTTGGAGAGGACCTGAAATCCCACCTTGTCCCATCCCCTGCTGTGAGCAAGGACACCCTCCACTGTCCCAGGCTGCTCCAAGCCCTGTCCAACCTCTGCTTTGCAAGTCCTGGGTTCTCCTGGTGCCTGGGGCATCTCAGGGCCTGCTGCTGAAATAAGGGAGAACTGCCTGGGTTTTGCAATCCTGGACCCAACAGGCACTACATTATATACCATACACAGCTTTCACACACTCCCAGCAGAGAATCCTTGAAGACTCTGAAGGACCTCCAAGTCCTTTCCAGCAAGGCAAGCTGATGCCTCCTCATATGGGGAATACACCAAACACAAAAACAAGCTCTTGAGGCTCTTGGAGTCCCCCAAGCACAGGGGGTTCACTACCAAGCCTTGACTTTCCCATAACCCCCCTCAATAAACCCACAGGAACTGCACTTCCTGGTGTAAAACCTCTCACTTTCACTTCTAATCTCATTTCACAAACAACGACATTAAACCAAAAAACAACAACAAAAGAAAATAAACAGAAACCTCTAGAGATTTAAAGTTGAAACATTTTCAGGCAGCCCCTGATGGGGGGACCTGTTCAGAGCACAGAACCAAGCCCTCAGCTGGGTTTGAAGCACATCAGTCAGTGTATTTCCCCCTGAGCCAAAGGCAGGCACAGCCTGTGCCCGGAGCTTTGTGCACAGGGCAGTGGTTTCAGAGCTGGGACTTGGCAGACACGTCTCTGAGCCAAGGCAGGACTTGGAAGAGAAGGAACTGAACAAACTCCTGCCTGTTTCTGGCTGTGTGATCCAAAACGTGATTAAGGGCAGAGGAATGTGATTCAGGGAAGGCATGAATGGATTGGGACGTGGCAGAGCCCGTCCTGCCTCCTGGCTGGTACCTCTGCAAGGCACAGAGGGAGCCCAGGAGAAGCCACCAGGCTGCCCAGCAGCTCCTCCACTGTGGGTTTGGAAAATACCTCTGGTTACTACAATGCAGGACTAGAAACAGCCAAGTGCTCTCTGCTGTTCCAGCCTGTGTTTGACAACACTTGTCCCTTGTGCTGTTTGTGTGCTCTGAACAGGACCAGGCACTGGAGCCCCTCTGGACCGACTGGGGCCCCTCTCCAGTCAAGCATCCCAGAACTCCTGACTGGTTTGGATTGGAAAGGACCTTAAAGCTCATCCAGTCCCACTCCCTGCCATGGGCAGGGACACCTCCCACCAGCCCAGGGTGCTCCAAGCCCCGTCCAACCTGGCCTGGGACACTCCCAGGGATGGGGCAGCCACAGCTTCTCTGCCCAACCTGTGCCAGGGCCTGCCCACCCTCAGCCAAGAATTTCTTCCCAATATCCCGTCTATCCCTGCCCTCTGGCAGTGGGAAGCCATTCCTCCTTGTCCTGTCCCTCCAGGTCCTTGTCCCTGGTCTCTCCAAGTTCTCTTAGCTCTGCCTGCTGAGCTTGGCACAGATGGCAGAAGGTGCCCAGGGATGGCTCCCCAAGCCTGGAGAAACTCAGTAATGGTCCAGGAGAGGGGATTTCTCTCTCTCCACAGAGGCACCAGGTCTCCTGCAGACACTGTCTCCGTTTCAGTGTTCATCCCATGGGGACAGGAACCACCACCACAGGATTCAGGGACTCCTCCATTTCCTGACTCAACCACCACAGGACAGTGAAGATCCACCAGAGCAAACACTTCCAAGAGAGTAATCCTGATGTGTATCCAGGGCTGTTCCCTGCCAAGCTTTCCTCCTCACATCCCAAAGTCACCTGCCAGGGACAGTGCTGCCAACTAATGAGCCAGGTGAGGGTTTTCTTCACCTCCAGTACCTGATGGCAGCACAGACCTCACCTCTCTTTCTGAAATGTCTATGAGCCATGAGCTCCATCGCCATGGAGGATGGGCTCCCACACAACTGTAACATCTAACTGGCTCTTTCAGGAGCCCTTCTAGGTTTGATTGAGGTTGGATGGAACTTGGAGCAACCTGGTCTACTGGAAGGTGTCCCTGCCCATGGTGGAGCATTGGACTAGATGAGCTTTAAGGTCCCTTCCCACCCAAACCACCTGGATTCAATGATATCCTCCAGAAGACCCATGAACACTTAGTGTGGAGGCACCAACCCCAAGCTCATTCCAAAGCTCTGCCTGTCCACATTAGAGCCTGGCACTGGAACAAGGCAATGTTCAGGATGTAAGTGTTGGAACACTCGCTGGCAAGGATGGGACACAACTCAGTGAGCACATTCCAGGCAGTTCCCAGGCACACTGTTCCCAACACCATGTACAACCACTGGCTCGGGGAGGCCAAGGAATCTCTGAATCATGGATGTTGGAAAAGCCCTCCAAGATCACACAGAGCCCACCCTGTGCCTGATGCCCACCTTGTCCCCCAGCCCAGAGCACTCAGTGCCATGGCCAGTCCTGCCTTGGGCACCTCCAGGGCTGGGCACTCCACCGGTGCAGCTTTGGCTGATGCAACAGATGCAGAACTGAACAGCAGCCTCAGACTCAGGTATCAGCATGAGAGTCCCTCAAGGGCTCTGCAGGGCTGGGAATTCCCCGCTCACAGGTTTCTGCATCCCTCGGGAGAGGGCACAGGTGCCACCTGAGCTGGTTGCTGGGCTCACTTTGCTGTAGCCATGGCTAAGAAGGTTCCCCTCATTAAGGGGACGAGCTCTACTGCCCTTGCACTGCTCAGGCTCTCTGGAAGGTCCCATCAACACACTCAGTTTGAACCACGGGAACTCCTGATCCCTCTCCACGGGGTTAAGGAAAAACCCTCCAATGACTTGCACGACTTCCCAAGGACTGTTGGGAACAGTCCACATCCACTTCTGCAGGGTAACATAACCCTGAAAGTCGAGAGCTCAGTGTGCTCTGCCGTTCCGATGGTTCCCACCGTTTTCTGGGAGGAAAAGATTCCATTGCAGCGTTTCAGCCCTCCCACGAGAGCTCCTCCGCTGGGTTTGTGGGCCTGTTTGGCATTAGAGACATTCTCTGGTGCTGGAGCACAAGCGCCTGACGCTCCTCAGGGTCTGCTGTATGGATTGTAGGACACGCCAAGGACACCATCCCTGTGATGCACATCCTCGGGAATCCCTTTAACGTTCCTCTGGATATGGAACAGCGCAGCTCCTACGGCTGCTCCTTGGACTACAAAACAAAGAGGGTTTAATATTTAGCAGATTATCCAAGTTTCTCACCAGCTGTGACATGGAAATGGTCCTGTTGTAAATTAGGATCTTTACTAGCTGGGACACAACAGTCCCAGCAGTAGTGGAGAACAGTGTGGTGGGCCATGAGCACCACGTGGCCCCAAACTCCGTCACTGGAATAACATCCCTACACCAGGCTCTGTTCCTCCAGGGTGTGACCAGGGCTGGCCCCACAGAGCCCAAGATAGAACAGAAACTGTCGACATCTTGATAGCAGATCAGCTCTGAGCACAGGCCACAGAGGTTTCTGGACTTGATCACAAATGCCAGGATCAGAAATAGAGACTCTCTCCTGAGACAAATTCCTTACAACTTGCCGTGATCTTCTGACTGAGCAGAAAGGGACCTGCAGCCCCTGCAGTGAAGGAACATCAGAGGTTTCCCAAGTGGATGCAAATGTTGCTGCTCTCGATGTGCTGCTGGTCCTAACCCATGATCCTTGTTCTGCCTGTTATTTACCTTAACCCTTCATGGAAATTCCTGCAGCCACCACACAACGGATCCATCTCCTCAAGGGCTGGCAGGATCATCACCTCAGATCCCTCAGACACTTGGGCCTGCCCTTCCACAGCACCCAGAGGCTGCTCCACATTTTCCCTCACAGAAGGCCAGGTGGGACAGGGCTTGGAGCAACCTGGGACAGTGGGAGGTGTCCCTGCCCATGGCAGGGGGTGGGACTGGGTGGGCTTTAAGGTGCCTGCCCACCCAAACCATTCTGGGATTCCACAGTTCTGTGGTGATGGGACAAACCCTGAGCAGCCTGTTCTGAGCACAGGGGATGGTCTGGGTGATCTCAGAGCTCCCTTTCCATCCCAGCCAGTCTGGGGTTTCTGTGTGTTCCTCAGCTAAATGGACCAGCATATCCTGGGATTTCCAGCCTTTCAGGCTGCAACCTTCATATTGAGGAGAACTGTTCTCAGTCCAAGCAAAGGAAGGACTACAGACCAGCAACATGCCCTTTGGTTGGTCATAATCTGCCTTTCTTGAGGCATTTTGGCTCATTCATCCCTGATTCCAACAGAATTGGCCTGGACAGAATGTCACTGTGTTGACATTAGTTTAGTTTTGGCTCATTATCCTCCTCCTGACAGTGTTCCAGGGAAAGGAGGGAGGTAAAACGGCTCCAATTCTTCCCTGATCTCATATTTACCCTTTTGCTATATCCATAACCCAGCTGAAAGCACAGCTCAGGAAAAACAAGCTAATCCATAACACTGCCTTTCCCTGCAGAGGATTATTCCTAGGAATGATGCTGGGTAGGAGAATGACACAGGATACAACATTCCACTGGCACAGTTAGAAGTTGGAGGACAGGGATGGCGGTGTCTTGGTCGTTTTCCTTCCTCCTGGACATTCCTTGAAGATCCTCCCACCTGCTGTCCTGGTCCCTTCAATGAGCCAAATCATCTCTGCCAGGTGCATCAACAAACCCTGGGACTGAGACTGAACATTGGGAAGGAATTCCTGCCTGGGAGGGTGGGCAGGCCCTGGCACAGGTGCCCAGAGCAGCTGTGGCTGCCCCATTCCTGGGAGTGTCCAAGGCCAGGCTGGACAGGGCTTGGAGCAACCTGGGCTGGTGGGAAGTGTCCTTGCCCATGGCAGGGGGTGGGAACTGTGTGACATTAAGATCCCTTCTTACCCAAACCATTCCATGACTCTCTGATCACCTAATGATGACCTGAGCCCCAACCAAAGGTGCCCCCTCACCACCACCTTAAATTGAAGACAGAACATCAATAAAAGGCCACCCAGGAGTCACCTAAAGCCAATTTCAGCACATATAGAACTGAAGTGTTTTCACCAATAGAAGTCACCCCAAAATATACGCTCCCCTACAAGGAATAAGTCACCAGAATTTCCAGTTCATGAGTCCAATATCCAATTATGTACGTGACAAACAACATGTAAAATCCCCAACTGTGTGAAACTCAGGATTAATGGCCATTAAAGCTCCGTGTGGGAAGGGAACCATGTTTGAAAAGCTGCAAATGTGCTGTGCTGGAGAGAAGGCACTGAACATCTGGCTGTTCCCGAGAAAAGCAAAAGGGCTCCCTCTGGAGTGGATCCCGAAATCAACACAGGATTCGGGTCTGAACAGGCAGCAGAGAAAGGGGAATGGGCTACAAAGCAAATGCTTTCTTGTCTCCTGTCAGCTCAGTCCTCCTGCTCCCAACGAGCATTCCAGGGCTCAGTCAAGGAGACTCTGCCTTGACTGAAGGATATGGAGCCATGCCCAGAATATTAAGCCATTAATTAGTTTTCATGCATTAACTTGTATGTGGCGAGGAGGCAAATTAAGGGGTTTCTGAAGAGACAAGGAAGCTTTCCTAGCATGTGAAATACTCCAAAGGATCTCCAACAACATAAATTATGAAGCCAGCTGAGAATCCCCAATTCCAGCCCTGGATGGTCATGCATGATTCCATCACAGGCTCGTGAATCCAGCCCCGGGCTGTGTCCCCATGGCAATGAACTTCAGTTGAAAGGGAGAGAGGAATATCTTTAAGGACACACACAAAACATGCTCTGCTGCAAACTGGTGAGGGCTGTTTGCAAACTCACAGGCGAGAAAGGCCCCACAGTCCCACGGTTTATTTGCATACAAGCCAATTAGCAGAAAATGGATTTCATGCAGGAAGAAAAAAGAGTCAGATCACCTACAAAGTGAAGTCAACTTACTGCCTGCTTTTGCTCTTCCTCCTAGAAATGTTGGCAAAAGAAAAAGGTGAAGAGAGAAAGAGGAAAGATTAATTATCATACGAAACTGGTAATTTTCACACAAAATACACAACCACCCCAATGAAGGAACAGAACAGGGGGAATGGTGCAAACACCCCCAGGCATGACAGGAACTGGGGCCATGGGACAGAAGGGCCATGGTGGGGGACCAAAGGGGACACTCGTCCTGTTCTCAAGAGAATTCTCTTTAAACTGGCCCCTGGTGTTGGCTGAAGTCAAACACACAGGATGGATATCCCAGGATGGATCCAAGGGACATCTTCCCCTTTACACAGGACCTTTACTGGCTTGGACCTGCTCTGGTGGAACCTGCCCGTGGCACTTTGGGTTTCCAGCCAAAGCACTCCATGATTCTATGACTCTCTCCTGCTCTGGACTCAGGAGGCTTCTTGTGCTGCCCTCAAGGCAACGAACACCAGACCCACCCTCTGAAGTCTGGGAATCCCATCCAGAGTGTCCAATGCTGCTGGCACTCATTCCCTGGGGCACAAATCTGCCCTCAGAGACCCAAAACTGATGCAGTCCCAGGGGCAAACCACCACCTTTTTGGTCAGTTCCACTGGGCCTCCCAGGACCTCTGCCCATGGGATTCTCAAGGGCAGAGAACCAGCTCTGGAATGGGACACAAAGCACTGGGAGGCAAAACCACCAAAGATGCTGAGTAAGGAAAAAGGCAATTCCTGCACTGCAGTGCCTGTGCCAGTACAGATCCCTCCCAGTTTGCAAGACAAAAAAAGGTGAAATTTGGACAAATTTATCCCCTTTTGAAGTAGGAAGATGTCCCCTGTGATGGGGCTGGGCTGGTGGAGGCATATCCTGCCTTCCACTACAGGAGAGTTCCTTGGAATGGGCAAAATGTCCCACAGTGGGGAGTTTCTTTCCCAGTTGAGACACTTCCACAGACAACAACCATCCTGAGCCAGACACTGAGCTCTGACAGAAGGGCTACACACGGTTTTGGTGACTCATCCACCCCACCCCAGCAATCACAGCACTTCCAGGTGACTCCCTCCACGCTGGTCTGGCACAGCCCCCCAGCACAGGGACCCCTGCTAGGCACGTCCCCCAGAAATCCAGGCCATGGAATTAAAACTCATGGGATAAAAGCTCCTTCTGGCCTTGAAATCCATGAACCCATTTATCCACCTTCCCTCCCTGATCTCTTGTCTGAGCAGGATTAACCAGAACCTTTCCCTTAATTTAAAGCAGCTTCTTCTCCCTGACCACTGAGAGCTGTTTTCCCTCCGTGCACTGCAGAGAAATCTGGGAATGGCTGTGGAGAATTCCACGTTTCTGGGCAGATACTTTTTGTTTTTTCTGCCAAGACTTGGGGTTCCTTCAGGTGTGTTTCCAGGTGCTGCTGCAGCAGATGTGGGGCCTGGCTCCACTCAAACCCAGAGCAGCATCTGCAGCGAGGCCGGCACTGCCCTCCCCACATCCCACAGTTCCAGCTGTTCCTCCCACCAGCCCCGGGACTCGCAGGACCAGATGGGGAGCTGGGGCAGGGAAAACATCTTCAGTGGTCTCCACTCCACAAAAAAAGTTGCTAGTTTGAAAAATGAGGCCTTGGCTTTAACTACAGATGTGGAAACACCCCCTGAGGAGGGACAGAGCTGGGCAGGACCGAGTGAGGAGATAAATCACCAGAGCAGCCAGCGAGGAAATTGCCGTGCGGAAATGGAGGGAGTGAAATGGGATCTGTCTGGGGCATATCCGAGGAGCTGAGAGCCCTGAGAGCAGCAGGGAATCATCCCCACGGATGCTCCTCAGAGCCAGGCCAGCTGATGGCACCTGGGGATGGCAGGAGAGCTCAGGAAAGCAGGGAAAGCCAAGCTAATGGCCTGGATAGTCACAGAATCCCAGACTGGTTTGGGTGGGAAGGCACCTTACAGACCACCCAGTGCCACCCCTGCCATGGGCAGGGACACCTCCCACCAGCCCAGGCTGCTCCAAACCCTGTCCAGCCTGGCCTGGGACACTCCCAGGGCTGGGGCAGCCACAGTGTCTCTTCCCACCCAAAGCAGTCTGTGCTTCCATGACATTCCTGTAACTGGCACCCCCAGAGAAGTGTCACACATCAGTGAGGGGATGTGCAAGACACCTGATGCAACCCCAGCCCTAAATGGCCATGGCTGGGTGGGTCCTGTGAGGGCTCACAAACACCAGGGCAGGACACTCATCACGGGGGTTTAATGACCTGAGCACAAGAAACCAAAATAGTCCCAAACCACAGAACCAGAAATGGTTTGGGCTGGAAGGGGCCTCAGGCCTTCCCTGCTCTGGGGCCAAACATCCCAGCATGGGGCAAAGGGATGGACCTGCACAGGACAACCCTTCCTGATCTGGGAGGGACCCACAAGGACCATCCACTCTGACTCCTGCCCCTGCCCAGGACACCCCAACAGTCCCCCCTATCCCTGTCCCATTGTCAAAACCCTCCTGGAGCTCTGGCAGCCTTGGGGCTGTGCCCACTGCCCTGGGGAGTCTGGGCAGTGCCCACCACCCTCTGGGGGAAGGAGCTTTTCCTGAGATCCCACCTGCCCCTGCCCTGGCACAGCTCCAGCCATTCCCTGTGTGCTGCCCCTGCCCTGGCACAGCTCCAGCCCTTCCCTGTGCCCTGTCCCTGCCCTGGCACAGCTCCAGCCCTTCCCTGTGCCCTGACCCTGCCCTGGCACAGCCCCAACCCTTCCCTGTGCCCTGACCCTGCCCTGGCACAGCTCCAGCCCTTCCCTGTGCCCTGTCCCTGCCCTGGCACAGCTCCAGCCCTTCCATGTGCCCTGTCCCTGCCCTGGCACAGCTCCAGCCCTTCCATGTGCCCTGTCCCTGCTCACCCCCCAGGAGGAAGTTTTTGACATCTATGAGGTCTTTCCCCACTCTCCTTTTCTTTAGAGAGGGATTTGAGGCCCCAAACCAGAGCTGGGCAGGCTCAATCCAGCCCTAAATGGCAAAATGAAGGCAGCATCAAAAATGTAAAAAATTCTGCATAAGAAGATGGAAAAAACCCCCATAAAAGCTTAACAGCTGATGTAAATTATAGATGAACATTTCTGAAGAGCATCAAATGGTGAGAGAAGCTAAAACCTTGTGGGGGAAAATCGTGTCTGGCAGGGCTAAAACCAGTGAAAAGGAGAGTTTGAACAGAACATAAACCTCAAAATCAAAACAAAGCCTGGAGGCCTCTGGTCAGTGGGATGAAATTCTGAGCAGGGGGCGAGGAATTCGTGTCTCTGCTCTGGGTCTGACTCACAGCATTTCCCCGTGGAGTCTCTCTCAGCAGACAGGAAAGTACTGACACTAATAATGAGAAAAGGTGTTAAAAGTATCTACTAGAAGTTCTATTTTTAGATCAGTAGGCTGGGGAACTTGGAGCTTAAAATAATTACCTGAGTGAGGAGCTACCTGGTGCAGGGAAGGGACTTCTTAATGGAGCTTGGAGAGCCCAGGACTGGGATGTGGATATTCAAACAGGGAGGAAAGATGGAGAGACACCATTTACAAAGGCCTGGAGGGACAGAACACAGGGAATGGCTTCCCACTGCCAGAGGGCAGGGCTGGGTGGGATATTGGGAAGGAATTCCTGGCTGGGAGGGTGGGCAGGCCCTGGCACAGGTTGGGCAGAGCAGCTGTGGCTGCTCCATCCCTGGGAGTGTCCAAGGCCAGGCTGGACAGGGCTTGGAGGAACCTGGGACAGTGGGAGGTGTCCCTGCCCATGGCAGGGGGTGGGATGGGATGGTTTTTAAGGTCCTTTCCCACCCAAACCATTTCATGATTTCTGTCCTTGCCATCAGTTTACCCAAAGTAACAGAAGTGCTGACACAGGACCCAACTTACAGGTAAGACAGAAGCTTTAGAACTTCATGGAAAGGAAGAGTTGACAAAAAAGGGCTTTTTTGTTATTTGAATGTAGGACAGGTTTGGCTTCTAAAGGGCCTGCACAGATGTAAGAGATTTGCACAGCAGAGGATTTGCCCACAACATCCTCATTAACCAGTTACCACAGAATTAAATAAGCCCACAGAGGAAGAGCTGGATGACTGAGAGCCTTCAAAAGGCACAAAAAGGAAACCAGGGATGGAGAGCAGTGAAACCCCTGCTGTGACTCTGCACTGGCTCCTGAGGGCCAGGGAAGAATTCCACATACAGTCTGCTTTTGCCAAATTTAGAAAAAATATATTAAGAATCTGGGAAGGCAAAGAAACCATCCATAAAAAGGCTGGAGTGGAGTATTGTGAGGGGCCCAGCAGAGCTCCACCTGTTTCACTGGTTTCAAATCACCAGGGGAAAGTGCCTGGGCTGAGCTGAGGAAGGATCTGCACAGGCAGAACCCAGGGGTGCAAAAGTGCTCCTGGATTTCATGGAGGGAGAAACAAGAGGTGTAAACTGAACTAGAACTGAAAACCAGGCATGCATTTCTAACTGTTCAAGCAAATTTGCATTGGCAGGGAATTTTCCATTTCTGATTCCTCCAGCTCAAGACCAGATGTCTCTCTGGAAGATGCTTTAATCAGGAGGAGCTGCCAGGCTCCACAGAGAGGTCTGGGGGGGAAATGCAAACAGCCACATTATGCCAAGTGTGGGACCAAGTAACTCCAGCAGCCACAGCTCGTAGGTCACCTCAGGTGGGAAGGGACCTCAGGGGTCTCTAGTGCAGCCTCCTACTCAGAACAGGGTCAGCTGAACCTCAGAGCAGGTTGCTCAGGGCTCTGGCCAGTGGGTCTTGGAAGCCTCAAGGATGGAGGTGGTGCAGCCTCTGTGGGCCCCTCCCACTGCCTGGGCATCCTCACAGGGATAAACCTTCTCCTTATACCCAGTTCTCGTGGCTGGATAAAGTTCTTAAACAAATTTGGGGACTGCAAGGGAGCTGGAGAGGGACTTTGGACAAGGGATGGAGGGACAGGACACAGGGAATGGCTTCCCACTGCCTGGGGAGTCACATCCTGCCCTGCAGGAACTACAGCTGCCATTTATTTCCCAGTTAGAGCTGGAAGAACAGAACTGGTGCAAAGATCAGCCCCCAGTTATCAAATCAAACACTTCTTTAAACCCTTCCAGATCTTGGGTTCTCCATATTTTAACCACATGAACCTGAAAACTCATTAACCACCTGCACCCCACACAGAGCCAGGATGGAAATGGCTTTTTGCAAACTCTCCCTATTCCTCATGAAGTATTTATAAGGTGTGACAGCACAGCAGGGATCCCAGAGCAGCCCAGAGCCAGGGAAAGGAGGGATGTGCTGCCTTTCTGACAGATTCCTTACTTTGAGCAGCTTCATCAGCCCCTCCAGCTGCACCATCAGTTCTCTTCTGCTTTCCTGAAGCGCCGACATCCTCTGCTCCAACTCATCCTTCCTCTGCCTGTTCCAGCCACATGGAAGAAAGAGGCAGAAAATAAACTTGGGGTATTTCAAACCACCACAGGGAATTTGTCTGTGTAATGGTGCCTGTGGTTCCCACCATTCCCCCTGTTCCCCATTTAAAAACCTGGAGCAAAGCTCAGCACAGCCCCTGAATGTGAAGATGACAATGCCCTGTTGGCCTCAGACCCAGAGATGTGTCCTCAGGCACTGGCACAGGGACGCCCTGCTCAGGGCACTGCATTCTGAGAACAAACACGCTTCCCTTCCTTTGAAAAACTCTTGAGTGTCAGAGCCTGGCATCCTGTGCAGTGCTCAGACAAGACAGGATGAACTACGGGAGGAAAGACAGAGAGGGGAAAAAAGAGCAGGAAAGGCTGCAGATGTTTGGGGAGGGAAAGCTCTGCCTGTCTGGAGGAGACTCAGCAGAGCTATTTCTGTGCCGTGACGGATCAGCCCGGACACGTTCCCTGCACCAGGTAACAACAGCAGCAGATAAGGAGTGACCTTCCCTTTCCTTGGCAGCTGAAGGCCTGTCTGGGAGCTATTTGAGGAAATATGACTGTGTGGTTTGATTTTAGATTTAAAAAAGGAAAGGAGTGACTAACAGAAGGAGCAGTTCAAAGACGGACGTCAGCCCGACGGAGGCTCCGTGTCTCGGTGATGTAAGAAATGCCAGGACCACAAACCCCAGTCACAGGGGATGACACAGAACTGTGGGGAACAGCAGGTTAAAAAGGCTCCCTTATTCACCCACTGTTATTTTTGTGGACACCAGAATGTCCTAATCCAAAGTTACAGCATCAGCTCTTACAGACTAAACCTTTGACTGTCTTTGATGAGCTCCATGTTCTCACGTGACTCACGATGGACAAACCATTGTGGGAATTTTAACAACAGACCAGTTCTTTACAGGACAGAGACTGTGAAATATTAACCACCCTGGGTGTTTCTTTCAACATCTTTTTGTATTTTGAAGCCTGTGGTTATTAAATTAAGCAGCCTTCCAGAATCTGAAGGGGCCTACAAGGAAGCCGGAGGGGGACTGATCATCAGGAACTGGAGAGACAGGACAAGGGGAAATGGATTTCCACTGCCAGAGGGCAGGGCTAGATGGGATACTGGGAAGGAATTTCTGGCTGGGAGGGTGGGCAGGCCCTGGCACAGAGTGCCCAGAGAAGCTGTGTCTGCCCCAGCCCTGGGAGTGTCCAAGGTCAGGTTGGAGCAACCTGGGACAGTGGGAGGTGTCCCTGCCCACGGCAAGGAGTGGAACTGGATGGGCGTTAAGGTCCCTCCCAACCCAACCCATTCTGGGATTCAGTGTTCCCATGGCAGTGCAGGCAGGAGAAGGCAGGGATACCTGCACTGCAAGGCAGGGATCCACAAGGACACGGATCCAGCCGTGCCTCCTGCAAGGTCACACCTGCCAGCAGTGCCAGAGCTGACTCATCCCACAGGCTGGGCTGGGCTGGGCTGCAGATTTTTAAACCTGGGACACGTTGATTTTCCATGGATTATCCTCCTCCTGCTTTCACAGCCTGAATTCTGTGCAGATCTGAGATCACCTGGTGACGTGTGCTGACAGACAATCAAGCCCAGGGCACACACACTGCCCAGGCTGGGGAGCATCTCCTTGGCAGCTGGGACTGGGGAAGCTCCTTCGCATCCCAGACCTGCTCATTGTGACCCCCCCGGGTGATGCTGAGCAGCCACAGCAATTAATGTGCAGGGTGAACCTGTTAATGAGTGAGGGCTGGTGGTGGGAAAGCTGATGCTTGTGTAGCACCAGGGAGCCTCCGTGTGAGATACTACAGACAGAATCCCAGGATCTCTGAGGCTGGAAAAGTCCTCCAGGATCACACAGAGTCCACCCTGTGCCCGATGCCCACCTTGGCAAAGCCCTCCCAGCCCATGGAGCCCACCCTGTGCCCAATGCCCACCTTGGCAAAGCCCTCCCAGCCCATGGAGCCCACCCTGTGCCCAATGCCCACCTTGGCAAAGCCCTCCCAGCCCATGGAGCCCACCCTGTGCCCGATGCCCACCTTGGAAAAGCCCTCCCAGCCCATGGAGCCCACCCTGTGCCCGATGCCCACCTTGGCAAAGCCCTCCCAGCCCATGGAGCCCACCCTGTGCCCGATGCCCACCTTGTCCCCCAGCCCAGACCACTCAGTGCCACGGCCAGTCCTGCCTTGGGCACCTCCAGGGCTGGGCACTCCAAACCTCCCTGGGCAGCCCCTGCCAGGGCCTGACCACCCTTTCCAGCAACCAATTCCTCCTCCTGTGCCCCCTGCCCCAGCCTGAGGCCGTGCCCTCTCCTCCTGTCCCTGTGCCCTGGGGCACAGCCCGACCCCCTGTCCCGGCTCCCCCCTCCTGGCAGGGATTGCAGAGCCAGAAGGTGCCCCCTGAGCCTCCTTTGCTCCAGGCTGAGCCCCCCCAGCTCCCTCAGCCCCTCCTGCTGCTCCAGCCCCTTCCCAGCTCCGCTCCCTGCCCTGCACACGCTGCAGCCCCTCCGGGTGTCTCTTGGCTGAGGGCCCAGAACTGCCCCAGCCCTGGAGGTGTCTCAGCAGTGCAAACTCAGCCACAGAGGTTTTGCAGGTGGTTCTCCAGCTCTGGATGTGTCTGGAGGTCTGAACTTTGGGGGTTTCTCTGACTAATCAAAATACTGATATTTGCCTGCAGCTCTGCTCCTTTGGCCAAGAAATGATGAGCAGTTAATGCCATTTCTGCCAGATCTTCCTGTTGGTTTCTTCTTTACAAACACTTTTCTGAACTACACAAACAGAAGTGGTTTTATTTACTTCTAAAGCCACTTAAAGGCCAAGTTGCTGACACATTCTCCAGAACTCAGCATTTAAATGACCTGCCAGGCTGCCCAGAGCTGCCTCCCCCAGCACCCCCAGCCCTGGTGCCCCACCAACCCCAGCCCAGGCATTTCTGTTACCGTAAGAGCCTGAGCTCAGCCAGCAACGTTGGGTTCTGCTGGGCCTTCTCAGGGGTGGGTTGAGAGGCTTGTTCATGTTCCAGCCTGAGCCGCTGAATTTCCTGGAGTATCTCCCTGTGGAAATGACAGAGGGGAGACGAAAGAAGGAAAAGGTCAGTCTCTGCTCTGCTCCTAAACACTCTTACAGCCCCTGAGGCACTTTCTGTCAGTCCCAGCCTAAGCACAGAAGTTTTGCTCATGTGTGGCTGGCACAGACTCACACCCAAGACAGGTAAGTTGGACAGACACAGGAATTGCTGCAAGACATAGAAAATTTATTGCTTAATAAGTATGAAATCACTCATTGCAATGTCTCTCCAAACCCTTCCACACACAGAACGGGCTCAGAGACTTCCAAGAGGACAAAAGCTCCATGTTCAGCACAACCTGCCTGGCAGGTGCTGCAGAAGGGCCTGGAGTGGCACCACAGGATCTGCCAGTTCCAGTCAGCTCCCCACTCACACTCCTGAGGGCTCTGAGAAGGGCAGCAGGAATAAGGAGAGTAACAGTTCATTGGAACAGAGACAACCCCTGGAGTCTCCCCAGCACAACAACTGAGGTCACTGTCCTGCACAGCCAGAGGGAGAGAACACTGAACCCACGGCCAAGGACCCCCTATTGCAGTGGGAATGAAACCCCTCTGAGAGTGGAGGTTTTCAGCTCCAGGTCTCCTTCCCTGCTCCTCCATGAAACTGCTGAGCTGCTCTCCTGGCAGAGCTTCACACCAGCACTGATTGAGATCTCCCTTATCTGGGATCTCCAGGAATAATTCCAAATACCTGCAAGGTCTCTTGGTGGAATATTGAAGCTACAGCAGTGCCAGGATTGAGCTGCTCCTGCTCTCCAGGAACTGGTTCTCTTCCAAACTACCCCTGAGCAGTGTTTTTGCCCAGAGTGCTGAGGGTGCCCTGGCACAGGGCTGTGCAGGCAGCAGGATCACACAGCTGGGCACAGGGAGACCAGAGCACAGATACGAGGAGAGCCTGGAGAGGATCCACAGGTGACCCTCTGGAGCAAGAAAACTCCTATGATTTGTGTGGGAAGGGACTTTAGAGCTCATCCCATTCCACACCCTGCCATGGGCAGGGACACCTTCCCCTATCCCAGGTTGCTCCAAGCCATGTCCAGCCTAGCCTTGGACACTCCCAGGGATGGAGCAGCCACAGCTGCTCTGCCCAACCTGTGCCAGGGCCTGCCCACCCTCACAGACAGGAATTCCTTCCCAATATCCTACTTAACCTTCCCTCTGGCAATGGGAAGCCATTCCCTGTGTCCTGTCCCTCCAGCCCTTGTCCCCAGTCCCTCTCCAGCTCTCCTGGAGCCCCTTCAGGCCCTGCCAGGGGCTCTCAGGTGTCCCTGGAGCCTTCTCTTCTCCAGGTGACCCCCCCAGCTCTCCCAGCCTGGCTCCAAAGGGGCTCCAGCCCTGCAGCATCTCTGGGGCCTCCTCTGGCCTGGCTGCAGCAGCTCCACGTCCTTGTGCTGTTGTTGCCCAGGGCTGGGGCAGCTCTGCAGGGTTTGGGGTCTGCCCTGAGGGGGCACAGGGGCACAATCCCCCCTGTCCTGCTGTGGGACCAGCCCAGGGCACTGGGGGGGTTCCTGGGCTCAGAGTCCTGACCCTGAGGGTTGCTGGTTGTGCAGACAGGAGAGAAACGGGCTCTGGATGCTCAGTGTAGGTCAAGAACATTTTAAGATTAGTGGAGAAGAGCAACCCACTCCCTGGGGAACAGACAGGGTAGCTCCATCCCCATCCACAATTAATTGATGTTAATGACTAACTAATCAGTTAATGAGGCATCCACCCTTCAACAAAAGATCTGGGTAAACAGTCTGGTTAATGTGATACAAAGGGTTCCCAAGAACAAAGCCCAGGGATGGTTCCCATCACAAAGGGGATCAAAGCCTGTTGGTACCTGTTCTTGTTCTCCAGCTCTGCTATCAGCTGCCGCTGCTGCTTGTTGGCATCGAAGCTGAACCCCAGGTCTGCGGGCGGGCGGGGCTGCGGGAGAAACACGGCACAGTCACGGCATAGTCCTTACCTTGGGGCAGGTCAGGCTCTGCATCCAGCCCAGCTCCAGCCTGACAGACCAGGCTGCAGGGCTGGCACAGCTCTGGGCACAGCTCTGGGACACAGCGAGGGCTGGCACAGCTCTGGGACACGGCAAGGGCTGGCACAGCTCTGGGCACAGCTCTGGGACACGGCGAGGGCTGGCACAGCTCTGGGCACAGCTCTGGGACACGGCGAGGGCTGGCACAGCTCTGGGCACAGCTCTGGGACACAGCGAGGGCTGGCACAGCTATGGGACACGGCAAGGGCTGGCACAGCTCTGGGACACGGCAAGGGCTGGCACAGCTCTGGGACATGGCAAGGGCTGGCACAGCTCTGGGCACAGCTCTGGGACACGGTAAGGGCTGGCACAGCTCTGGGACACGGCCAGGGCTGGCACAGCTCTGGGCACAGCTCTGGGACACGGCCAGGGCTGGCACAGCTCTGGGACATGGCAAGGGCTGGCACAGCTCTGGGACACGGCAAAGGCTGGACACAGCTCTGGGACACGGCAAGGGCTGGCACAGCTCTGGGACACGGCCAGGGCTGGCACAGCTCTGGGACATGGCAAGGGCTGGCACAGCTCTGGGCACAGCTCTGGGACACGGCGAGGGCTGGCACAGCTATGGGACATGGCAAGGGCTGGCACAGCTCTGGGCACAGCTCTGGGACATGGCAAGGGCTGGCACAGCTCTGGGACACGGCAAGGGCTGGCACAGCTCTGGGACACAGAGCAGGTTCTTGGAACCCCCTGGCTCACTGAAGGCCAAGAAACACCATCCATGGAAAGGAACAATATCCACAGACATTAAATGTAAACATGGTCACTGCCTCTGGAAACAGGGACATTTTACCATCATTGCCCCATCCCTGGAAGTGCCCAAGGCAAGGCTGGATGGGGCTGGCAGCAACCTGGGACAGTGGAAGGTGTCCCTGCCCATGGCAGGGCGTGGAAAGAGATAAAGTGTGAGGTGTCCCTGAGATGTGTAAATACCATTGTGGGCTTCTGGTATTTCTTCAGTGAATGAACCCTGGAACCCTGAGCAGCTGTGCCAGGGCTGGACTAACTGCAGTCCCTGCTCTCATTTCTGTCCAGCACTTTATTAAAACCAAATTGTAACTTTCATCACCTTGGAAGAGTTTGGTGTGTCTGGGACTGTGATGGCAAAATCCATTATTCTTGTAAATCCAGGGGCAGAATCCATTCTCACATTTGCATGTTACTATTTATTCTGAGGGGGGTACCTGCCCTCCCTGTGAAGTTGTGTGTGGTTTTTAAAACCTCTGCCCTTAGAAGCAATAAACCCAACCCAAGCCCTTCATTTACCAGTCAGCACTCCTGTGTCTGCACTCCATCTCCCCAGGCAGGGCTGAATGACTTGTGCCTGCCAAGATTTATGGCTGTAATTCCATGCTTTAAAAGCCCCCAGGTTCAGCCCCTGCCTGCTCAGCAGCTCTGAACTCCAGGGATGTTTCCCTTTGCTACTCCACTCCTACAAGGGCCTTTTACTACAGAGTGCAAAGACCTGCTGGGAGACAACAGTGCAAGTCAAAATTACTAAAAAAACCCCACCCCAACAACTCAACTTCTGCTGAATACTCAACAGCTCTGAGATTATCCAAATGGCAAGGGCCTGTTTCCTGGAAGCAACAAAATCCATATGATGGTCATAAAATCTACTTAGAATCCTTCATATCACACAGGCCCAGTGAAACCTGTGCACTGTAATTTAGTTTTCCTGTGAACTGGCCATTAATCCAGAAAGTGAGCCATGCTGGAATTGCAGTCAGGAATCAAAGAGTATCCCCAGCTGGAGGGATCCCCAAGGATTGCTGACTCCAGCTCCCTGCTGGAGTGGTATTTGCCATCAGGAGCATTCCCACTCACCTGCCCTACCCCAGTTTGGGGTGACAGAAGGGGGTTTAATGACAGGGTATAATCAAGCCCCCCACAGTCAGTTTGGCAGCCACTGCACTTCTCATCACCCTGATCTGGAAGAAACTGTGAAAGACCAGCAAAGCTTGAGTCTCCTGGGCATCAGATTCCAGGTTCCTTGGTGCAAGACCTCCTGGTGTCATGGAAAGTCTGGGCCAGCACTGCAGCTGCCCATCCCCGTGGGCTCTGCATGATCAACAGGCAAAGAAGAGGCATCAAATCACAAAAATGGTTCATTTAACTGGTTTGTCAAGGAGAAGAAGAAATGACCCAAGAACCAAACTGCAGATTTGTCTAAGAGGAAATCTGGTTTACTCATTCTTCATTTAAAATTATGTATTCAATAATGCCTAAAACCTGAAAAAGAAGTTACATGGGGGGAATACTCTGACTGTTATTTAGGCTGTGGGCAGCTTTCAGGAGATGAGATGAGATGATCACAGGCTTTTAGCAGTGCCTGACACTGAGGGAAGAGCAACCACAGAGTTTGCAAAAAACAGCAACGTGGGCAAGAACCTCATTACTGTAACTCATCCACAAAACTCAACCTAATTACCCACTCAGCCATAATTGAGTATCAGCTTGTATTTATGAGGTGCTTGTGGCTGCCCCCACAGCGGCGCTGCCCAGCCCAGCACGGGGTTCCTGCAGGGGGGTCACTGCCCACCCTGTCACTGGGGAGCAACGGGCACACCTGGAAGGGGCACACTTGGGAAGGGCACACCTGGAAGGGGCACACCTGGAACTGGCACACCTGGAAGGGGCACACCTGGAAGGGGCACACCTGGAACAGGTACACCTGGAAGGGGCACACCTGGAAGGGGCACACCTGGAATGGACACACCTGGAAGGGGCACACCTGGAACTGGCACACCTGGAACTGGCACACCTGGAATGGGCACACCTGGAAGGGGCACACCTGGAATGGACACACCTGGAACTGGCACACCTGGAACTGGCACACCTGGAAGGGGCACACCTGGAAGGGGCACACCTGGAACTGGCACACCTGGAACTGGCACACCTGGAATGGGCACACCTGGAAGGGGCACACCTGGAACGGGCACACCTGGAATGGGCACACCTGGAATGGGCACATCTGGAAGGGGCACACCTGGAACAGGCATACTTGGAACTGGCACACTTGGAAGGGGCACACGTGGAAGGGCACATGTGGAAGGGGCACACTTGGAATGGGCACACCTGGAAGGGGCACACCTGGAACTGGCACATCTGGAACGGGCACACCTGGAATGGGCACACCTGGAACGGGCACACTTGGAACTGGCACACCTGGAAGGGGCACACCTGGAATGGGCACACCTGGAAGGGGCACACCTGGAAGGGGCACACCTGGAATGGGCACATCTGGAAGGGGCACACCTGGCTGTGCCTGGACACACCAACCTGTGCCTGTACCTGTCCGGGGGAACCAGGAGAAATCCCACAGGATCACCTGCATTCAAGTGATCAGGTACCACTGGGGTGGGACCTGACACGGGTGTGGGTTTTGGAGGGGAGAGCAGCCAAGGAGGCTGGGGATGCAGGAGAGCTGTTCCAGTCCCCCTTTTATCAAAAAGATGATGTTTGACAGGAAACAGCAGGTTGTTCCTCCCCTCGGGCTGCCAATCCCAGCAAAGCAGCAGAGGGAGACAAAGGGATGAAGTTGTGCTCCTGAACGTTGTGATTTAACTGAAGTTGGGCAGTTCTCTCCCAGTCCCCTCACCTTACCCACCCAGTCAGCTCCTGCCCTTCCCTCTCCGGCTCCAGCCACTGTTTGGGGCCACAGCTCTGCCAGAGCAGATGGGCAGGGCCAGCACTGCCCTGAGCACTCAGAGTCAGCAGAAGGGATGTTCTGTCTGCAGAGTGGCTCGAGGGAACCAGAGCAGCTCAGTCAGAGCTCTGTGAGTGGACACAGCCCAGGCTGCACATCCTGCCCACGTGCCATCGGCTGCTCCTGCACTGCGGAGTGTGGCACGGATGCCCTGGCACCGAGGCTGCCTCTGCCTCCTCCTCCTCCTCCTCCTCCTCCTCCTCCTCCTCCTCCTCCTCCTCCTCCTCCTCCTCCTCCTCCTCCTCCTCCTCCTCCTCCTCCCCAGTCACTGCCCTTCCTTAACAACACGCAGACTTGGATTTCAATAATTAACTCTCAGATCTGCCTCAGATGATTTTCTCCCAGTCAGACATGGAGCCTTTTCCCTCCACACGTCCATGGGGTATTTGCACTCACGTGGGGAGTGACGTGGCACGGAACAGCCCTGCAGAAACAGCTCCAGCGTTTCAGCTACTGGAGAGAGGGCAGAAAGGGATGGGCCGAGTCAGACCCACAGCCACACTGTTCCAAGGGCAATTCCCAGTGACCACACTGTTCCAAGGACAATTCCCAGGCACCACACTGCTCCAAGGACAATTCCTAGTGACCACACTGCTCCAAGGACAATTCCCAGTGACCACACTGCTCCAAGGACAATTCCCAGGCACCACACTGCCTGATGGGCAATTCCCAGTGACCACACTGCTCCAAGGACAATTCCCAGGCACCACACTGCCTGATGGGCAATTCCCAGTGACCACACTGCTCCAAGGACAATTCCCAGGCACCACACTGTTCCAAGGACAATTCCCAGTGACCACACTGCTCCAAGGACAATTCCCAGGCACCACACTGCTCCAAGGACAATTCCCAGTGACCACACTGTCCTGTGGGCAATTCCCAGTGACCACACTGTCCCATGGGCAATTCCCAGTGACCACACTGCTCCAAGGACAATTCCCAGGCACCACACAGTCCCATGGGCAATTCCCAGTGACCACACTGCTCCAAGGACAATTCCCAGGCACCACACAGTCCCATGGGCAATTCCCAGTGACCACACTGCTCCAAGGACAATTCCCAGTGGCCACACTGTTCCAAGGGCAATTCCCAGTGACCACACTGCTCCAAGGACAATTCCCAGTGACCACACTATCCTATGGGCAATTCCCAGGCACCACACTGCTCCAAGGACAATTCCCAGTGGCCACACTGTCCCATGGGCAGTTCCCAGTGTCCACTGTGATGACTTCAAAGGAAAGAGTAAGAATCTTTGCACCAGGCTGCTGGAGTATGAACAGTGTGTCCCTGGGACCCTCTGCCTTTCCAGCAGTCAGAGCATGTTAACAAATAAAGCACATCCCATCTGACAGGCAGGGCTGGAGAGGACAGCACGAAATAATTCTGTTCATATCAGCCTCCCTCAAGTGTTCCCAGCAGATACTGGTCTATCTTGCTTCTAAAATCTCCACTGACAAATACTCCATAAATCTTTTGTGGGTTTTTTTCCCCTTTTCACTTTCATTAAGGTCCAGATTCACAGTAAATTACAGGTGGGAAGGAAGCTCTGGAGGTTTCCAGTCCATGCTCCAGGTTGCTCAAGAACTCCTCATTGAGCTTTGAACATCTCCAAAGAAGGAAACCCCAGTTCTTCTCTGGCCAACCTCCTGGCCAACCATATTTGACCATTATCATGGTGATAAAAGATTTTAACATACAGTTGGAATTCCCTTTCTGGCAGCTTCTGTTTCTGCTGCCTGTTGTCCCTTCCCTGAAGGGCTCTATGGTGGGGTGGCCTTGGCTGTGGGAGGGCTGGCCCCAAACCAGACTCAGCCTCCCCCTGTGTGGTGTCACCAGGATCAGCCCCGGGCTCTGCTCAACCTTGTGAGAATTTCTGCAGCCTGGCCAGGTCTCTGCAGTCACTGCCAGGGAGCTCCAGTGACATCCAAGTTACCTGTGACCTGCTTTTCATAGGAGCTTGGCATGGTTTGGGTGGGAAGGGACCTCAAAGCCCATCCAGTCCCACCCCCTGCCATGGGCAGGGACACCTTTCACTATTCCAGGTTGCTCCAGGTCCCATCCAACCTGGCCTTGGACACTTCCAGGGATCCAGGGGCAGCCACAGCTTCTCTGGGCAACCTGTGCCAGGCACTCACCACCCTCACTGGGGAGGAATTCCTTTCTGTGCTCCATACCCAATATACTCAATGAGCATTTTCTCCTACTGGATTTCCAAGATGTTTATTCTATTGGGGGTTTCAGTTGATGTTTCCCATTTTAATTCCATATGGAATGAAAAAATTGCTCTGTTTTGTTTTGGAGTTTCCCAGCCTGCCCTTCACTCCTGTCTCTCTGTGTTAATGTTGCAAGAAGAATATTGATAAAAACACAATTGTGGCTGAAACATCTGAGCTCTTTCATTCTCCAGAGGCAGCCAATCCCCAGCAGTGAGACCTGAGGACATGGCACGTTGTCCCCATGGACATGGACATGTCACACTGTCCCAGAGCTCAGGGGGATGTTCCCCCCTCAAGCTGCAATGGCCAACTTGGACAAGGAAGGAGGATTTCCATGGATCAGAAATACTGGGAAGCTGCCATGAAGCAAAGCCCTTTGAACTCGGATTCCTTCAGAACATAAAAATCCCTCCATTTCAGCTGATTGGCATTTCTGGGCTGGAAATAAACAGTGCAGCCAGTAAATAACTTCAGATTCCTGGTGGCTGAGCTCCAGGTGCAGTGGAAACTGTTGTGCCTCCTTCCTCCTTTCCCTACCCCTGTCAGTGCCTGGCACTGCTCTGGCATCTGCCCTTCCATGGCACTCATGTGGGTGCAAAACAGCAGGAATTTGTCACAGCACTCTGAAAAGCCTCAGTGAACTCCAAGTGCTGCTCTGTACACCCAAATAATTGATTCATTTTTGACCCCCTCCAGAATCAATGGACACACGAGCAGGCTGAGGTGAGTCACAGGTTTTTAAACCATCAGGTTCTTTCAGGACCAGTTTGTGACTCCTGAGCTTTCATAACACTTCGTTTCTACCACAGAAAGTCAAGTCATGAGTAAGAATTGTTCCACCACCTTCCAGCGTGACAGTGATTCAGCACTTACTGTCTCATTAAACAACTTGAATTTTACATGATTACATGGAAATTTCCTCCTTTTGCCTCCAAACCTGAAACTTGGCACTTCATCACTTTAATATTTCAACCTGACTGTAGTCCTGGTGACTGGAATGGTTTGGGACTGCAACTCTACCCTTGGACAGAGGTGTGGGAACTGCCAGTTAGAAATGTTTGAAAAGCATAACTCTGTTTTGATTAATGTTTGACAGAAATATCTGCTCACATCCCTCTGCCAAAGGCAGGTTATGGGCTGAACACACTCTGAAGGAAATTCTGGAATGTGGGAGATGGTTCCTGGAAACTCTGCTCTCCTTCCCTATGGATAAATAATCTCCCCATCCAGGCAGTCTGAAAATACTCCATGGAATTTCGGGAAATTCTTATTATTCTCCTGTAGCAACTTCTGTTAGAGTAGGATTTGTTTAAAATGGGTTGTGTGTTTCCATTTTCTACAAGAAACTGCACACACAGAAAGCACCTTCCTTTCCCTCTCTCAGGCTCCTCCCTCTGGAATAAACACACTTGCCAACATTTGCTCCATGATGTGTTTTCCTCAGGTATCCACACATTTATCTCCTCTCTGGCCTAAGCAGGACTAATCTGCTTATTCCCTCAGCTCCTCTGACCTCATTTCGGATCATCTGTGCTCTGGTTTCCCACCCCATTTCCCTGCTCCTGCTGGAACAGGGCACTGAGTGCTGCTGGACACACCAAACTGACCCTTCCCTGCAGCTGGGAATGGAGCTCCCAGTCCATCCCAGCCCAGCTCCTTCCCTGCAGCCCTGGGAATGGAGCTCCCAGTCAGTGCCAGCCCAGCTCCTTCCCTGCAGCTGGGAATGGAGCTCCCAGTCCATCCCAGCCCAGCTCCTTCCCTGCAGCCCTGGGAATGGAGCTCCCAGTCAGTGCCAGCCCAGCTCCTTCCCTGTAGCTGGGAATGGAGCTCCCAGTCAGTGCCAGCCCAGCTCCTTCCCTGTAGCTGGGAATGGAGCTCCCAGTCAGTGTCAGCCCAGCTCCTTCCCTGTAGCTGGGAATGGAGCTCCCAGTCAGTGTCAGCCCAGCTCCTTCCCTGCAGCTGGGAATGGAGCTCCCAGTCCAGAATGGAGCTCCCAGTCAGTGCCAGCCCAGCTCCTTCCCTGCAGCTGGGAATGGAGCTCCCAGTCCAGAATGGAGCTCCCAGTCAGTGCCAGCCTAGCTCCTTCCCTGCAGCCCTGGGAATGGAGCTCCCAGTCCAGAATGGAGCTCCCAGTCAGTGCCAGCCCAGCTCCTTCCCTGCAGCCCTGGGAATGGAGCTCCCAGTCCAGCCCAGCCCAGCTCCTTCCCTGCAGCCCTGGGAATGGAGCTCCCAGTCAGTGCCAGCCCAGCTCCTTCCCTGCAGCCCTGGGAATGGAGCTCCCAGTCCAGAATGGAGCTCCCAGTCAGTGCCAGCCCAGCTCCTTCCCTGCAGCCCTGGGAATGGAGCTCCCAGTCCATCCCAGCCCAGCTCCTTCCCTGCAGCCCTGGGAATGGAGCTCCCAGTCCATCCCAGCCCAGCTCCTTCCCTGCAGCCCTGGGAATGGAGCTCCCAGTCAGTGCCAGCCCAGCTCCTTCCCTGCAGCCCTGGGAATGGAGCTCCCAGTCCAGAATGGAGCTCCCAGTCCGTCCCAGCCCAGCTCCCCTCCCTCTCCCAGACCAGGGGCAGTCACTTACAGCAGTGCCGGCCTCGGCGGCGAGTCTGGCGGCGTACCTGGCGATCAGCCGGTGCTCCTCGTCCAGGCGCCCGGGGCTGTCCAGGGCACTGCCAAAACACCACCATCAGAGCCTGCCCTGGCACAGAGACAGTGCCAGCCAAGGGCAGGTCCCACTGAACAGCCCACACCAGGTCCCAGTGGAACAGCCCACACCACTCCCTGTCCATTCCCACAGCAGGGACTGCTCTCCAGGCTTTCTGCTGGGCAGTGTCTGCCCCAGGACTCACAGGTTCCAGTTTTAATGTACTACATGGATTTGGTTTAGGCACAGATTGAATTTGTTTCTGAGGAGCTTGTCTGTAAACCCTCTTGGTTATTTGAGGTCAACAGGGGCCAATAACCCAGTGACACAGGAGGAGAGCTTTTTCCTTGGGGGATGTAGGATGATGAGTGTCCAAGACAGGATGATTCCCATGAGGAAGAGCAGAGGGAACCATTGTGACTTGAGAAGGACCCTCTGTCAATGCTGAGCAGCATTGACTGAAATGCAAACACACCCTGTAAGTCAGCCTGAGCTACACCTGACTCACAAACACCTCACAACACCCGTGGTATAAAGTGTAGGAATTTGAGATTTGGTCCTTCACATCTCAGCTCCAGAGGGTCCCACAGCTCCAGCTGCCTCCTGTTGCCAGGCTGGATGGGGTTTGGAACAACCTGGGCTAGTGGAAGGTGTCCTTGCCCATGGGGGGATGGAACTGGAAGAGCCTGAAGGTCCCTTCCCACCCAACCCAGTTCAAGATTCCATGGATGCCTCACACAGGCTGCAGCTGCCCTGGAAATGCTGCTGAAATAGATATTAGGAGTCATTTCCAATAGTCAGCAGCAGCAGTGACAGCACCCTGAGGTGACAGGGAAAGGGACACAGAGGCAGGAAACACAGAGAGAGCAGAGGAGACAGATCCCAGGGTGGGAAAGGAAAGGCAGCAGCTGGATCTGGCTCACACTCAGCACGAGCATCGTCCCTCTGTGCATGTGCATCATCCACAGGATTAACCCAGTCAGGGAACAGAGTCAGTGCCCCCAGTGCTGAGGCAGCTCCTGCTGCCCCCAAACAATTCTCTTTTTAACTATAAACACACTGAGGGACAAAGGGTGATTTTGGGGTTGTAGAAATTGAAAGCAGCCAATGCTGAGATCGATTCCCAGCTGGATTTGGTGCCACAGTGGCTTTGCCACAAGGAACCAGGAGGGGAATTGCAAATGAAAGAGCAGCTCTTTAAGTCAACATCCACCCATTGGGTTTGGGAGCTGCTGGTTGTCCCAGTGCTGTGCTGAGATGTCTTATCCCACATCCCCTGCAAAGGGAACCACTGGATCAATTACAGAAACCAAACTGTCATTATTTGGAACAGCCAGGATTAGTGTGGGAATGAGGAATGTGCTTCCAGTGGCCACACAGCTTTCCCAATGATATCCTGAGGTTCCAGGTGGGATCCATGGACAGCCCAGGGTGGTACCTGAGGGTGCCCCAGGGAAATTCAGGGGCACCATCACCACAGGCAGCAGCAAATTAAACCAGACACAGACCAGGTGCACCACAAAAGCTTCTTCCAGCCCACATTCACACCTCAGAAAATAATTTGCATTTCTTTAAGCTTCATCTCCAGGATTTGTTTCCTTTAGTCACAGACCCAAATGTATGCTGGGAACATGATGGTTATTTTAAAATGGAGATTTAATTCCATTGCATTACACCCAATTTAACAACTTGAACCCTTTCAAGACTCTGAAGCTTGCCAGGTGCTGTGTGTGGTTCACCAGGTGCTGTGTGTGGTTCACCAGGTGATGTTTTGATTTGCCAGGTGCTGTGTGTGGTTTGCCAGGTGCTGTGTGTGGTTTGCCAGGTGATGTTTTGGTTTCCCAGGTGCTGTGTGTGGTTTTCCAGGTGCTGTGTGTGGTTTGCCAGGTGCTGTGTTTGGTTTGCCAGGTGCTGTTTGGTTTCCCAGGTGCTGTTTGGTTTGCCAGGTGATGTTTTGGTTTGCCAGGTGCTGTGGGTGGTTTGCCAGGTGCTGTGGGTGGTTTCCCAGGTGCTGTGAGTGGTTTGCCAGGTGATGTTTTGGTTTGCCAGGTGCTGTGGGTGGTTTCCCAGGTGCTGTGGGTGGTTTGCCAGGTGCTGTGGGTGGTTTGCCAGGTGCTCTGGGTGGTTTCCCAGGTGCTGTGGGTGGTTTGCCAGGTGCTGTGGTGGGATGGCCCAGCCCCTGGGCTGCATTGCACAGACACACAAGCCCAACTGACAGGATGGGCTGTGATGAGCACACACTGCACGAGCAGGACCCTGAGCTCAGCCTGGCTGATCCAGACCTGGAGACACCCAAGTGCCCAGAGCAGAGGAAGGAGCTGCAGAAAGGAGAGTTAAACCAGTGGAAAAACAGATTTAAGAAAAGAAAAACTAGAGCCTTTACATGAGGCTTCAGGAACTTCACAGATGCCTTCACACTGAATACTTGTCCCAAATACTTTCTGTTAAGGAGAACAATCTTCCCCATCCCACATTCTGAACTCAAAGCTGCTTTTCTTCAGCTTTCCTTGGCAATTTTGTCAGTACAAGTTTTTCCCTGCTTTTGTAAGAGATCACTCCATCCCTTCCATCCTTTCCATAATCTGATATCTCCTAATACCTCTCCCAACTCCCAGAACTACAACCTCTTATTATTGAAGTGAAATACAAAATAGTTATTGACAATTTCTTGCTTTCCTGAAAAAAACCCATAATTTATGAAAAAAGAATAATCCTTTGTTGTTTGCTTTTAGAAATATTTTGCAGATGACAAAGAAGTGGAGTTCAAGTCCATTTCCTGGTCAGGTTGCTCCAAGCCCTGTCCAGCCTGGCCTTGGACACTCCCAGGGATGGGGCAGTCACAGCTTCTCTGCCCAACCTGTGCCAGGGCCTGCCCACCCTCCCAGCCACCAATTCCTTCCCAATATCCCATCTAACCTTCCCCCTGGCACTGGGAAGCCATTCCCTGTGTCCTGTCCCTCCCTCCCTTGTCCCCAGTCCCTCTCCAGCTCTCCTGGAGCCCCTTCAGGCCCTGCCAGGGGCTCTCAGGTGTTCCCCCCAGAGCCTTCTCTTCTCCAATCTGAACATTCCCAGCAGTCACGAACAGGAAAGGGAGGAAAGGGCAAGAATAAGCCCAGAGCTCAGATGGGAGGAGGGAACACGAGTCAGAGTTCAGAGGTCTCTACAGCAGCAGAATTTTGGAGAGGGGATGTACAGAATTCCCTGTCTTAAAAATAGTGTCCCAGGTGGTTTGGCCCATTTTGACAACATTGAGCTCCTTACACAGCAATTCCACAGTCAATCCCTGAGCTCTCCCACTTATTCCTTGGGAGCTGCAGGTTATGGCTGCATGTGGGTGACACTGATCCAAGAACAGAATCCTGGAATCCCAGAATGGTTTGGGTGGGAAGGACCTTAAAGCCCATCCAGTCCCACCCCCTGCCATGGGCAGGGACACCTCCCACTACCCCAGGGTGCTCCAAGCCCTGTCCAGCCTGGCCTTGATGGGAAGGTCTGACTAAGGGAGGCTTCAACACACACCCTGGGGCCATTTGGGTCTGTCACAGCAGCTCTGGGACAGTGGACAGAGCCAAACCCAGTGGAGGGCACAGGAGGGTGATGTGGTGGGGATTTCAGGGCTGTCTGCAGGCTCTGCCCTCCAGGGCCACGCTGGCACAGCCCTGGGATGCCTGGAGGAGCCAGGGAAGGAAATGGAATTGGCTTAGGATGGGCCTGACATAATAATAACAACTTGTTCTGTGCCAGGGGAGGTGCCTGAGCCAGCTCAGCAGTGACGGTGACACGTGGCAGTCACACAGAGATGGATGCAGGGGGACATGGGGGGGGAATCATCCCCCCAACACTGAGCTGGGCTTGGGATCTCATGGAATCATGTCCTGCAAAATGGGGCAAAGGCAGGTGGTGGAGAGAAGGGCTGAGAAAGCTGTGCCCTGCTGCCAAATACCAACCCAAAACTGAGCTTGGACAACCCAAATGTGGGCGGGGATGGGTGTGAGAAAAGATGGTACATCATGTAATGGCTTCCACTGCCACAGGGCAGGGACAGATGGGAGACTGGGAAGGAATTCCTGGCTGGGAGGGTGGGCAGGCCCCGGCACAGGTGCCCAGAGAAGCTGTGGCTGCCCCATCCCTGGAAGTGTCCAAGGCCAGGTTGGACAGGGTTCATGGAAAGGGGCTGCCCAGGGAGGTTTGGAGTGCCCAGCCCTGGACATGCCCAAGGCAGGACTGGCCGTGGCACTGAGTGCTCTGGGCTGGGGGACAAGGTGGGCATCGGGCACAGGGTGGGCTCCAGGGGCTGGGAGGGCTTTGCCAAGGTGGGCATTGGGCACAGGGTGGGCTCCATGGGCTGGGAGGGCTTTGCCAAGGTGGGCATTGGGCACAGGGTGGGCTCCAGGGGCTGGGAGGGCTTTGCCAACCCAAATGATTCTGGGATTCACAGCATTCCAATCTGTTGTACTCTCTTCAGGATGCTCCATAAGCATCTTAAAGAGAGACTCCTTTGTATCTCCCAATCCAGTGATTGCAGTAACTGGGTGAAGGCCACAGTCTGAAATTCCTTGGGTTTCATTGTTTTGTGGAAAACATTTTGGGCTCTCAGTTCCTGCAGGTGAGGGCAGTGATCCACTCCCAGGAAAAGCTTGCCTTTCCCAGGAGCTGCTCTTCATTCCCACAGCAGTGGAATGTGAATTTCTGCAGGACAGAGTGATGAAATAGGTCTCTAAAAATGTTATCCAGAGGGTGAAAACATGGATGGAGCAAGCACATCCAGCTCCCAGATCACTAAACCTCCCTTTCCTTCCAGCCCAGCTGGCTCTGTAAAGGCACAGTGGGACAGGGAACCCCCTGGCTGTGTCCTGGGATGAAACAGGAGCGCTGAGTTTTGGGGCTTCAGGGTGAAATCTCTCTGCATAGACAGAGCCATGAAATATAAATGTGCACAAATACCAAAGCTGAGATAAAAGGAATTAATTCTTCAAGGCATTAACACTATTTTGGGGAAAAGAAACGGTTGCATTGAGCAGGTGATGGTGTGGGGTTGGAAGAGCCTGTTCAAGAACAAAGGCAGGGACAGGAGGGCACTGTGGGGGGGTGTGGGGTGGGGGTGAAGACCAGGAGGAGCAAGGACAGGTACGAGTGACAGGACAGTGCTGGCCATGAGCTGGCTGGGAAAGAAATTTAGGAAGAAAATTAGTTTCCTGCTGGTGAAAGAGAAGATTTCAGAACAGGCATGGAGAGAAAAACTAATTAATTAAGCCCTTTGGGACGATGTCACTGGGTGTATGTAGAGGGAGGGCAACAGGGTGGGGATGGACACCAAGCCATCCCTTCCAGGAGAGTGCAGGGAGCACTGGTGGGTTTCCCTCCCTTCGCCAGCAGCGGCCCAAGGCCCGTGCATGGCCCCTCCCTGGCACTGCCCTGGCACTGCCCCGGCACTGCCCTGGCACTGACCGTGCCCCGCGCCGCAGCCGCCTCACGTAGGTGGCAATCAGGGAGTGCTCGTCGGCCACCGCGCCGGGGCAATCCGGGCTGGGCTGGGACCTGGCAGGGAGGGAGGCAGAGAGCAGAGAGAGCACAAGGTGAATACACAGCACAGGGCACCACATGGGCACCAAACAAACGGGGATGAACCAAAACAAACACGGGAGGCCTCAAGAGTGGAAACGTCCCCTCACCAGTCACGTGCCGAGGACACCTGGGAATGATGGAACACAGGCCAGAGGGACCCCTGGGGATGTCTAAGCATGGGAAGGGGCTGCCCAGGGGGGTGGAGGAGTCCCCATCCCTGCAGGTGTCCAAGGAACATTTCACAGAATCCCAGAGGTTGGAAAAGCCCTCCCAGCCCATGGAGCCCATCCTGTGCCCGATGCCCACCTTGGCAAAGCCCTCCAGCCCACAGAGCCCACCCTGTGCCCAATGCCCACCTTGGCAAAGCCCTCCCAGCCCATGGAGCCCACCCTGTGCCCGATGCCCACCTTGGCAAAGCCCTCCCAGCCCATGGAGCCCACCCTGTGCCCAGTGCCCACCTTGGCAAAGCCCTCCCAGCCCATGGAGCCCACCCTGTGCCCGATGCCCACCTTGGCAAAGCCCTCCCAGCCCATGGAGCCCACCCTGTGCCCAATGCCCACCTTGGCAAAGCCCTCCCAGCCCATGGAGCCCATCCTGTGCCCAATGCCCACCTTGGCAAAGCCCTCCCAGCCCATGGAGCCCACCCTGTGCCCGATGCCCACCTTGGCAAAGCCCTCCCAGCCCATGGAGCCCACCCTGTGCCCGATGCCCACCTTGGCAAAGCCCTCCCAGCCCATGGAGCCCACTCTGTGCCCGATGCCCACCTTGTCCCCCAGCCCAGAGCACTCAGTGCCATGGCCAGTCCTGCCTTGGGCACCTGCAGGGCTGGGCACTCCAAACCTCCCTGGGCAGCCCCTGCCAGGGCCTGACCACCCTTTCCATGAACATCCCTTCCTGCAGAAAGCAGCCCCCAGAGCCCCAAACCACACCTGCTGCAGCTTCAGCACTGTGTCTAAAACCAGACCTAACAGTGCCCAGGCTCCTTCTCTCATAACAGAGATCCACCAAAAATATGTGAGGAGAGTGATAAAATCTAACAAATGGTTGGCAAGGCCAGTGCTGCCCCTGACAGGGACTGGTCACATGATGTATTCTCTTCTTTGGTTTGAGAGGACTCAGAACAATAAAGCTGCTGCAGTTTTGATTATTTCTATGAACAGAGATCAGTTGCAGGAAATATTCGTCAGAAGAAATACAGAACTATAACTAAATAAGTAGTAAATAGCTCTTTGTGCAGTCCAACCAACAGGTGCTGATTTCTGCCACACTCACAACAGCAGGATCTGGGAGAATGGGGCAGAACCCTGGGAAAATGCAGCAAAATGGTTGTTTTTTCAGCCCAGACACTGCACCCAAGGACACAACATTCCCCTCTCCACCCAGAGGGTGATACAGTGACTGCACCAATGGGTTCCCCAGTCCAGGAGGAGGGTGGTGGCAGGAATCCCTCTGCTGTCCCACCTGGAATGGGCCTGTGCAGAGGAGGCATCTCCAACAGGAGGAAATGAACAGTCCTGTGCAGATGTGAGATCCACTCATCACCTAAGAAATGGTTCCTGGGCAGATGTCACTATTATTTTAGCATCATCACACCTGTCATGCCTGTCAGGTACTCCAGACACTCTTCCACTTCATCACCTGCAGTTAATTCCTCCCACACACATGCCCAGGAAGTTTTCCCTTCAGGAGCCTTTGATAAATGTGGCATTTACTGCTTTCACCACCAGCAGACTGAGACAAGGCAAACAGAACTCACATTTTCAGACACACAGACCCTTTTCTTCTCTCTTATGTGCAGCAACATGTCAGGGGCGTCTGCCAGGAGCAGAGCAAGGCCTTATAAAGAAGAGCTAAAATGGAATTACCCATGTGGAGCCCCCCAGGCAAACAGCAGCCTGTGGAATCAGGGCTTTGTGATGGGGAGACTGAACATGAACCAGCACAAGGAGGAATTCTCAGGCAAACCACTGGCAAGAGCTGAGAAGCTTCATTTGAGATGTTTTATAGCAGGGGCATTCCTGCAACCACCACAGACTGCAAGAGCCTTCCCATTCTGACTCACTCCAAGGGCTCTCCTGGGAAGGAGAAAGCCTGGGAGAAATGGTGGGCAGGGGGTGGAACAGTGACCCCAGGCCCAGCCTGGTGCAGAGGCTGCCCCTGGAGAGTCCCAGTCCCCCCTGCACAGTCCCAGTATGACACTGGTGTGAGACTGTTCCCTGCAAGACACAAACTGAGCAATTCTGAGCTGGGAACTGATCCCGTGGGATCCCACCTGACATGTGCTCCCTCTGGGAGGAAAATATTGATGTTTTCCTCCTCTGACTGCAATTTTCCTACTGGTGTTGCACCCACATACCAGCAGATTCACCCAGGCCACATTTACCTTGTTGATTTATGCAAATACCATATGGGACAGTGTCAAGAGCTTTATGAGTCAGTCCATGCTCAATTAGTGCTCCCCCTCCTTCCCAAGGCCTCCCACCCAGGAGGAATCACCCACTTCCATTCTCTGACACGATTTGTTCTCCACAGGGAGATGGCAGCTATTTTTATTCCTACCCTTCTATGTGGGCACAGACATTGTTTTATAACATGATCAGGAAGCTGAACAATCCATCCCTTGGACCTTCAGAGAGACATTTCAGCCAAACTACTCCTTGTAGAGCCTGAGGAGAGAAACAGCAACACTGTCCCTTGGCACCACCACAGCCCCTCTCACCTTCCTGCATGTTCTAATAATTCAGACAGAGCCACAGAATGACACATGGCTTGGGTGGGAAGGGACCTTCAACATCATTTAATTCCAAGCCCTTTGCCATGGCAGGGACACCTCCCACCAGCCCAGGGTGCTCCAAGCCCTGTCCAGCCCGGCCTTGGACACTCCCAGGGCTGGGGCAGCCACAGCTGCTCTGCCCAACCTGTGCCAGGGCCTGCCCACCCTCACAGACAGGAATTCCATCCCAATATCCCACCCAGCCCTGCCCTCTGGCACTGGGAAGCCATTCCCTGTGTCCTGTCCCTCCCTCCCTTGTCCCCAGTCCCTCTCCAGCTCTCCTGGAGCCCCTTCAGGCCCTGCCAGGGGCTCTCAGGTGTCCCTGGAGCCTTCTCTTCTCCAGGTGACCCCCCAGCTCTCCCAGCTTGGCTCCAGGGGCTGACACCACACTAAGGACAAACCCCCATGTCCCCCCTGACTGAGCCAACTGAATCCTTCATTACATCTTGGGTTTGAGGGATATTTCCCACACTTTTCATGCCTCAACAGCCACCAAACACAAATGCAGGTTACAGCAGCAAAGCAATAACCAAGAGAGAGCAAGAAATAAAGGCAACCACAGTGGCCTGAGGGAGGGCAGTGATCATGAGTGAGAGGAGAAGAACAAGCCCAGAGGAGCCAGCCCAGAGCTGCAGGGCACGCTCCTCATCCTGCCCTGGGGTGCTGCTTTGGCTCGGGGTGCCCAGAACATGCCCCCACACATCAGGCAGTGGGGCCTGGGAGGTTTCTTGGCTCCTGCCCTGAGTTTCCCACACTGAGACTTGGCTCTGCCTCTTTACAAGCAACTCAATGAATTACTGAGGGACTTAAATGGTGCCTTTGGTGTCTTAATCTAATTTCTGTTCTGAAAACCAAGCAGAAATGCCAAGTAAAAGAGACAATTTGTTTTAAATCCTGTAATTTACATCAAGAAATCCCTGCAAGTTTCTATTATGCTGGCTTGCACCTTGGGAACTCTTTAGAGGACTGCCCAGTGCTGCCCTGGCTCCAGGGAAGGGCAGGAGCTCTGGAGGAGCTGCCAGGATGCAGCCCAGAGGGGTCTCCTGCTTCCTGCCACGCTGCTGTGCCCCCTGACTGACTGAAAGGGATGGCAAGGTCAGGAAGGACAATCACCCCACTGTGTGCAGGACAGATGACAGAATTCAGCTGAGTAATTTGGGAAGCAGAGCCTGGCTCTGCCTGACCAGATCACACAGTGATGGCATCTGGCTGGAGGAATTAACTCCCAGGGAAGGCACCACATTCCAGGGAATCACACAGAATCCGTGAATGGTGGAGTGCCAGCCCTGGAGGTGCCCAAGGCAGGACTGGCCATGGCACTCAGTGCTCTGGGCTGGGGGACAAGGTGGGCATCGGGCACAGGCTGCACTTGATAATCCTGGAGGTTTATTCCAACCCAAATGCCTGTGACTCTCTGATTCCAGCATGGCCCAACAGGCCTGTGACAGCAGCTGGATTGCAGTAAAGTTGTTGGAAAAACCATCATGAGCCAGCAGGAGGAAGAACTGGAATGAATAAAGGTTATTGCTTTGGTGGATGGCTGTGGCATCAACTGCAGCAGCACTGCTGGGCACAGGGACACCCACGGGAGAGGGGAAGGAGCTGGGCTGGGCTGTGTGACACAGACACAGCAGGAAGGGTCAGAAGATGCCACCAAAGCATCCTGAGGGTGAAGCAGAGTGACCCTGCCCACAGGGCCTGTCTCTCCTCTTCCCCCCAGCCATGCCCCACTGCCTGCAGGGTGAGTCTGAGCCTTCCACATCCACAGGGCACCCAAGAGCTCTTTTAGAGTTAACCACATGTTTTCCTCTTGATTTTGGATTTTAGGACCTCTCAGGAGCAGTGCACAAACACCCCAACTGTTCCCCTTGCAGCTGCTTTGGGGCCATTTTCCCTCCCCACCAATCCCCACCAGAGGCAGGTTCCCCCACCCACCTCCTGCTGACAGGGCAGCACCCAAGGGATTGGGCACCACAGTTACAAACAAACACCCCCAGGCACCTCCACCTAAACAACACTCACTGAAACACCGACTTTTTGTCTGAAGTAGCCGGGAGGCACCTCCCACCCTCCCTCCTCCTGGCTGCCTCTCCCTCTCTTTCATCATCCCTGCTGAGCACCATCACCCCTGAGCTGGGAACTCCCCTGTCTCTGACAAAGAGGTATTTTTATCCCTTTTCTAAAAATAAAGCCTGTTTTGGTGTCAGGTAGGTCTATCTAGAGCACAATGGGATGTATTATGACTCATGGCATGACCAACCTGGCTCCACCTCCCCAGCAGCCCAGGCAGGGCTGGCTCTTGAACAATCCCCAAAATATTTCTGGGGCTAAAACTATGAGCTAAAAAGGCTCTGGGATCTCCAGAGGTCACAGAAGTCAAGGAAGCAGAAGAGAACAGGAATGTGTTCCACCTGTGTCCAATCAAAGGGCAGAGTGGGCAGTGACAGGAATGTCACCCACTCCCAGGTGGAACTGGGGACTGCCCAGGGAGGAGATGTTGGAGAGATGAGTGTGGGCATGGGAACAAAGGGGGAAAGGCACTCTGGAAGTTGTCAGAAGGTAAATTGAGCTGCCAAGCAAATAAACCCCCTCTGGGTTACAGAATTTAAAACACCCCAAGGGACAGCACCAATGACATTGATACTCCTGAATCCACCAGTCAGAGCTGAGCGTGGAGGGGAGTTTGGGGAGGTCTGAAAACTGCCCAGCTGTGCCCACACGGGCAAACCTGGGGAAGGACAGAACTCAGGGGGTGGTCAGTGGTGCTGGACAGTTAAACAGGGACAAAGCAAATAAAGGCAGGAGGGGTATGAGAGATGGGGAAGAGCAGAGAACCAGTGGCCTCAGGAGCAGAGGACTGCAAATAATCCCAGTTAGGGTTAGTGAAAATAAAACCTCTGCTAAAGGAATATCATCTTTGGAATATCATCTTTGGAATATCAGCTTAGGAATATCAGCTAGGGACATCATGTCCCTTCCAACTTCAGCTCTTAAGTTGCAAATAATTGTGATTTTAGGCTGTAGGAACACATTTTACACGACCAAAAAGTGACCCAGTGGTCTCCAGGCTCATTGGAAATCAGAAACAAGAATGTTTTGTTCTATCACTGGTAGCACTTGGTGACAACTTTTATAGGCCTGGTGTTGAACAGGAATTCTGCCTAAAGACCTCTCTGTGCCCAAGGGAAAAGCTCTTGCTCCCTGAACACACAGTGCTGGAGGCTCCTCCTGAGCCAGCCCTGAGCACCCCCAGGCACAGGGAGAGCAAACAGGCACTGCTGGGCTGTTCCTGCCTGCAAAGGGACACCTGGGGCAGGTCTGCTCTGTCACCCCCAAACAGGTACAGGGACATCACTGCAGCTTCTCTGGGCACCCTGTGCCAGCCCCTGCCCACCCTCACAGCCAGCAATTCCTTCCCAATATCCCATCTATCCCCTCTGGCAGTGGGAAGCCATTCCCTGTGTCCTGTCCCTCCCTCCCTTGTCCCCAGTCCCTCTCCAGCTCTCCTGGAGGCCCTTCAGGCCCTGCCAGGGGCTATCAGGTGTCCCTGGAGCCTTCTGAACAAGAAATAAAACACATTTAAATTCTACCATGGATACAAATGTAAAAGATACTGCACAATCCCCGGCCTGACCACGGCTGCTGAGAGACCAAAGGATGTGGGAACAGGTTGTCCCTGGGAACAGAATTATTGAAAGAACCATGCACAGAGACAACAGGAGGGGGAAAATACATTCCTGAAGTGAATTAATACAAATGAGCTAAACCAAACAACATTTAGAGGGCTTGGCCTGGTCATACAGATAAGACAGAATCATCTCATTTGCTCAGAAAGGCTCTTTGGCTGCCAAGATCAGAGGAATTTTGGGTATTGTTGCACTTGGGTCACAACAGCCCCCTGGAACCCTCCAGACTAGGGCAGAGGGGCTGGGAAAGGCCCTGGGGGTGCTGTGGCAGCAGCGGGACACGAGCCCAGGTGTGCCCAGGTGTGCCCAGGTGTGCAGGAGCCAATGGCCCCGGGGCTGTGCCAGCCCTGGTGTGGCAGCAGGGCCAGGGCAGTGCCCGTCCCTGTGCTGGCCCTGCTGAGGCACCTCCAGGGCTGGGGCAGTTCTGGGCCCTCAGCCAAGAGACACCCGGAGGGGCTGCAGCGTGTGCAGGGCAGGGAGCGGAGCTGGGAAGGGGCTGGAGCAGCAGGAGGGGCTGAGGGAGCTGGGGGGGCTCAGCCTGGAGCAAAGGAGGCTCAGGGGGCACCTTCTGGCTCTGCAATCCCTGCCAGGAGGGGGGAGCCGGGACAGGGGGTCGGGCTGTGCCCCAGGGCACAGGGACAGGAGCAGAGGGCACGGCCTCAGGCTGGGCCAGGGCAGGGGCAGGGGGCACAGGAGGAGGAATTGGTTGCTGGAAAGGGTGGGCAGGCCCTGGCAGGGGCTGCCCAGGGAGGTTTGGAGTGCCCAGCCCTGCAGGTGCCCAAGGCAGGACTGGCCGTGACACTGAGTGCTCTGGGCTGGGGGACAAGGTGGGCATCGGGCACAGGGTGGGCTCCATGGGCTGGGAGGGCTTTGCCAAGGTGGGCATCGGGCACAGGGTGGGCTCCCTGGGCTGGGAGGGCTTTGCTAAGGTGGGCATCGGGCACAGGGTGGGCTCCATGGGCTGGGAGGGCTTTGCCAAGGTGGGCATCGGGCACAGGGTGGGCTCCATGGGCTGGGAGGGCTTTGCCAAGGTGGGCATCAGGCACAGGGTGGGCTCCATGGGCTGGGAGGGCTTTGCCAAGGTGGGCATCGGGCACAGGGTGGGCTCCATGGGCTGGCAGGGCTTTGCCAAGGTGGGCATCGGGCACAGGGTGGGCTCCATGGGCTGGGAGGGCTTTGCCAAGGTGGGCATCGGGCACAGGGTGGGCTCCAGGGGCTGGGAGGGCTTTGCCAGCCTCAGGGATTTGGGATTCTGTGCCTCTGATCACAGGTCACAAACATCCCCAGGGCTGCATTCAAATGCCCCCCTCACAAGTCTCCCAACAAACATCCAGCACACCCACCTGCCCCAACACCCTCACACTGAACATGTCACTGAATCAATTGGCTTTTTCTTTCAGAAACCCTCAATTTGCAAGATGGAAAATATGAGAATTGTGAAGTTACATCATAAATGTGTTAATAACCCCCAGCTGAGCGTGGCTGTAGCTCCACTCCTGCTCCCACAGCTCTGCTCTGAGCAGCAAAAACTCCCCCTGACCCCATTCTGTCTGCAGCACTCTGGGGATGACAGAGAGTTCCTGCAGAGCACAGCCACCAAAAGGGGGGAGCTGCAGTTCAGTGCCCCTCTGGATGTTTTCCCACTGAAAGCAGAGGATGAGGAGGCTGGAAATGATGGATGTTCCTCCAGGAGACTGAACAGGAACACTGAGAAGGGCTCCTTTGATTTGTTTGGTTTTGGCTTTTTAGTTCACGAAATGAAGGGAATTCAGTCATTAAAATCCTGTTCTTTCAGTTGAGGCTTATTCCCAAAAAAACAGTTGTCAAAGGGAGGTTATTTTCCTGTTCTTAACAGCAGGAAATAACAAAAAGAGTTCACTCTCTGGTTGCTGTGCTTTGCTGATGCCCTTTTCAAGACTGAGGGCACTAAAGGATGGGTAGGCCCAATCCTTCCTGTCCCAGGATGAACTCTCTGTCCCCAGAAAGGGAAAAGGGCCACATTTTCATCCAGCATTTGTTATGGTATAGAACATATATCATAATTTTATTAACAAATCTGGCTCTGAAACAGGAACCAAGTGAGAAGGGGCCAGTTTGAGGAGCCCCAGGACACTGAAATGCAGCTCCAAAGCCCATCCTGCCCCCAGGAGCACCTCGAGCTGCCAAGGCAGGGCAGTGCCCCCAGCAGGGGAGTGAGGCCCCAGTTTCAGTCACTGATGATCCCTTACTTACATCCTGGATGCACCTGGGGCAGGAGACACTGCCATAAATCCTGGGGAGGGCTCTGCAATCACACAGATGGGACCTGACAGAACAGGGATATTTCCTCCTGCCTCACCTCACCCTGTCACTCACTGCTGCCACCTGTTCCTCTTCCAGCTGAAAGGAAAGGACACAAAGGCACAGCCACCTGCTGCTCCCCCTGACAAACGGGGTGATGGATGACCCAATAATGCTCCAACACATCCAGGCTCCAGTCAGGGCACTTCCAAACACTGGGAAATATGACCCCAACATGGGTGGGCAGGTGCTGAGACACACAGGGCCTCTTTCAAGCTGAGGCAAGAGCCAAGAATTCAGTTTGCCTGTTCCTCCTGAGCCCCAGGTGCAGCTCCCACCTGGGGGGAGGCACATTTGGAGGGCGGGCACCACTCACACCCAGAGCCTTCCCATGCCCTGGGCTGGTCCCACAGCAGGACAGGGGGTACTCTGCCCCTCTGCCCCCTCAGGGCAGACCCCAAACCCTGCAGAGCTGCCCCAGCCCGGGGCAACAACAGCACAAGGACGTGGAGCTGCTGCAGCCAGGCCAGAGGAGGCCCCGGAGATGCTGCAGGGCTGGAGCCCCTTTGGAGCCAGGCTGGGAGAGCTGGGGGGGTCACCTGGAGAAGAGAAGGCTCCAGGGACACCTGAGAGCCCCTGGCAGGGCCTGAAGGGGCTCCAGGAGAGCTGGAGAGGGACTGGGGACAAGGGCTGGAGGGACAGGATACAGGGAATGGCTTCCCACTGCCAGAGGGAAGGTTAAGTAGGATATTGGGAAGGAATTGCTGTCTGTGAGGGTGGGCAGGCCCTGGCACAGGTTGGGCAGAGCAGCTGTGGCTGCCCCATCCCTGGGAGTGTCCAAGGCCAGGCTGGACAGGGCTTGAAGCAACCTGGGCTGGTGGGAGGTGTCCCTGCCCATGGCAGGGGGTGAAATGGGATGAGTTTTAAGGTCCCTTCCCACCCAACCATTCCATGATTCTACAATATCTCTATTTACAAACAATTGTCACATAGCCACAAAGTCACACCTCTCCCTCCCTCCCTCAGTAAACTGAACAGATAATGCTCCCTTAGCATCACATTCCCACAGCTCCACAGCTCTCTTTTAATGACTTTTGACCTGTGTCCATATTCTTTTTAAAATACTTATACTTGACCTGAGCCAAGGTTTCAGCAGTACCAACTAACACCTGGACACAGCATTGCTTTGGGTGGGATTGAGATCATTTATACAACTTTAGAAGAACTTTTCAGTGTATTTCCACTCAGCAATGCCAGCAGGGAAGCCCTGCAGAGGCAGAGAGCATCTGGATCCCACACATGCTGCAACCTGGAACAGCTGCCCCCGATCCCTCCAGCAGAACCTCGGCTGGACACACAGGGAAGCTCTGGAAAAGCCCTGCCCTCCTCAGCACTGTCATTAAACCCAAACCAAGTGTGCCAGGGCCTGGCTGGGTGTGCATGGCCACCCCAACGAGGCTCTGGGCAAGGAGCAAGGCACTGAGCAGGGTCTGACGGACAACACCTTTCCAGAGCTGGGTTTGGGTCCCACTGAGAGCCTCAGGTACATCCCAGGCTTACAGAGGAGTTCTGGAATCTGAGAGCCTGAGGAGCTGCAATGCTGGAGGCAAACATGCCTGCCTGCTCCTGGGACAGGCTGTCTGCTCCCCCAGCTCCAGGAAACACTCTGTTCCTTCCCTGGAATGAGCAGGAACAGAGAGGAGGATCCTCCTGCCATGAAGGGCTGCAGAACCTGCCAGAGGAAGCAAACTCTGATCCCAGAATTCTGGGATCCTTGAAGAGGGATGAGGCAGGACCTTGGGAAGAGGCAGGTGCTGAGATGGGAACAGTGATGCCTCAAAGTCAGATGTGTCCTGGATTCCTAGAGCTTGGTTCTGGCCAGGTCTGGGGCCATTCCAGACCTCTGGAATGGTCTCACCTCCCAGGCAGAGCAAACTGTGGGCAAAGGATGACACGATGACCCTTTTGCAGTGTCAGGTCGTTGCTTTGGTGTTTATTCCAAGTTTATTCCAACTTCTAAGCCTTTGTGGGGATGGAATCTGTAAAGTGTATGTGCTACAAAGGTCTCCATTCTGAGTTACTGCCTTTGGTCTCTGAGGGAAGGGTTATTTACCAGAAAACAGAAGAGTTCAGTGCTTTGAAAGGAGAAGTCACTGTATTTATCTGCAAGGTTTCCAAAACTGGAGCTGCCTGCAAAGACCTGGGGCCTTGCTGGGCAGTGGCTGCCCAAGGACCAGCCCCAGAGGATGAAGGAGATTCCTTTTGTTACCATCCAGGGCTTTTGATGCTTTCCCTCTGCTCCCCCCACAGATGTAACAGGCCTGAGTTAGCAAACAAGAACTAATTCCCAGGAATCACTTTTCCTTCTCAAATTCAGGAAGAGGCAGGCAAGGCCCTGCCCCAGAGGCACAGGAGCACAGCTGGCAGTGAGGGTGTGAAAGGTGGACCTGGAAGGAGTTTCTGGGTGTTGACATGAAAAGAAAGATTTAAAACCAGTTTCCTTGTGTAAAATGCACTTTAGGATCAATACTGGCACTTGACATAAAGCCAATACTGGAATCCTCTCCTTTGCTCTTCAGTAATGAAGTGTCTGTTCCTGTGGGCTCTTCTGCCAGCTCAGACATGATCTGTGCAGGTGACACAGCAGACACAACCTGAGAGGGGAATTACCCTTGGGATGGAAGGAAGCAGAGGAGTGATGGCTCCTGGACCACGTTATTCCCTGAGACAGAGAGGGACCTATCCCACCCACCTGCACAGACACTCCTCCTGTGCTGGGAAGAGCTGAAAGGCTGGTGGGCCAGGCCAGGGCAGGGTGGCTCCAGGATCACCCCTGACAGTGAGATGGGCTCCAGGACTGCAGGATTCAGGGTGTCTGTAAAATGTGAATCATCCAGTTTGGATTAAGAAAATGGGGAAAAATGGATAAACCATGAAGTAGAAACTAAGGAAGAGGGTGATTGCAGGAGGAGCATTTTACAGATTCCCAGGATCCCTGAGGTTGGCAAAGCCCTGTGAGCCCCTGGAGCCCACCCTGTGCCTGATGCCCACCCTGGCAAAGCCCTCACAGCCCATGGAGCCCACCCAGTACCCGATGCCCACCTTGGCAAAGCCCTCCCAGCCCATGGAGCCCACCCTGTGCCCGATGCCCACCTTGGCAAAGCCCTCCCAGCCCATGGAGCCCACCCTGTGCCTGATGCCCACCTTGTCCCCCAGCCCAGAGCACTCAGTGCCACGGCCAGTCCTGCCTTGGGCACCTCCAGGGCTGGGCACTCCAAACCTCCCTGGGCAGCCCCTGCCAGGGCCTGCCCACCCTTTCCTGCAACCAATTCCTCCCGAATCCCAAGACTGCCTGGTCCTCCCTTTCAGGGGAAAGGAGCCTAGGAAAGGTTATCTGACCCCTTGTCCACTGCACCTGGAAAGCCTCCAGTGATGGGCACTCCCCACACCCAAGTCTGAGGTCACCCAGTCATTGCACATCTGTCAGCACTGCCAGACACCCCCTGGAAAGATTTCCAGGAGGATTTGGGGATCACTTTCACACAGGCAGACAGAACCCACAGACACAACTGACTTGTTTTGTCAAGGAAAGTAGAAGGAAAGCCCATGGATGGTGGCTCTGCCTGCTGGAAATGCAGCTCTGCTTTGCCTCTGGAGCCCCCCTTGCCACTGACATAGTGACAGTTCAGCTCCTCATCCCCTGCAGGAACATTTACTCATTCACAGCTTTGCCAAGCACAGTCTCCACCTCCCTGTTCCCCCTTAGCAAGACAGCAAAGTGCAAACACAGCACTCAGGGAGCTTTTTGCTCATTTACAGACCCTCAACCATATGATAATTTCCATATCTATCTCTAAGTAAATACAAACCCAAAGTCAACTTGACCCTAAACGCCTCTGGCAGACACGGGAGCTCCAGCTTTGGGAGCTGAGCTGTGTGTGGGGTGGAGAATGTGGGGCCACCACCACGTGGAATGTGCCCAGCAGAACAGGATCACCCTTGGCAAGAAGAGCAGCCCAGGACACAACAAGACCAGCCCTTCCCAGGAGAGCTTGGGAAGTCACATTCTACTCAGAGAGGGAAACAAAAACCTCCTCCTGTGTTTCCCCAGTCACTCTCATGCAATAACATGACTCAGTAAATGAAAACCCCTCTGGAGAGAACAGAAAGATCCCTGCAGAGGATTCCTCCTCTCTGGGGTGCTGCACACCCATCCTGCAGTGCCACTGACTTGGGATGTATGAGGAGGGATGGAACAGTCTGTATTTAGCACTTCTCCCAGGAACCCCCCCGAGCTGCGAGGCACAAGTACCTTTTGGTGGGCGTGGGTGCTCCGGAGGACACGTGGGTCACCATGGCCTCGTTCATGTTACTCACAGGCCGAGGGGGGCTGCAAGGCAAGGGGTTGGGCCTGTTAGTCACTGAAACAAACGAAAAGCAAACAACCCATCCCTTGGAAAAGCCATCCCTGTGCCCTGGGACAGCGACAGGCCCAAAGCAGCAGCAGGAATTGCCCCACAGAGCGGTGCCTGAGGAGCTCCAGCGCTTCCCCCAGTTCCTGTGCTACACTACAATGGAGACAAAAGGAGCATTTCTGACCACACAACTCACCTGTGGCACTGCCCAGGAGCTCAAGCAAATGTAGGAACCATTCAAATCAGGGCAGTTTTTTCCAATGTTTAAAGAAATGAAGCAAAGATTTATTACAAGGAGCACTCACTGGTACCATCACCACACACACCACCTGCCTGGGGCTCGTTTTAATAAGATCAGGTTGGTTGGAATAAACAAATGGATGTAGCCTCGTGTTCCTCACTGTCCCATAAAGCCCAGCCAGGGACTGATGAGCCACTTATCTGCATCCTTAAACCCTGACTGTTTCCCAGTGCAGGGAGCTGAGGCCACCGTGTGCTGGTGGCTGTGCAGGGACTGGGGGACATGGGGAGCCCCCAGGGGATGTCCTTGGACAGCTCTGCCACTGGGTCTGAGCTGCAGGGAGGGGAGAACCACAGCAGCTCCAGTCACGGAATCAGTATTTGCTGATGTTTACCCTCCAGTGACACCCAAAGACAACCATCAACCTTTGAAATGAGATTTGAAACCCACCCAGTGCCACCCCTGCCATGGGCAGGGACACCTCCCACTGTCCCAGGGTGTTCCAGCCTGGCCTTGGACACTGCCAGGGATGGGGCAGCCACAGCTGCTCTGCCCAACCTGTGCCAGGGCCTGCCCACCCTCCCAGCCAGGAATTCCTTCCCAATATCCCACCTAACCCTGTCCCTCCTCTGGCAGTGGGAAGCCATTCCCCTTGTCCTGTCCTTGTCCCCAGTCCCTCTCCAGCTCTCCTGGAACACGGACTACAGTCCCCAGAGATCTGTATTTGCCACCACCTTTGCATTCGTGCCCAGTCAGATTTGCTGCAGTTAATCCCGAGGTTCATTCCCAGGAATGGCAGCTCCAATTCCTGCAGCACAAGGCACAGAAGGTGCTTCACCTGTTTGCACCCCTGACATTCCCTGTTCAGCAACACGAATCCTGCTCCTCCCCTGGATGTGCCAACGCCAGGAATTGCCTTAAGATTCCTGTTTCATTTAACCATATTCAGAGCCCAGTAATCCAAGGAATCAATCAATCACTGGAAAAATCCCGTGGATGTCAAACACCTGAAATCAGAGAGGACATATTCCTGTAGGAATTCCTGCCTCCTCCAGGCAGGATTTGAGGGAAAACCACTTCACTTCTCATCCTCTCTCTGGACAGATCGCCCAGAAATAATTGTGCTCATGTTTATGTTAAAGTTACTCTAAATACAACTTTTCACCAAGACATTATTTGGTGTTAAGACGGTTACTGCATGTGCTCCTTTGGGAAAGGCAATTCCTGCTGTCCAGAAAAGCAGGAATGGGATGATCCCGAGCTGGGATGTGCCCCCGGGGCGTTTGGGAGCCCTTTATTTGGCCAGTGCACAGGCAAACACATCCATGGTAACGAGCAGTTAATTAATGGGGCTTTCCTCCCTTCTTTAGTTCCCCCCTTACTTCCCTGTGACTGAGCACATGGAATGTCCCATCCACAGCTCTCCAAACATTCCCTTCCCAGCTCCCCAAACTCTCCCTTCCCAGTGTTACAAATATATTTGTAAATCTAACTGTGGAAGTAGTTATGCTAAGGTTTACGGGGTTTAACTGGGCCTGTGGTGAGGTAACTTGAAACAGTAGTGGGGGCCCAGAAACTATTGGGAACTTGCTAGGAACAGCAGGACAATAATTAAAGCGATTAGTGAAGTAAATAGAACCTGAGGAAGAAAACAAACTGTTGCTTAAAGATAAGATTAGAATCAACATATGTAAGGGGTTTGGTGATGGGGGCCTAATTAACCAGAATCCTGTGCTAGACGAGCGTGGTAGATTTTTAACCCTTGGAGACGGACATCAATTGTATACATATAACCTATGTAACTGATTTATGAACGAGACCGTGTGTCTTTGTGCACGTACAACGCTGTAGAAAAAGTATAAAAGCTGTCTTCAAGAACGGCTCATTGGAATCCTGGCTTAGGACAGTAGTCCCCAGGTTTCCCGGGCCCAGCAAATAAAGCACCGCATAAACTGATACTCTGTCGGTTTGTGTTTCTGTGAACGGGCAACAGTTTTCTGGCGCCCAAACGTGGGGCTCCGAGGGTTGCTGGGGCGGTTCGCGTCCTGATCCACTCCAAGCCGGCACCGAGCAGTTTCCTCGGGGAGTCATCAGTTCGTGCCCGGCCCCGCGCCCGTCGGACAACTACATAGAGGTGAGCCCGAAGGTGCTTTATTTTGAAAGGGGGGTGGCTTTATTCTGAATGGGGGTGGTAAGATTGGTTGGTTGGTATTGGAAGCCTGGGCACCGGCCGTAAGACACGTACATAGAATTCGTGCAGGTCCGGTACTTGCCATTCGGTAGCGACTAGAATTGGCAAGTTGGGGATATAGGTTGGTGGTTAGTCGCAGCGTCGTACGTGTTTCTGTTGTCATTCGGGAGCTGTGGGATAATGTCTTCTAACGATAAGGATATTCCCGAGGATTCCCCCCTCGGGTGTTTGTTGAAGCACTGGAAAACGGGGAATTTTGAACAAACTATGAAGAAAAAGAACTTGATTGATTACTGTAATCATGTTTGGCCAGAATATGAAACGGGGGGAATGCAATGGCCGCGGAATGGTACAATGACTACGGAGATTATCGCCCCTTTGATGGGTTTCTTAAGGGAAAATGATAAATGGGATGAGATACCTTACTTAGATTTGTTTTATCATTTAAAAGGAAAAACTGAATGGTTAAAAGAATGTGGTATGCTGGTTTTGGAAACTATTAATAATGAATGTGTGGGTTGTAAAGAGCGAAAGTTGCGCTTTATTGAGCCCCCGGAGGAAGATGTGTCGCTGTTGGTCTCCCCTAGTGCACCTCCGTGTCCCTCTCTTGAAAGCCTTAAAATAGGAAAAGGAAAGACCTCTGCTCCCTCCTCTTCAGACGAAGAGTCGGAGCTAGATAATAGGGGTGATGTACAAAGAACCCCATTAACTGGACGCACACGCCGGGGAAGGCAAAAGGGGAAGGAGGGGGACGTGCGGCCTAAATTGATGGCACCTCTACGGGAGGCCGTGGGGGCAGATGGTGGAAGGGTTATAGTTAAGGTCCCGTTTTCACCTAGCGATTTGATGATTTGGAAACAGTCAGCCGGAGCTTATCGGGAGAATCCGGAGAAGGTTGCACGGGTAGTAAAAATGGTTATTAAGGCGCAAACACCAGACTGGAATGACCTCCAAGTTCTGTTAGATACTCTTATGGATTCTACTGAAAAGGAGATGGTGATGAAAGTTATGACTGACCGGGCTAGGGACATGATAAGGGCTCAGGTAACCCATAGTACGGTTAATGAGTTAGTGCCGAGGGATGACCCAGGATGGAATCCTAATACAGCCAGGGGATATGAGGCGCTTAAGGCATATCAGGAGTTGTTGGTTGAAGGAATTCGAGATGGCATTCCTAAAACAATGAATTGGTCGAAACTGTATTCGGTTCGGCAGGAGAAGGGAGAATCTCCGTCGGCATTTTTGGAGAGGTTGAAGGATACGGCTCGAAAATATACTAACTTGGATGTAGAATCAGAACCTGGTAAACTTCAGTTGGCTTTAATATTTATGGGACAGTCTCAGGAGGATATTAGGAAAAAGCTGCAAAAATTAGAAGGAGAAGAAATGCGGAACTTAGAAAAGCTGTTAGAGGTGGCATGGAAAGTATATAATAATAGGGAAAAGGAGACGACAAAGAAGCAGCAGGCAGGTATGTTGGCAGTATTGAAGCAAGCGACAGGGGGAAATACAGGAAATTTTAGGGGTCGGGGCCGGAGCCGAGGGCGAGGCGGACTTGGAAGGGGTGGCTTCGGCAATCAAGGGATGAATATGCGCGGGATGTTGGGACCTAATCAATGTGCCTTTTGTAAGGGATTTGGACATTGGAAGAACGAATGCCCGCTCAGCCAAGGAATGCAAATGGGTGGCAGTTCTTTGCCCGGGGTTAACTTGGTCAGTGCTGTGGGGAATGGAATGAATCCATTTGCGAATAATCCACAAAGTGTCGCTCAGGCACTGATGATGGGAAACACTCAAACTCAAAGCTGACTAGACCAGGATCTTAAGGTGGTCATGGAAATAGAGGGGGAGCCGGTAGAATTTAGGGTGGATACTGGGGCTAGTTATTCGGCAGTAAACGAATTACGGGGAGTTTTGAGTGAATCGAAAGTACTGGTTGTTGGGGTGTCTGGGGAAGTAGAGGAAAGGACATTCCTGCGGCCGCTTGATATTAAATTTGGGGGGAAGGAATTTGATCATCAATTTTTATATATGCCGAACAGCCCAGAGTCACTACTTGGAAGAGATTTGCTTTCGGTTTTACAAGCAAGAATAATATTTGATAAGGATAGGGTAAAATTGGAAATACCAGAAGAAAACTTAGCAAAAATGTTTATGATTAAGGAAGTAGAACCAGAGACGATACCAGAGGTGACAGAGCAGGCTGTGGCTCCGTGGGTTTGGGAGACGGGGATCCCTGGTAAATCGAAAGCGGCTGAGCCGGTAGTAGTAAAACTGAAGGAAGGAGCGCAACCGGTAAGGGTGAAACAATACCCAATAAGGCTTGAAGCAAGAAAGGGAATAGCTCCAATGACTGATCAGTTTGTGAAATTGGGAATATTAAGGGAATGTGAATCAGAATATAATACCCCTATTTTTCCAATAGTGAAGCCAAATGGAAAATACAGACTGGTGCAGGATTTAAGGGCAGTTAACGCAATCACTAAAGATATATATCCTGTGGTAGCTAATCCGTATACGCTGTTAACATCTGTCTCTGAGAAATTTCAGTGGTTTACGGTAATTGACTTGAAAGACGCCTTTTTCTGCATACCCTGGCACTTGAGAGTCAGCACATCTTTGCATTCGAATGGGAAAATCCAGACACGAGACAGAAGTGCCAACTGACTTGGACCAGACTGCCTCAAGGATTCAAATCGTCACCTACTATATTTGGTAATCAGCTAGCCAAAGAATTGGAAGAATGGAGAACTACTCAGGTAAAAGATTCACCTTTTTCATATGTAATTCTACAATACACAGACGATATATTCCTGGGAGCCACAGAACGAGAACTCTGTTGTAAACTGACTATTGATCTATTGAACATGTTGGGGCAAGCGGGATACCGAGTTTCTAGGGAAAAGGCACAGTTGGCAAAACAGAAAGTTATCTACCTGGGTTGTGAAATTTCCCAAGGGGTACTAGATTGGGAACGAACCGCATAAAAGCAATCTGTGACATTCCAGTGCCTCGTAATCACCATGAGTTAAGATCTTTCCTAGGAATGACTGGATGGTGCCGGCTGTGGATCCCTAACTATGGACTAATGGCTAAACCATTGTATGAGGCTGTAAAGAAGCAGGTGTTTACCTGGGAGCCAGCAGAAGAAAAAGCGTTTCAAAAATTGAAACAAGCCCTTAAGGAAGCGCCGGCCTTGGGACTGCCCGACCTGACCAAGGATTTTCAATTATATGTGCATGAGAAACAGCAGCTGGCGTTGGGAGTCCTCACCCAGAAACTGGGGTCGTGGAAGAGGCCAGTGGGGTATTTCTCTAAACAGCTGGACGCAGTGAGTAGTGGTTGGCCGGGGTGCTTGAGGGCGGTAGCAGCTACCGTGATACTGATACAGGAAGCTCGCAAATTGACTTTGGGAAAACATATGACAGTCTATGTGCCCCACATGGTGATTACTGTGTTGGAACAAAAGGGGGGACATTGGCTCTCCTCAAGTCGTATGCTCCAATATCAGGCCCTGCTAAGGGAGCAGGACGATATCGAATTAAAACTAACCAACCACCTTAACCCGGCAGAATTTTTGATGTCTACTCAGGAGGAAGGGAAATTGGAGCACGACTGTGTCGAAATGATTGAACAGGTTTATGCCAGTCGCAAGGACTTAAAAGATGAACCATTACCGGACCCTGACTGGGAACTATTCACAGACGGATCCAGCTTTGTGGAAAACGGCACCAGGTATGCTGGATATGCAGTGGTCACCCTGCGACAGACAGTGGAAGCAAAAGCACTACCACCGGGTACCTCAGCGCAAAAAGCTGAAGTTTGGGCTTTGGTGCGAGCTCTAATTTTAAGCCAAGGGAAAAAGGTGAACATTTGGACCGATTCTAAGTATGCCTTTGGAGTAGTGCATGTGCATGGAGCCCTGTGGAAAGAGCGTGGACTGCTTAATTCACAGGGGTCTTCAATAAAACATCGGGAAGAAATCCTCCAGTTGTTGGAAGCAATTTATAAGCCTACCGCAGTAGCAATCATGCATGTTAAAGGGCATCAAAACGATTCGGGGAAAGAATTTCAAGGTAATTAACAAGCAGACCAGGTGGCACGCCAGGTTGCCCGGGAAGTATGGACTCAGATGGCGTTATTACCAACCCGGGAAAACCCCGCTGCATCTTATATGGAGACAGTGCCTCATTATTCTCCAGAGGACGAGAAACTTGCACAAATGATGTGTGCACGGAAGAATATCAAAGGATGGTATGTAACCCCTGTTGGTCAAGTGATACTGCCGGTAAAAATCATGAAGCAGGTGCTTGAAGTGGAACACAATAAGTGCCATTGGGGTGCAGAGGCGTTAGTAAAATTTTTAAGGAAAGAAATATTCTCAAACCAGATGTTAACATTAGCAAAGAGGATCAATGCCATGTGTGCGGTATGTATTAAAAACAATCCAGTGGTAAGGAAACAGGTAAAAATGGGGATAATTAAAGTGGGGCCACAGCCTGGGGATTATTGGCAGGTGGATTTTTCTGAGTTTCCTAAAGCCCAACATTTTAAACATTTGTTGGTTTATGTGTGTACCTTTTCAGGATGGCCAGAGGCTTTTCCCTGCAGAACTAATCGGGCAAAGGAGGTGGTTAAAACGTTGTTAAAGGAGATTATTCCGAGGTTTGGAGTGCCTTTAGGAATTTCATCAGATAGGGGACCCCACTTTGTGGCTGGGATTGTTCAGGATCTTTCCAGAGTTTTGGGAATTTCCTGGGATTTACATACCCCTTGGAGGCCTCAGTCTAGCGGACAGGTAGAACGGATGAATCAAACATTGAAAAATCAAATTACAAAAATTTGCCAAGAAGCAGAAATAAAATGGCCGCAGGCATTGCCTTTAGCTCTGCTAAGAATCAGAATTAAACCCAGGGAAAGGGTGGGAGTTAGCCCATATGAGATTTTGTATGGGAAACCCTATCATGCTGCTACATATCAGGGGGACCCTCATTTAACTGGGGATCAAATGTTGCTTAATTATGTTTTGGCTCTGAATAAAACTCTTACAGCAATCAGAGGGATGTTGCAGTGGAATCGGCCTTTACCCCTGGAGAATCCAGCACACGATATTCTTCCGGGTGACCAGGTGTATGTGCGAAAGTGGTCTGAGGAGCCGTTGAAGGAGAGATGGGACGGACCTCACCAAGTGATCATGACTACATATACCGCCGTCAAGGTTCAAGGGATCGACAACTGGATCCATTACACCAGGGTGAAAAAGGTTCCTCTGAAATGGACAGTAGAACCACTGTCACCCACCCGATTAATATTGCGAAGTCAGCCCTGATATTATGGTGGTGGATTGTTCCAGTGGGAGGGGTGGTAACGGTTGAAGTTCCAAGATCTTATGTAACTGTACGTGAAGGGAACGCTGTCAATCTAACTTGTTTATTTATTTGCGATCAGAGAGTTGGTTTCCGAGAAATTAAAGCTGGATGGAAGGCTCGATGGGATGGGGCCGATGACGATCAAGAATTGACTTCAAAATTGACTTGGGATGAAAGGATGCGAAGGGGCACTTCTATCATGCATATACCGAAAGCTACAAAAATGTGGACGGGACACTATACATGTACAAAAACAGTTCAAAGTAGTAGGGACCAGGGAAATGTAGAGTTACGGGTGATAGGTTCCTCTGATCAGGAACCTGTCACTGACTCCCCGAATTCAGGGGTAGGTTGGGAAAAGGAATATGGACATCGTGAAAACTTAGTGATAGGTCTAATTAGAGATTTTGGTTTGATACAAAATGTATCTCAGATTACCTCCTGTTTACCTATGCCCCGGACTGCAAGTGATCCTATTCCGTGGGGGGTAATCCCCGTAACTGTTATGCCATTATCAGGCAAGAATTTTTCATGGACATGTCATAAAGTATTTGGAAAAGTACCTCGACCAGAATCGAAAGGGGCTGATATATGTTTGACTAAACGGGTAATGACAGAAACAGAGTGCAAAAAGAAACCTACGTATTATGTATGGCAAAGGGACACAGGTAGATGTTATATCGAACCCCCTTTTGATGAACCCTGTGATCACGCCCGTACTGGGGCACCACGACAAAATATAAAATGGGGAAAACAACAATATACTATAGAATGCCGGAATGTTACTCATGATGTTGATATCTGGAAAAAATGGAAAACTACTTGGGGTTCTAGTGTCTTGGAGCATTATAGCTATATTGGCAAGGTGCAGTGGTGTATACAGTGGACAGGAACAGAAGATCAGTCACACCTAAAGGTTCTTACCACTGAAACCTCTTCCAGGTATTTTCATACGCAGCTAGAAGAATGGAATTGTACCCAAGTATTTACATGTGACACTCCGGAGGATCAGATAGGACTTGTTCCCGTAAAAATGGTATTGAAGTGGGGATGTGAGTGTAGAAGATATAAACATTATATTACTATAGAACAGGAAGAGAAGGCTGTTAATTGTAAATACTCAACTGTACATAGCCCGGGAAATTTAGTATGGGTACTAGGACACGGGCAGTGGACAACTCACTTGCCCTTAGATGGACTGATTACACAAATTACTTTAGGAATTCCTACATTATGCCCTTTTTGGAAGGAATCAAAATTAACTAAGGAAGAAAAACAACTACGAAGTAGACGAAGTGTGGATCAGGATTTGCAGGATTTAGGATTAGATAAAGAAGGTTGGCATGAACCCTCAGGGGGAGTTAAATTTGGGTGGGCTCTAGAATCTTTGTTTGCACCAGTTGCCTCCTATCGGAATAGGGAGATGTTGTTTAAATTAATGGGTCAAACTGAAAGATTGGCAGCGGTAACCAGGAAAGGATTCAAAGCTATAATTATCCAATTGCAGGCTACTTCTAGGGTGACTTTACAGAATAGAATGGCTTTGGACATGATACTTCTCAAAGAACACGGTGTTTGTGGGTATTTGCATGGTAGAAATGAGCACTGCTGTATACACATCCCTAATGTTACTCAAGATGTCGAGAATGACATTCGTCAATTGGGACAAATCGAAAATAAGGTACGTGAGGTAAAAGAAGAAGCAGAACATAACTGGATTGGACAAATCTTTAGTTCCCTAGGAATCCAGGTCTCTGGTTGGCTCTCCTCGATTATACAGTATGCAATATCAATCGTAATAATTGTTGTGGCACTTTTAATTGTTTATAGGTGTCTTTTAGGAATGATTCTAAAAGAAGGTCAGCACACACGCCAAGTGATCAAGGCTGTCACTCGGAAAGAAATGATTATACCGGGAGCTTTGAATCCTAATATGTCAGCTCCTCCGCCCTATTCGGAGGCAACTATTTGAATGATTGAGCATCCTTGCGAAAAAGAAGCTCGAAGGATGCTCAAAAGGGGGGAGTTGTTACAAATATATTTGTAAATCTAACTGTGGAAGTAGTTATGCTAAGGTTTACGGGGTTTAACTGGGCCTGTGGTGAGGTAACTTGAAACAGTAGTGGGGGCCCAGAAACTATTGGGAACTTGCTAGGAACAGCAGGACAATAATTAAAGCGATTAGTGAAGTAAATAGAACCTGAGGAAGAAAACAAACTGTTGCTTAAAGATAAGATTAGAATCAACATATGTAAGGGGTTTGGTGATGGGGGCCTAATTAACCAGAATCCTGTGCTAGACGAGCGTGGTAGATTTTTAACCCTTGGAGACGGACATCAATTGTATACATATAACCTATGTAACTGATTTATGAACGAGACCGTGTGTCTTTGTGCACGTACAACGCTGTAGAAAAAGTATAAAAGCTGTCTTCAAGAACGGCTCATTGGAATCCTGGCTTAGGACAGTAGTCCCCAGGTTTCCCGGGCCCAGCAAATAAAGCACCGCATAAACTGATACTCTGTCGGTTTGTGTTTCTGTGAACGGGCAACACCAGCTCCCCAAACATTCCCTTCCCAGCTCCCCAAACATTCCCTTCCCAACTCCCCAAACATTCCCTTCCCAGCTCCCCAAACATTCCCTTCCCAGCTCCCCAAACTCCCTTCCCAGCTCCCCAAAAACTCCCTTCCCAGCTCCCCAAACTCTCCCTTCCCAGCTCCCCAAACATTCCCTTCCCAGCTCCCCAAACATTCCCTTCCCAGCTCCCCAAACATTCCCTTCCCAGCTCCCCAAACTCCCATCCACAGCTCCCCAAACTCTCCCTTCCCAGCTCCCCAAACACTCCCTTCCCAGCTCCCCAAACTCTCCCTTCCCAGCTCCCCAAACATTCCCTTCCCAGCTCCCCAAACTCCCTTCCCAGCTCCCCAAACACTCCCTTCCCAGCTCTCCAAACACTCCCTTCCCAGCTCCCCAAACTCCCTTCCCAGCTCCCCAAACTCCCATCCACAGCTCCCCAAACTCTCCCTTCCCAGCTCCCCAAACATTCCCTTCCCAGCTCCCCAAACTCCCTTCCCAGCTCCCCAAACTCCCTTCCCAGCTCCCCAAGCTCCTGCCCCACACACCAAACCCCACGTGCAGCTCTGGCAGAAACACCTCCCACCAGCAGCAGCTTCTGCAACCAAAACTGTGTTTTCCAGCCACATCTTCAGGGACATTGGCTGGGATTTTCCTTTGGGAGGGACACGATTTCCTCAAACACACAGACACCTCCTCAGCATTCCAAAAGACTCTTCCAATAAGACAGTGCATGTAATTCACCATTTGCAATCTGCTTTTAGCAGCATTATGGGCCATTTCCACCAGTTCTCCCTGTTCTGTAACCTCCAGTGTGCCAAATTTCCCCCCTCAATCTTCACTAAGTAATAAAGGCAATGGAAAATTAGGAACAGCTCATTAAAAGATTTCAAGGTGGAGATTGGTCAAAGGTTGGGCTCGAGGATCTTGCAGGTCTTTTCCAACCTCAGTGACTCTGTAATTCCATGTTCTTATTATGCCCAATAGTCTTTCCCAGGCCTGAGAATTTCTTGAGGCCCTTTCTCTATTTTTAGGGAGTACCTTTTGGAACATCTGCCAGGATGGGAGCCTGTTTGCTGGTGTAACCACGACAGAAACATTGCCTTGATCATGAGACCAGGAGGAGGAAAACCTGAATTATTCATGAAACCAAGACACACAACAGCAGTGGAGCAGCAGGAGCTGCTCTTGGTAAGATCTGCTCTGTGTCAGATCTGCTCCTGTGACCCAGCAGGGCAGCTCAGCCCCATCTCACCAAAACTTCGAGTTCAAAGTTCCCCTTCCGAGATGCTCCTGAGAGCTGTGAAAAAACATCTTTGAAATATATAAAAATATTTAAATGGCTTTAATATTTAAATGAATATTTAAATGAAAAGGATGCTGGAATCAGCTCTGAGGAGGCATTTTTCTGCCTCAAAAGCCTCCCCAGAAATCACAACTACCCAGGCAGGAGAAATGCTCAGCAGACCCCAGAGCAGTTCAGGTCCCTGTCCAACAGCCCTTTCCCAAACAGTTCCTGGGAGGAGTGTTGGAGTGAGCAGGAGCCAGGAATGATCCCAGTGAGCAGTTCAAATGCTGCCAGACTCCTGGAAGGCAGGAAAGATTCCCAGTGTGGATGTGACGGGTCAGAGCAAAGCACAGGCCCAGGCACACCCCAGGAACAGCACCCAGAGCCACAGCCCCCCAAGGGCTCACTCCCTGGGCTCTGCATCCTCTTCTGCCCCTGACACCAAAGTCAGGCAGCTTTTCATTGGGAATGTGCCACAGGATGGTGCTGGATCAGCAGCAAAGCCCCACATCAGACAGGGAGCACAAAACCACGGTGAAACTGCTGATTTTGGAATTTGGGAAGCTGCTTCCTGCAGTTGGGAATTTCAGGTGACAGAAGGGACCTCCTGAGTGCCCCTAATCCCCTCTCTCTGCCCAGCTGGATCAGCTCCCTCCTCAGGATCCTCATACTTCCAAGGATGGAGATTCCACCACACCTCCAAGCAACCTGTGCCAGGTCCAGAATCACAGAATTCTGGAATCCCAGAACAGTTTGGGTGAAAGGGACCTTAAAGCACATCCTGTTCCACCCCCTGCCACGGGCAGGGACACCTCCCACCAGCCCAGGTTGCTCCAAGCCCTGTCCAGCCTGGCCTTGGACACTCCCAGGGATGGGGCAGCCACAGCTGCTCTGCCCAACCTGTGCCAGGGCCTGCCCACCCTCCCAGCCAGCAATTCCTTCCCAGTCTCCCATCTATCCCTGCCCTCTGGCAGTGGGAAGCCATTCCCTGTGTCCTGTCCCTCCCTCCCTTGTCCCCAGTCCCTCTCCAGCTCTCCTGGAGCCCCTTCAGGCCCTGCCAGGGGCTCTCAGGTGTCCCTGAAGCCTTCTCTTCTCCAGGTGACCCCCCCAGCTCTCCCAGCCTCTGCCCTGCTCTGCTCCCCATGCCTGAAGAGCTCTGCAATTCCTTGGACACTTGTGGCAGTCCCTCAGGTTGGATTCCCACGGGCTGTGACAGGAGGAGGTCACAGCACACCTGTGGCAGCACCTTCTGCACCTTCTGCCCCACGTTCTCCCTCCTCAGCAAACTCCCTACATGATTTAAAGGAGAAATTCTCTTCCTGTTGTTGGCTGGATGAACTCTCATCCTCCAAGTACTCCAAACCTGTCACGAGGGAGGTGGAAATGAAGGAACAGCCTCTTTTGTGCAGTGTGTATTATATAACCAAACTCGTAACTCAGGCCCTTTATTCCTTGCTCAGATCTAAATAAGATCTCCTGCTGCCCATCCCTTCTCCTGAGAGCCCAAGGAGCAGATATGGGATCAACAGTCTGGCCCAGGGCAGGCATGGAGCCAGGCTGGGGAGAGGAAAGAAAAACCTATTGAGAAATGTGAGAGCTGATAATGAACAACATTCACACCAGAAAGCAGAGAGGGGGCAGGGTGGACTCTTTCCCACAGAATTAACAAACTATGGACAAAGCTTGGGCAAACAGACCTCATCAGGGTCTGCAGCTTCCCCCTGAGGGGCAGCAGAGGGGAAGCTCCATCTCTGCTCCCTGTGGGCAGGGGCAGCACCCAGAGAAGGGCTGGAGCTGTGCCAGGGCAGGGACAGGGCACAGGGAAGGGCTGGAGCTGTGCCAGGGTAGGGACAGGGCACAGGGAATGGCTGGAGCTGTGCCAGGGCAGGGACAGGGCACAGGGAAGGGCTGGAGCTGTGCCAGGGCAGGGACAGCACCCAGGGAATGGCTGGAGCTGTGCCAGGGCAGGGACAGGGCACAGGGAAGGGCTGGAGCTGTGCCAGGGCAGGGACAGGGCACAGGGAATGGCTGGAGCTGTGCCAGGGCAGGGACAGGGCACAGGGAAGGGCTGGAGCTGTGCCAGGGCAGGGACAGGGCACAGGGAAGGGCTGGAGCTGTGCCAGGGCAGGGACAGGGCACAGGGAAGGGCTGCAGCTGTGCCAGGGCAGGGACAGGGCACAGGGAAGGGCTGGAGCTGTGCCAGGGCAGGGTCAGGTGGGATCTCAGGAAAAGCTCCTTCCCCCAGAGGGTGGTGGGCACTGCCCAGGCTCCCCAGGGCAGTGGGCACAGCCCCAAGGCTGCCAGAGCTGCAGGAGGGTTTGGACAATGAGACAGGGGGGATTGTTGGGGTGTCTGTGCAGGGCCTGGGGTTGGACTGGTGATACCTGTGGGTCCCTCCCAGCCCAGGATATTCCATCCCATGACAACAGGACTGCAGAGCACACACCAGGGCAGGGGCTGGAGCAGCTCTGGGTGACACTGGAACCCAACGGCATCAACCACCAGCAAAAGGAGATTTTGGGGAGCAAAGGGGTTCTGTGGGTTTGGCTCTGCCAGTGATGGAATTACACCCCATGGCAGGAGCTGCAGCTCCAGAGGGAGCCTGAAAAGCAGGGATGCCTCAGGGAAGAAGCACAGGAAGGACTGAAAGCTGGAAAACATTCTTTTCACTGAGAGAACCTTAACTCCAAACCTCCTCTTTAACAGCCAATTATGTGGTGCTTTGATGGCAGCCCACACATAAATTTGATTTATTTCTAATAAAACCAAACCACAGAGAACAAGCAAAGACAGAACAAAATCCAAGGAGCAGGAGCTGCAGGGAGGGAGGTGCAGGAAGGCCCCAGCACGGCTGCCATGGCTGGACAAGCTCTTCAACGGGAAACTTCAACACTTTTCATGCAATACCTGATGGTCTGTTGGTATTTTCTACTTTGCACAGGAAGTAATTCAGAGAAATATTCTGCCCTCTCTTGTATTTGTGGCTGAGGTCAAACATCTGTGATGAGTCACTCCACGAACTCGGAATCAGGATGTGATCACAGGAACATCTGTGTGGATGTTTTGAATTCTTTTGCCCAAAATCAAGAGAGGAAAACTTCCAAGCCACAGAAGTTTGGGAAACCTTTGGTTGTCATGTATATGTCATATTTTACACCAACTGAAGTCAAGGCTGTGACACAAGAAGGTTTATCAGACACAAATGTAAGGACGGAACACATCCAGAGAAGGGAACTCCAAGAAAAAGTGGGAATTTGTTACCTGTGATTTCTACTGTTAAATAACAAAAGTCTGTTTAAAGTCCAAGGGCACCTCGAGCCAAGAAGAGCTCTGGAGCTGGTGGCATTTACTCTGTTTTCAGAGCAAGGAACAAAGAAACCTCAAACCAAAATAGGGGTAACCTGAATTATATTTATATAATATATATAATTATGTTGCAATGAAAAGGCTGTCTGAGGTTCCAGGAATGCACTGACCACATCCCTGCACAACCCCCTGTGCAGTTCCAGGCCCAGACACCTGCCAGCAGCTCCTCCCTGGAACATGCCACGTCCTGACAGAGCATTTGTAAGAAAAAATCAGGAATTGTTTAAAAATAGCATCGGACACACCTCCAATGAGAGCACCAAGGGCAAACACATCCATGGGGATGCTGAGCCAGCAGGCTTTTTCTATAAAAAGGGAATGTAACTGTAGTATTAAACTGGATCTCATCACCCCATTCCAGAGCAAATGATGGGAGCAACTTCCAGGAAAAGCACCAAGTTTATAAGTCAGATTAACTTCCACTTTGTTCTCTTTGTTAATCCGTAGAAAACAACCAATTCCTGTTCTGCACTGCTGGAGAGGGGTCTGATTGGTGCACTGAGAAACTGCCCCTGCTTCCCTTCACAATGAGAGAAAGATGGAATCACTGAGGTTGGAAAAGACCCCCAGGTTTGCACAGAGCCCACCCTGTGCCCAATGCCCACCTTGGCAAAGCCCTCCCAGCCCATGGAGCCCACCCTGTGCCCGATGCTCACCTTGGCAAAGCCCTCCGAGCCCCCAGAGCCCACCCTGTGCCCAATGACCACCTTGGCAAAGCCCTCCCAGCCCAGGGAGCCCACCCTGTGCCCGATGACCACCTTGGCAAAGCCCTCCCAGCCCAGGGAGCCCACCCTGTGCCCAATGCCCACCTTGTCCCCCAGCCCAGAGCACTCAGTGCCACGGCCAGTCCTGCCTTGGGCACCTCCAGGGCTGGGCACTCCAAACCTCCCTGGGCAGCCCCTGCCAGGGCCTGACCACCCTTTCCAGCAACCAATTCCTCCTCCTGTGCCCCCTGCCCCTGCCCTGGCCCAGCCTGAGGCCGTGCCCTCTCCTCCTGTCCCTGTGCCCTGGGGCACAGCCCGACCCCCTGTCCCGGCTCCCCCCTCCTGGCAGGGATTGCAGAGCCAGAAGGTGCCCCCTGAGCCTCCTTTGCTCCAGGCTGAGCCCCCCCAGCTCCCTCAGCCCCTCCTGCTGCTCCAGCCCCTTCCCAGCTCCGCTCCCTGCCCTGCACACGCTGCAGCCCCTCCGGGTGTCTCTTGGCTGAGGGCCCAGAACTGCCCCAGCCCTGGAGGTGCCTCAGCAGGGCCAGCACAGGGACGGGCACTGCCCTGGCCCTGCTGCCACACCAGGGCTGGCACAGCCCCGGGGCCATTGGTCTCCTGCACACCTGGGCACACCTGGGCACACCTGGGCTCGTGTCCAGTTCAGTTCCAAGCTGTGTTTTCCACGTGCCTTTGTGGAGCTGGTACAGTTTTCCCTGTGCCGGACGCTGCTGGTGCCACTCAGGAGCAAACAGCCCAAACAGCCCAAACCAAACCTGACACAAAGGCAGGCACAGAAAATCACAACCAACCTCTAAAGCACCAACAATGTAGGTTAAAAAACCTCTAATCCAAAAATAGCGGCCTAAATATTTGCCAAAGGGAAACATTTCAAACATGTTTGGATAGACAATGTCTCCCTCCTGCTGCTGGGATAACAACCACGTGCCTGGGCAGGGACTCAGGGACTGATCTGAGTGCTCTGCCCTCTGGAAAACTGCAAATTGAGGTGATTTTAGCAGCAGGAAAGACAAATTTAAATGTCCATTTTACAGGGTTTGTAACAATTAAAAAAAAAATTTGAAGGGATTCTGTTCAGATGATCAGAAATAAATTAAACATAAAGAGAAGTTAAAAAACAATAAAACAATTACAAACCTGAGAATATACACAGATAATTGGGACTTTAGAGATGACAACTGAGGAAAATAAAGCCCTGACTACTATAACAACACCAAGTGAAAATAAATGCAATTTACTGCACAGATCATAAGAGTTTCTGAGCAATTTCACCATGAAGTCTGGACTGTTTTTTTGTAACAGCCAATTTCTTTGTGTGCAACATCAACAAACTACTGACGAGCTGCCTCCTTCAGCTGCTTCTCCAGCAGGGAAATGGAGCAGCAGCACCTGCCCAGAGCCCCCAGCACAGGCAGAGCTCCTTACTGTGCCTTGCCTCCAGTCATCTGCAATATGCACGTTATTTACTACAGACTGTCATGGCAAACTGGGCTGTTTCCCCCAGAAATGCCATCCCAGAATGAATGATCAATTCATAATAACCCTTCCTGTAAACAAGGCACTGAGGGAGATGTTACTTCCCAATGACTTTGTTCTGCCCTGGTCCAGGATGACTCACAGCAAAGATGAAAATGGAGAGTTTGGTGACTTCCCCACCCCAGGCTGCTCAGGCATCCCACACCACATCCCTCTCTGGCTGATCCTGCATCCCTCCCTGAGCTGCTCCCGTGTCCCTCTGACTGATCCTGCATCCCTCCAGAGCTGCTCCCGTGTCCCTCTGGCTGATCCTGCATCCCTCCCAGAGCTGCTCCCATGTCCCTCTGACTGATCCTGCATCCCTCCCTGAGCTGCTCCCATGTCCCTCTGACTGATCCTGCATCCCTCCCAGAGCTGCTCCCGTGTCCCTCTGACTGATCCTGCATCCCTCCCAGAGCTGCTCCCGTGTCCCTCTGGCTGATCCTGCATCCCTCCCAGAGCTGCTCCCATGTCCCTCTGACTGATCCTGCATCCCTTCAGAGCTGCTCCCATGTCCCTCTGGCTGATCCTGCATCCCTTCAGAGCTGCTCCTGCCTTCCCTCTCCAAGCTGGTCCTGTACCTCTCCGAGTGGCTCCTACATCCCTCTCCAAGGTGATCCTACATCCTTCTCTGAGCTGATCCTGCACCCCTGTGAGCTGCCCCTACATCCCTCCCCGAGTGCCTCTGCTGTCCCTTTCCCACTGCTCCCGCATCCCTCTGAGCTGCCCCTACATCCCATCCTTAGTGCCTCTCGTGTCACTGTCCCCCCTGTCCCCACATCCCTCTCGGAGCAGCCCCGCTGTCACTGTCCCCCCTGTCCCCACATCCCTCTCGGAGCAGCCCCGCTGTCACTGTCCCCGCTGTCCTCACACCCCTCTCGGAGCAGCCCCGCTGTCACTGTCCCCGCTGTCCTCACACCCCTCTCGGAGCAGTCCCTGTCGCTGTCCCCGCTGTCCTCACACCCCTCTCGGAGCAGTCCCTGTCGCTGTCCCCGCTGTCGCTGTCCCCGCTGTCCCCAGCACGCAGCCCCAGCTCCAGCCCTGCCGCTTCTGCCGCGTCCCCACGACCCTCCACCGAGACCAACCGGGATGAGCCGCGTCCGGTCGAGTCCCGTCAGCCTTCCCGGCGCTCCCGCAGCCCCGGAGCGGGCCAGTCCCGCACCCGGCCCCGCACCTGCTCCGCCGCGGCCCCGCGGTGCCTCCGCCGCGCTGCCATCCCGGCCCGCGCCATCCCCAAGGATGCGCCGCATGGAGCCGTCTCCAAGGGAACGGGCGCCACGTGACCCGCATCTCCCGGGTACCCGCGCCGGCATCCCGGGAAAGGCGCTCCGGGATGCGCTGCCCGGCCACAAAGGGCGCCTCGACGTATTTCAAATTATTATTTTTAAATTATTATTTTTTAATTTTATTTTTTATTTTTAATATTATTTAGAGTTCTGATTTTCACTAGTTCTTGATTTTCATTAAGTTCTAATTTTCATTATTTCTCAAGTTTTACTTTTCAGTAAATTCTAATTCTCATTATTTCTTAAGTTTTCATTTTTGTTGCATTTTAAAGTCTAACCCATTTTGCTCTGCTGGGAGGAGGCAGCTCAGGGTGCCCATCACTGCCCCAGCCTCAAGCAGCAGCTGATGCTCACAGCAGGTTTTTAACAAATAAACACAGAATAATTTAGGTTGGAAAGGACCTTCAAGATCACCAACTCCAACCTTGGACCAATCATCACTTTTATGTTTCAGTCTATTCTTCTCTTTGAATAAATGAATATAAAATAAATTAAAATAAAAGCCATTAAAATAAACATCCAAAACTTACTCATGAAAACACAATATTCAAGAGGAGAAAAATAACCACAATAAAGAGAGCACCACACTGAGCTGAACATGTTGGTTTTTACAGGAGGAATATCGTGGTTCTCTTCAACCCATCCCATCCCACCCCCTGCCATGGGCAGGGACACCTCCCACCAGCCCAGGTCACTCCAAGCCCTGTCCAGCCTGACCTTGGACACTCCCAGGGCTGGGGCAGCCACGGCTGCTCTGCCCAACCTGTGCCAGGGCCTGCCCACCCTCATAGGAAGGAATTTCTTCTGTCAAATTTAATATGATTCCTAAAGTACCAATTTAATGGAGATTATTCCACCATAAAATGTGGCCTCCAGCAGATACAAACCAACCAAATCCAAACTGAATTCCATTCACTTACTCCAACACTGAGACAAGTCCTTTAGGTTTGTCTAAAGCCCAATTTCAACAAGTTTGAATAACAGAACTCCAGAATGGGTGGGGTTGGAAGGGACCTTAAGGACCATCCAGCTCCAACCCCAGGGCAGGAACCCCTTCCACTTGGATTTAAGTCATCAAAAAGTTACAACATCCCTTAGCTGTTCTTTCTCTCTCTGTTTTGATCATAAAAAGTAGATTCTTAACTGGAATTTGTTTGGCTTCAACATCAATAGCTTAAGGATTAAAAAAGGGCTCAGCTCCTTCTCAAGTGCAAAAGGAATTCTACCTAAAGCTCCCTGTTCTGTCCCAGATAAGAGTGTTCTTTCCAGCCCCCTGACTGTGAATACAAGTATTGTAAGGTGTTAATGATCATTAACTCAATACTGACCATATCCTGTGAGTGGGTGATGCAACACAGTCCCCCAACATGGCACTGCCAAGGCCCCAGGGAGAGCTGCTCAGTTACACTGAAAAGATCAGGACAGGACCAACGTGGCACAGGAATAAACCAGAATTCAAAATAACCCCCCATGGATTTATAATCCCAGCACCTGGGGGTTCCTGTTCATTTTTCTGGATCGTATCACAGTATCATAAACAACCTTCTCTCAGCCTGACTCGAGGAGAGATTTCTCTCAGCAGCACAAACTGCCCGTCCCCACAGCCTGCCATGGAAACACAGAGAGGAACTCAAAATAAAGCCAAATTCTGCTCTGTCAGGGAGAATCAGGCCAGTGCAGGCACAGCAGAACAACAGCCTGGCCTCTCTGCTCCCACCTCTGCAACTGGATCAGCAGCAAAAATGCTCCCAGGAAACCAAAGTCACAGGTTGCTCCAAGCCCAGTCCAGCCTGGCCTGGGACACTCCCAGGGCTGGGGCAGCCACAGCTGCTCTGCCCAACCTGTGCCAGGGCCTGCCCACCCTCCCACCCAGGAATTCTTCCCAATATCCCATCTCTCCTTGCCCTCTGGCAGTGGGAAGCCATTCCCTGTGTCCTGTCCCTCCAGCCCTTGTCCCCAGTCCCTCTCCAGCTCTCCTGGAGCCCCTTCAGGCCCTGCCAGGGGCTCTCAGGTGTCCCTGGAGCCTTCTCTTCTCCAGGCTGGACTCCTCTATTCCCTTCTGAAGAGAAATCAACCTCCAACAGCCAGGCCCCAGCTCTGTGGCACTGAACAAAGGGTACACAATACATTCCATGTATTCCCTGTATCCAGTGTCCCCCACAGGCACAGCAGCTCCTCCCTCCTCTCCCTGGACCGGAGCTGAAGAGCCAGAGCAGCATCCCCAGCCATGTGACCCCGGGTGGACCTGAAGCCACCCCCTGTCCCTCCTCTCTCTGTCTCTGCATGTTTGTCACCCAGAGGGACTCGGAGCAGACGGCCCTGGCACTCCAAGGACCCCCCCTTGGCTGTCACTGCCCCACAGAGCCCATGGACACAAAGCCACCACTGCCACCGGTGTCACACTGAGGTGACACACAGCACATTCCGTCACCTCTCCCTGCAGCCACCGACTCCTCAGGGACACCGAGGTGACACACAGCACATTCTGTCACCTCTCCCTGCAGTCAGGGACACAGGGGACAGCTCAGAGCAGAGAGACATCGGCGGTGACACCGGGTGTGACACAGCCCATCTGCCACCACTGCGTCCCCCAGCCCAGGACACCTCACCATGGCATGTTCCTGGCAGGGCCACCCTGGCAGCTGCTGCTGGCACAGTTATTTTGGGCAGGAACAGTTAATATCCCATGTCCTGTGCCAGGGCTGTGTCACCCACCTCCACAGCACTTGAAAATCAAGGATTTAATGGCAGCGGGTTGTGTTTAGTGGGTCCAGAGCCAGGGGAAAATGGTCTGTCCTATCCATGAAACACCACAGCAGTGATGGAAAACTTTAGATGATCCCTCCCAGGAAAACTGATCCATGCAAACACCATCTCTGCTCATCAAACACACACTACAAGAAGGTGTCATTGCTTTCACCACACAGATGGTAACTCCATAAAACAGGGGGAGCCTGTGGGTTCCAGTAACTCTGTTCAGTGAAGTGACACCCAAGACCAAGTGTAGGATTCACATGGAATTACTCTCTCACAGCCAGGAAACTCCCACCTGGATACAGAACCAGCCCAGCCCCTGGAGCCCACCCTGTGCCCAATGCCCACATTGGCAAAGCCCTCCCAGCCCATGGAGCCCACCCTGTGCCCAATGCCCACATTGGCAAAGCCCTCCCAGCCCATGGAGCCCACCCTGTGCCCGATGCCCACCTTGGCAAAGCCCTCCCAGCCCATGGAGCCCACCCTGTACCCGATGCCCACCTTGGCAAAGCCCTCCCAGCCCATGGAGCCCACCCTGTGCCCGATGCCCACCGTGGCAAAGCCCTCCCAGCCCATGGAGCCCACCCTGTGCCCGATGCCCACCTTGTCCCCCAGCCCAGAGCACTCAGTGCCACGGCCAGTCCTGCCTTGGGCACCTCCAGGGCTGGGCACTCCAAACCTCCCTGGGCAGCCCCTGCCAGGGCCTGACCACCCTTTCCAGCAACAAATTCCTGTTGATGCCCAACCTGACCTTCCCCTGGCACAGCTTAGGGCTGTTCCCCCTGTCCTGTCCCTTGTTCTCTGGGAGCAGAGGAACAGCCACAGCCTGGAGGAGGATCAGAGAGATCAGGGGAAGAGAACAGAATGCACCAAAACTGCAGGAGTAGCAGAATTTCTTTACTACTGACCCAGCCTGGCTGCAGGAATGCAGGTGAGGGAGGGTAGAGGTGGCTTCAGAAACACTCCTTTATTCTTGGAAATGTGAGTAAAGCAAACCCCTGACTGCCTTACAGATGTGCATATGGGGCTGCAGCACTGTGTCCTGCAGAATCCCTGACCCTGAGACTCCATTAACAGCTTTGTCTGCATTGTTTGTACCTCCTAAAGCAAAAGCAAACACTGTGATAACTCAGCTTCCATCAAACACAGAGCATCAGCCTGACTGGAATTCTGATTGGGTGTAAAAACCCTCTCCTAATGGTGGAAAGGTTCAGTGGTGGAACTTCCACCACCCCTTTGGAAATCGGTTCTAACAGTTATTGACTTACATTTACTGTTAAAAACAAACGTCTTGTTTTGCTGCCCAGAGAAGCTGTGGCTGCCCCATCCCTGCAAGTGTCAAAGAAGGGGCTTGGAGCAACCTGGGACAGTGGGAGGTGTCCCTTCCCAGGGCAGGGGGTGGAACTGGATGAGCTTTAAGGTCCCTCCCAACTCAAACCATTCCATCACTCTCTGATTTTCACATTTCATATTTATTATTCTGAATGTGTCTCCCTTCAGCTCCTTCTCTGTGTCCTTCATTAATCCCACCTGCCAAAGCTCGCTGGGATTACATTTTATTTCTCTAGGACTGGTATTTTCAGAAACATCAAACTCAACTCCTGTGGGTTATTCCTGCATTCCCCGAGTCCTTGGCTGTAAAGCTCTGCTGCTTCCCAAACCTGTTTCCAGGCCTTCAACCATTTCCACTGACCTTCTCAAAGCCTTTGGTCTTTCCATAGTTTTCCAGCAAGGATCCTGCCCCTACCAAGCACAAATGGAAACCTCTCCTGTTGGGCCTCCTGAATCCTGTCACCATCCACAGTTACAAAATCACATTGAGGCACTGCAGACCAAGGACCTCCAGAACTGTTCCTGAGCCATTCTGTCCAGCACATTTTCCTTTCAACTGGCTTCATTCCTCCAACATTTTCTCATTCCCCTCTATTTTATACACTTTCCTGCTGGTCATGCAAAGGAGTGTTAATGGCACAGAACTCAGCCTGATCTCTGCAGGGCTCTGCTTGAAAACACTCTTCTTTTGGCACTTGTACTGAGGCCAATGAGGCAACAATTTGTATGGAATCCGAGAATGGTTTGGGTTGGAAAGGACCTTAAAGCTCATCTCATTCCACCCCCCCCTTCTCGGATTCTTCCCAATTCCCTGGCAGGTGGTGCATTGTTTATGGCTTTCTAAATCTTCCTGTGCTCATAACAAACACATTATGGCAACAAAATCACTTGTTAATTAGAATGAACTGGCAGGAAGATCCAGGTTGAGTCTGACTCCACCAAACTGCCAAAGCCTGAGCTTGGCTGGCTCAAGTTACCTTTTTATTTACTGATCACAAACAGCTCAGCACTGCTCAGTTATTTCACTCCCCATCAAAGTCCTGTTGGTAAACATGACATGTCAGAGACTGCCCTGACTTCATCCTCCCTGTCCCCTGGCAATGAGATCATATGGATGTTCTTCCAGGGCTCTGGGACCTTTCCAGTGCTCTGAGACACATAAACCATCAGCAGTAACTAAATTAAGAAATTACTTCAAAATGCAGTTTGGATTGAAAACACACAGAGTGCAATTCAACATCCTGTTGTGTCACCTCAGAATCCCAGAATCATTTGGGTTGGCAAAGCCCTCCTAGCCCCTGGAGCCCACCCTGTGCCCGATGCCCACCTTGGCAAAGCCCTCCCAGCCCATGGAGCCCACCCTGTGCCCAATGCCCACCTTGGCAAAGCCCTCCCAGCCCATGGAGCCCACCCTGTGCCCGATGCCCACCTTGGCAAAGCCCTCCCAGCCCATGGAGCCCACCCTGTGCCCGATGCCCACCTTGTCCCCCAGCCCAGAGCACTCAGTGCCACGGCCAGTCCTGCCTTGGGCACCTCCAGGGCTGGGCACTCCAAACCTCCCTGGGCAGCCCCTGCCAGGGCCTGACCACCCTTTCCAGCAACCAATTCCTCCTCCTGTGCCCCCTGCCCCTGCCCTGGCCCAGCCTGAGGCCGTGCCCTCTCCTCCTGTCCCTGTGCCCTGGGGCACAGCCCGACCCCCTGTCCCGGCTCCCCCCTCCTGGCAGGGATTGCAGAGCCAGAAGGTGCCCCCTGAGCCTCCTTTGCTCCAGGCTGAGCCCCACCAGCTCCCTCAGCTGCTCCAGCCCCTGGAAAGGGCAGTCCCTCCCCACAGCACTTTGCACAGTCACTGACCCTTGGCCAAACCACAGCCTGGAAACTACTCCACAATAACTTCCAAACTATTATTTACATTCTTTGCTACCAGTTTTGTGTTTCCTCCCTCTCTCAATGAGCACAGCTGGGTTTTTTCCTTTCCAAGCCTTGTCTTCCGTGGAACATTTGGCCAAGTATTGTTAAACTACCTCTAGTTATTCATATTTTCATACATTATTTACCCAGCTGAAGCCAATCTCAGCTTTCCAGGCTCTCCCCCAGCATTTGTAAGTGCTGACGAGCTCCTGCTGCACATGAATCCAATGGATCAGCCCCTGCTCACTGACACCTGAACTGACTCACTGGGCCCGGGGCAATCCCTGGTAGGAGCCAAGTTCTGCACTGGCTACAGCTCTTCTCACACTTCAAAACACTGTGTGGGGGTGTGCTTTTTATTATTACTTTTTTGGTTTCAATGGGATCACTTACACAAAACCCCTGAAGGTCTCATGTCACTTCTATAAAAACCCCAGTAGGTCTTTTTTGTCCAACATTCCTTTTTTATCCATGTGATTTAGTCTTTGATATAAACCCCCTACATACATTATTTCTGCACCAACTCGGTATCTGTTGTTCCCAGAGTTGTCCTGGTACCATCAGACCCTGTTTCCCAAAACTTTGGCTTTTTAGGGCACCATTTTTTTAAATTTAATTAAAGTTGTCAGCACAGAGCAGATGTCTCTGAGCAGCCTCACTGCTGCCAGGAGTGTCCGGGCAGCCGTCCCAGTCCCTGCAGGAGGTGTCCAAGAGTGTCCCCACTGTCCCTGTCCCTGCAGGAGGTGTCCAGCCATGTCCCCACTGTCCCAGTCCCTGCAGGAGGTGTCCAAGAGTGTCCCCACTGTCCCTGTCCCTGCAGAAGGTGTCCAGCCATGTCCCCACTGTCCCTGTCCCTGCAGGTGTCCAAGAGTGTGCCCACTGTCCCTGTCCCTGCAGGAGGTGTCCAGCAGTGTCCCCACTGTCCCTGTCCCTGCAGGAGGTGTCCAGCCATGTCCCCACTGTCCCAGTCCCTGCAGGAGGTGTCCAAGAGTGTCCCCACTGTCCCTGTCCCTGCAGGAGGTGTCCAAGAGTGTCCCCCCTGTCCCTGTCCCTGCAGGAGGTGTGCAAGAGTGTCCCCACTGCCCCAGTCCCTGCATGAGGTGTCCAGCCATGTCCCAACTGTCCCTGTCCCTGCAGGTGTCCAAGAGTGTCCCCACTGTCCCAGTCCCTGCAGGAGGTGTCCAAGAGTGTCCCCACTGTCCCTGTCCCTGCAGGAGGTGTCCAAGAGTGTCCCCCCTGTCCCTGTCCCTGCAGGAGGTGTGCAAGAGTGTCCCCACTGCCCCAGTCCCTGCATGAGGTGTCCAGCCATGTCCCAACTGTCCCTGTCCCTGCAGGTGTCCAAGAGTGTCCCCACTGTCCCAGTCCCTGCAGGAGGTGTCCAGCCATGTCCCCACTGTCCCTGTCCCCACTGTCCCAGTCCCTGCAGGAGGTGTCCAGCCATGTCCCCACTGTCCCTGTCCCCATTGTCCCAGTCCCTGCAGGAGGTGTCCAGCCATGTCCCCACTGTCCCAGTCCCTGCAGGAGGTGTCCAGCCATGTCCCCACTGTCCCAGTCCCTGCAGGAGGTGTCCAGCCATGTCCCCACTGTCCCAGTCCCTGCAGGAGGTGTCCAGCCATGTCCCCACTATCCCTGTACCCACTGTCCCAGTCCCTGCAGGAGGTGTCCAGCAGTGTCCCCACTGTCCCTGTCCCAAAAGGCAATGCCACGTGGGAAGGAAAAGGCAATGTCAGGTTAGGAAGGAAAAGGGAATGCCAGGCTGGGAATGAAAAGGCAATGTTGAGTTGGAAAGGAAAAGGGAATGTTGGGAAGCTAAGGATCCTTGCTGGAAGCCCAAAGCAAACTTGGGGCACTTCTCAACCAGCTCCTTCCATGGCTCTTGCATTACAACACAACCCCCAAAGTGAGCCACCTGCTCTGGCCTTTACCCTTCCTGTCCTGCTGGGACTGAAATGTGTTAGATCTGTTAATGAATTAAAGAGCCCTGGCAAAGGGAAGAATTCCTCCCACTCGGTGGTCTGTGGCAGGGGTGGGACTTTGGCTCACAGTTCTGGGATGATTCCTGAAGTCCCCCCTCAGAGATGCCCACCCTGCCCTGCTGCTGTCACAGGGGTTTGTTGTACAGAGCTCCCACCCTGCCCTGGTGCTGTCACAGGTTTTACTGTACAGAGATCCCACCCTGCCCTGGTGCTGTCACAGGGTTTGCTGTACAGAGCTCCCACCCTGCCCTGGTGCTGTCACAGGGTTTGCTGTACAGAGCTCCCACCCTGCCCTGGTGCTGTCACAGGGTTTGTTGTACAGAGCTCCCACCCTGCCCTGGTGCTGTCACAGGGTTTGCTGTACAGAGCTCCCACCCTGCCCTGCTGCTGTCACAGGGGTTTGCTGTACAGAGCTCCCACCCTGCCCTGCTGCTGTCACAGGTTTTACTGTACAGAGCTCCCACCCTGCCCTGGTGCTGTCACAGAGTTTGCTGTACAGAGATCCCACCCTGCCCTGCTGCTGTCACAGAGTTTGCTGTACAGAGATCCCACCCTGCCCTGCTGCTGTCACAGAGTTTGCTGTACAGAGATCCCACCCTGCCCTGCTGCTGTCACAGGTTTTACTGTACAGAGATCCCACCCTGCCCTGGTGCTGTCACAGGGTTTGTTGTACAGAGCTCCCACCCTGCCCACTGCTCACTCCCTCCCACCCATGGAAGCAGCACAGAGGAATCTACAGAGGGAAGAGTGACCGGATTTGTGATCTGACAGCACTTGAAGCACAAGCTGTGCTGGTGAGGCTGAGCAACACCGTGCTGGAATATCCAGATTTAGGGCTACAACGAGCCCCAGGGCACCTCCTGGCCAAGCCCTGGAGCTCACACTGTGGACAAGGGGCAGCCTTGTCCTTGGGGGGCTGAGCAGCCATTTGTTGGGAGAACAACATTAATTTGTCAGGAGAACACCAACTCCAGTTCTGATTGAACAGCAGCACAACTGAGGGCTGAGGTTTTTTAGATTTGAGTGCAATTGCACTGAGAAAAACAGAACAATTCTGTTCCATTAAATCAGATCAATCCCTCACTGCACAGGGCTAAAGCAAGCACTGGGAAAGGAGGATAATACTGAGTGGGGAAAGAGCTGGAGGAAACAAGCACAGAGCCAAGCAGAAACCAGCTCAAAGCCGTGTTGGGCAGGGGTCCAGCGTGGCAACTACTCTGCCAGGCCCAGTTCTGGATCCTCTATGCTTTTCACACCAGAAAGCCACACTACAATGAGCTTTGTAGTTCTCACCTTTCCAGTATTTTGACAACTTAGCCTCCAGCTTTTCCTTAAGGACCACACTGTCAAAGGAGTGAGCAGAAGAGCCAGTCAATGAAACCACCCTGATCTGGGGAAGGCCAGAGCAGCACAGCCTGACACGGAACAGGCAGAGGGTGTGGGACATCCAGGTTTCAATACCTTAGTTCTCCATTCAGAACTGGGACAGAGAAACCAGTTCCAGAAGTATCTGGTACTCCAGATGTCAAAAGGAAACCTGAGGAGCATCAATTGCCCTCACTCTCAGACCTGCAGATGATGCAATACTCAGGAAAATGGGAATTCCTCATTTTCCTTGAATTATCTCCCTGTGCTTTGCTCCTCTTCCTCTCTCTGCAGCCCGTGCTCTCATCTACATGTGTGACAAGGGGAAGCAGAGTGACCCCAGGGCTGTCCAAACCAACACCAGTGCCACGGTGTTCCACTGCAATCATCCCAGCAGCTCAGCAGTGAGGGCACAGCCACAGGGAGACAGCAATGCCACGGAGAGGAACCCCAGTGGGAAGGACATGGGTGTGAAGCCAACATGCCAGGCAGCAGCAATGGGCTGAACCTGCTGGGACCAGGGGATGTTAATTTGCAAGGCAGTCAGTTTAACACTGTTCTGTTTATATCATTTTAATCTGCACTAAATGAGACTGACCCAAGTCAGGAACGAGTGAAAGGTGACACTGATGAGAAACGCCACGAGCTGCAGGCAGGACACAGCCAGGCCTGGGGCCAACTCACACAGACACCTCCTGCAGCTCCTCTCTTGTTAACAGGACATTCTTCACAAAACTACTCCAAAGGATTTTTCAGAGAAACACAACTCAGCATTGCACAATTTCCATCCCAGTCCCAGGGCTCCTGCTTGCAGCCCAATCCAAAGCCACACACAGCCCCAGCCCCCTGACTTTAACGTGGCCCAAGGCCCCAAGGGGTACTCACACGATGTGGGCGAGGTCCAGGGGCTTCTCTGGCTGCTCAGGGAACAGGGGCCGGGGGGGGTCCCTGCTGGGGACACAGCCCAGGGACTTGCTGATGGCGTGGCTCAGCTTCTTCGCTGGGGACTTCTGGGATGGGAAGGAAAACAGGGTGAGGGGGCTGCTGAAGAACCAGGCAGGACCTGCAACCAGAGTGTAAAACAGCCTGGGACAGAATATCCAGAATACCCAGTTCCATTAGACCATTCCTGGGCAATCTGTGCAGATGCTGCACAGGGGAACAAGGTCTGTGGGGACTTTCTTGTGCTCTAATACTGAAAATTGAAAGGAGTTTAACAAAATTATGTAAGATTAAGAAATAAACCAATTATCTGGGTGTTCTATCAGGAATTAAACCAAGGGACAATCACATCCCATTAAGGGATTTTTACACTCACTTTTGAGTCCTCTGAACACACATGATGTGTTTGGAGGGGAGGAGCAGGACAGGAGCAGGTCACTTCCCAATTTTCTGTCCATTATTGGAAAGGCCAGAGTGGAATACAGTGTTAAGACAGAGAGAAATGACCAGTTTATTTCCTTTCACAAATTCACAGGACCAACAATCCCAGATAACTGGGAATGCTGAAATGCTGGTGACAAGTGTTGCCAAACCCCCAGGAATGGTGACCTGCCCTGAGTCATGTGTGAAAATGTGGTTTAAATCCCATACTGACTTACAAGGTTAAGTCTTATGACATCCACCAAGCTCCCAGCAGTGATGTGGGAGTCCCAGGGACAATGTTTTCCAACCCTAACAATTCCATGATTATGGGAGCTGTGAGGAAGGTGAGGACCTGGCACAGGGTGCCCAGAGCAGCTGTGGCTGCCCCATCCCTGGGAGTGTCCCAGGCCAGGCTGGACAGGGCTTGGAGCAACCTGGGATAGTGGGAGGTGTCCCTGCCCATGGCAGAGGGTGGGACTGGATGGGCTTTAAGGTCCCTCCCAACCCAAACCAGTCTGGGATTCTCTGAATAACATTAACAATGTCAGACTCTGAAAAAACTTTCACAAGTCCAATTTATGCTGTTATTTATCTTCAGCTTTCAGTGACAGGGCAGGTTGGTGTGACTTTATTTTCTACCCCTTCCCATTCCCTTGTGGCACTGCACCAGGACTGCAGAGTGTGGCCAGCTCAGCTGTTCCAGCCCATCCCCTTCTCCTGGGAACCCCTGGCAGGTGATCCATCCTGGATCCCTCCCTGAACATGCCAGCTTGGCTGTTCCAGCCCATCCCCTTCCCCTGGGAACCCCTGAGAGGTGATCCATCCTGGATCCCTCCCTGAACGTGCCAGCTTGGCTGTTCCAGCCCATCCCCTTCCCCTGGGAACACCTGGCATGGGATCCATCCTGGATCCCTCCCTGAACGTGCCAGCTCAGCAGTTCCAGCCCATCCCCTTCCCCTGGGAACCCCTGAGAGGTGATCCATCCTGGATCCCTCCCTGAACATGCCAGCTTGGCTGTTCCAGCCCATCCCCTTCTCCTGGGAACCCCTGAGAGGTGATCCATCCTGGATCCCTCCCTGAATGGGCCAGCTCAGCAGTTCCAGCCCATCCCCTTCCCCTGGGAAGCCCTGGCAGGGGATCCATCCTGGATCCCTCCCTGAATGGGCACAGCCCATGGCTCAGCAGAGTCACTTCACAGGTTCTTTGTGTACACCTGGAACAGCCCCCACTTTGTTCCCAGCTCTGCCCTCAGATCAGTGTGATGCACCCACAGCTGCTGAGCCAGAAACAGCCAGGCACAGAAAGGCAATGCAGACACAACCTCCCCAGGCCAAGGCACTCCTGGGTTTGGGCTCCCTCCAGGATGTGAAGTCACCCAGCAACTCTTTCCCCTTTTCCTGTCTATCCAACTGCCAAGCCATCAGTGAAAGGTTTCTTCTCTGCATTATTCCAAGTGGTTTGGGAGATTCATGTGTCTCTTTGGCTCCAGCAACGTGCCAGCAGGGCTGTGCAGTGTGAGGGCAGCACCAAGGACACCTCCTGCCTCCCAGCACAACAGATCTGTGCCAGGGAGGGCCAGGTTGGACACTGGGAGCAATTCCTTCCTGGAAAGAGCAGTCCAGCCCCGGCACAGCTGCCCCGGGCAGGGATGGAGTGCCCACCCCTGGAGGGATTCCAAAGCTCTGTGGTTGTGGCACTTGGGGACATGTTCAGTGGTGGCCTTGGCAGTGCTGGGGGATGGTTGGACTCAATTATCTTGGAGATCTTTACCAACCTTAACAATTTCATAACTCTATGACTTTTATGAACTTTACTAGACTTTTACAAACTCTCAGCCTTTTATATATTGAGACCCATCAATGAAGGACACTCACCTTTTGCCCAAATATATCATTAAATATTCAAAAGAAACAGTTTCTGCTTCTTTTTCATCCTGTACAGAATAATAAAACTTATGGGAAATGTTTGCCACCAGTTACTGCAAAGGTTTAAGGAATCAACAAATCTAAACCTCTCCCGGGCTGGGCACTCCAAACCTCCCTGGGCAGCCCCTGCCAGGGCCTGACCACCCTTTCCAGCAACCAATTCCTCCTCCTGTGCCCCCTGCCCCTGCCCTGGCCCAGCCGGAGGCCGTGCCCTCTCCTCCTGTCCCTGTGCCCTGGGGCACAGCCCGACCCCCTGTCCCGGCTCCCCCCTCCTGGCAGGGATTGCAGAGCCAGAAGGTGCCCCCTGAGCCTCCTTTGCTCCAGGCTGAGCCCCCCCAGCTCCCTCAGCTGCTGCTCCAGCCCCTTCCCAGCTCCGCTCCCTGCCCTGCACACGCTGCAGCCCCTCCGGGTGTCTCTTGGCTGAGGGCCCAGAACTGCCCCAGCCCTGGAGGTGCCTCAGCAGGGCCAGCACAGGGACGGGCACTGCCCTGGCCCTGCTGCCACACCAGGGCTGGCACAGCCCCGGGGCCATTGGCCTCCTGCACACCTGGGCACACCTGGGCACACCTGGGCTCGTGTCCAGCTGCTGCCACAGCACCCCCAGGGCCTTTCCCAGCTTTCCCTGCTCCAGCTGGAGCTCTCCATGGGGCTGTTGTGACTGAGAGCACCCGGCCCATTCCCGGTCTGTGTGTGCCCTCTGCTGGGAAATGCCACGGTACAGGCGGATTTCCAGGTCACTTGGAATCCGGGCTCACGTGGTGTGTCTGTGCACACAGCCGGGAACGTGCGGGGCTGCAGGGGCCGCCTGGGATCCCTGGGGATCTGTGGGGCACCCGTGGGGCACCCCTGGGGATGTGTGGGGCATCCCTGGGGATCTGTGGGGCACCCCTGGGGATCTGTGGGGCATCCCTGGGGATGTGTGGGGCACCCCTGGGGATGTGTGGGGCACCCCTGGGGATCTGTGGGGCACCCCTGGGGATCTGTGGGGCACCCCTGGGGATCTGTGGGGCACCCCTGGGGATGTGTGGGGCATCCCTGGGGACGTGTGGGGCACCCCTGGGGATCCGTGGGGCATCCATGGGGCACCCGTGGGGCACCTCTGGGGATGTGTGGGGCATCCCTGGGGATCTGTGGGCCATCCCTGGAGCATCTGTGGGGCATCCCTGGGGCACCCCTGGGGATCTGTGTGTCCCGTGGCTCAGACTGGACACAACCAGGCTCAGAAAGGTTTAATTACTTCAAGGCTGACTGAGTGGGAAATTAAACAAGCCAGAAATACAAAAGATGTGATTCCATGAGCAAAACACCGTGAGCAGCTCCCACAGCCCCGCTGGGCATGGAAGGGGCTGTGATAAAGGGGTTAGACCCCTTTGTATCCCAAGGGATAACTTCCCAAGGGAAGCCAGAGGGATCCTCACTGCAGGAACATCTCAACAGAGTTTGGTGTGTCATCTGGATCCCAAGGCACCAGTTAAGGTGCTTTTACATCACAAACATTCCACTGTTTCCAGCAGGAGGAATGTCCTGACCCACCCCCAGCTGACAAACCCCCACATCCACACCCCAGGGATAACCTGGGGTAACCTGGCTATTTTAATTATAATAGTAACAATAATTGTAATGAAATAATAAATTTGATTATAATATTAGTAACAATTTTAACTGACCCAAAATCCAGGGTTGGCAGATTGTTCAAGCTCAACAACCTCACCCAAACCTCCAACCAGCACAAGCTCTGGATAATCCACAGGCTTTCAATATGAACAGCTGGATTTTCAGTTCTGCTGCTTGTATGGAACTCACTGAACCCTGTCCAGGGCTGTTCTCTAAAACCAAAACTGAAATGGCCCAGAAGGAGAAATTTGGAAAGTGTTTGAAGGTTTTTATCCCCCCCAACCAGGCCCCAACAAGCAGCATTTTCATGCAGCAACATCTCTTTCAAAAATAGGTTTTTACCTGAACTTATAAATATAAAATCACTACAGTAGTAGATATTATTATAATTACTCACTGTAGTAATATATCTATTTATATGTATTAAAAATCTCTATATGATTTACAGTATGAAAAAACTACCAAGGGCACTTTCAGAAAAAAGAACCTATAATAATAAGTGTATTAATAATACTAACAGTAAATATAATTACTACTAAGTAATAATAATAATAATAATGATGATGATAATAATAATAATAAGTATGAGGTACTTATTATTAAAGCTCATTCTGGGTCATCCAGCTCCAAAACTCTGTAATTACACCAGGCAAGACTGAACTAGTTCTGGTGCACCTGGCAAAGCAAATCTCTTGTGTGGCTGGACCAGAGCACCAGCTCAGCCTGCTCAGTCTGAGCCTCTGGGTCTCCACTCCAGGAGTTCCTGCTGAGCAAACACACAAGGAGGTCCCTGAACCAGCAACACAGCCCAAAGCCAGAATCAGGACATGCTTTTTTAAATTAAGATGCATTTTCAACTTTCATAAAGTTAACTCATAAGACTTGTAGAAGTTAAAAAAAAATACAAGAAAATAATAGGTAAGAGATGTCTCTCCCCAGGGCCCCTCCTCGTGCTTGGTGTGTAGGAGACAGCCCAGTCTCCCATAAACAGTTTCACAATCCCTCAGTTTTTCAGCCCATTTATCACTTTGTTGCTGAAAAAACCCAGTAAATGATTAAACAGGCTCAGAAATGAGTTTTTAGAGCTAGAGCCAAAACTATTTTAGACTCCTGATTGCCCTATCACTTACTGAAGTCCCATTTTTGTCCCTGATTTCCACCTTTTCCCTTTGCTTCACCCTCAGACAACCTTTAGGCTCTGAATTCCCTTTATCTGAGACCTGGATCCTGACCCTGCAAACAGGGAGTGTCAGTCTCCCCTCTCTCCATGCCCTGGGCCCAGGCCCAGCTCCATCCCTCTGCTTGTTCACACAACTCCCTTTTCTCCTTCTCCAAGGAGACCACGGAAGGAACAGTCCCAGAGGCACTGCCTGGTCCTGCTGGCTGACCCTGGGAGCTCCTGATCTCCAGAGTGAGGAGCTGCTCCCAGGCTGCCTGGCAGAGATGGCCCCTCACCTGGCTCAGCTCCCACCCCCTGCTCAGGAGCTGCTTGGCAGAGCTCTGTTTGCTCCAGGGATTGTTCCCACAGTCCCAGGTTGGTTTGGGTGGGAAGGGACCTCAAAGCTCATCCCGTCCCACCCCCTGCCATGGGCAGGGACACCTCCCACCAGCCCATATTGCTGCAAGGTCCATCCAACCTGGCCTGGGACACTCCCAGGGGAGCTCCAACTCTACTGCAGGTGATTCCTTCCCAAGCTCTGACCTGGGTCTGCAGAGTGTTGGGTTGGGTGGGCTGTGCCCTGTCCTGGGACCTGGATTTGGTAGGGGTGGAACAGGACGAGCCTTAAGGTCCCTTCCCACCCAAACCAGTCTGGGACTCTGTGATTTAGATACATCTTTATATTAAAAGTCCCAGGCTGGATTTATATACACTCAGGAGGATAATAACCTACTCTTACCTCAGATGAAACATTCCATAGGGTTATTACCCAGATGGTTATAAAAAGGACAATATTTAAGACTGCATTTTCTTTGCCTCTGCACTCCTGACTGGTATCCAGCCCCAAGTTTCTAAATTAAACAGCAATGCTATAATGGCACTTCCTTGTGAACATAATTACTAATTATAATCCAATCATCATCTGAACTTCTCTTTAAATAAGTAAAAGATTGGCTTTAATCTCTTGCCATAAAATAGATTTTCCTAAATAAAATTGTCCATTATTTCTTCAGCTGTGATTATCAAACTGCACATTATTGTTCAGATTTCTTTAAGGCTTTTTGATTAAGAGTTTTCCAGGCCTATATTTACACCTGGCAGGAGAGTCACAATACTACAATTTTCTCTTAAAGAAAAACTGCCTTGAAAGGTGCCATGGGATAAAGTACCCATCTAAGACAGCACTCCTGGTAACTGGTTACCTCTCTGGGCAGGTCAAGTATTTCAGTGTTTGGGGATTTTTAAGCCACAAGAGAGGAAAATAAAAAGGTGGGACTGCTGTGAAAAACACCGTGCTGAGGCCCTGAGCAGGATGGTGCTGTCTGTGTGCCCTCAGCAGCCCCTGAACCCAGGGACAACCATCAGAAATCCACATTATGTGTAACAGTCACAGAGCAGTTTGGGTTGGAAAAGCCCTCCCAGCCCCTGGAGCCCACCCTGTGCCCGATGCCCACCTTGGCAAAGCCCTCCCAGCCCATGGAGTCCACCCTGTGCCTGATGCCCACCTTGGCAAAGCCCTCCCAGCCCATGGAGCCCACCCTGTGCCCGATGCCCACCTTGGCAAAGCCCTCCCAGCCCATGGAGCCCACCCTGTGCCCGATGCCCACCTTGGCAAAGCCCTCCCAGCCCATGGAGCCCACCCTGTGCCCGATGCCCACCTTGGCAAAGCCCTCCCAGCCCATGGAGCCCACCCTGTGCCTGATGCCCACTTTGTCCCCCAGCCCAGAGCACTGAGTGCCACGGCCAGTCCTGCCTTGGGCACCTCCAGGGCTGGGCACTCCAAACCTCCCTGGGTAGCCCCTGCCAGGGCACTCTGTCCCAGCCTGGAGTGTTCCAGGGGCCTGTGGTAACCCAAGGGCAGGACCTGGCACTTGTTGCCCCTCACTCTGCCTCAGCCCATGGATCCAGCCTGGCAGATCCCTCTGCAGGGCCTTCCTGCCCTCTGGCACATCCACATCCCACCCAGCTTGGTGCCATCCCTGCACTGACTGAGGTGCCCTCGGTGCCCTCGTGCAGATCATCACTAAGGATGTGAAACAGGGCTGGTCCCAGGGCTGGTCCCTGTGTGCCCAGCTGGATGTGGCCCCATTCCCCACCATTCCCTGGGTCATCAGCCAGGTTTAACCCAGTGGAGACTAAATACTAAACCCAGCCCAGTTCAACTGTTTCTGCACTTTTGCTGTGTGGAGAACTTGGGCAGCCCCACTGTGGATTCCTGTGCTAACCCCAGTAACTTCCCACAGGAATGAGCAGAGAGTGGCTGTTCCAGCCAGAGCTACCCAGGAGGGATGGCCCTGCTTACCCAGGAGGGATGGCCCTGCTTACCCAGGAGGGATGGCCCTGCTTACCCAGGAGGGATGGCCCTGCTTACCCAGGAGGGATGGCCCTGCTTACCCAGGAGGAATGCTCCTTCATCTGGTGCTGGTTGCTGTGGGGGCCGCTGGCGTGGCCTCTCCAGAAGCAGTTCTGGCACAGCTGGTAGTTGTGGCACTGCTGGCAGCGGTACCGGAATCCCATCATGCTCTCACAGTGGCAGTAGGAGCATTCCACGGGGTGGAAGACTGGGAGGAGGGGGAACAGGAGGGGCAAAAAACAAAGGAAAAAAAGTATATTAAGTGAATTTTAGCAAAACCTTGAGCATCCCATTCCAGTGCAGCTTCCAAAGCACCCCACGTGTCCTTCACTGGTTGTTATTCCAGGCAGGATTTGGAGCACAGAGCAGGTAACTTTGGTAAGGTCAACCCTCAGGTTAAGCTGGTGATAATACAACAGTTCCACCTGACCTGTTCTGACAGTATTTGTTCTTCAGATTTCTCCCTCCCTGGACACACTCAGACCCAGAAGCCCCCAGGGAAGTGCAGCAATACTGAGGGCAGGTAGGAGTGGGCAGGGAAGCAGCAAAGCTGCATCACAGCAGTTGGAGTCAGCCTGAGGAGACCCCTGTGCTCTGGAGTCACCCAAGAGGCTCTTCAGAAAGGCAAATGCAGAGCACCAGGACTGGCTCCTGCTCTGAACCCCCTCTCACCCCTCACTCCTCCCCACCTGCCTCTTGTACCTCCACAGCTCACACTGAGGAAGTTCCCACTGTCCCCCTGAACCTGAACACCCTGAGAACTGGAAAATTCAATCAGGTCTGACAGGCAGAGGCACCCAGAGGAGCTGGACAAAATAAGTATCAATAAATGCTTCTTCTGTTTTTCTGCCCATGAACAGACAATTCCAGACTTGCTCCATGTAAGTCTTTGGAATAAACCAAGGAGGAATGTGAGAATGAGGTGAAGGAGATGATACCTTACCATGGGAAATACATCCTGAAAGGTGAGGGACAGGGAACAGAACCAGAACCAGGGCCTGCCCACCCTCACAGGGGAGGATTTCTTCCCTATATCCCATCTCTCCCTGCCCTCTGGCACTGGGAAGCCATTCCCTGTGTCCTGTCCCTCCATGCCTTGTCCCCAGTCCCTCTCCAGCTCTCCTGGAGCCCCTTCAGGCTCTGCCAGGGGCTCTCAGGTGTCCCTGGAGCCTCCTCTTCTCCAGGTGACCCCCCCAGCTCTCCCAGCCTGGCTCCATTAGTTCTCCCCATCCTTTTCAAAACTGTCCCTTCTCTTCCCTGGCTCCTGCAGTCAGCAGAGATTCCTACTGACAAAAGGGGACAAAAGCACCTCAGTGTCCTGAACCAAAGCACCCACACACTCTGTGCTGATCTGGGAAAGCTGTAACTGCATTCTGATAAATAACCCCAGTGACAGCACTGCCCGTCCTGCTCCGGGCACGGCCTCGGAATGGTGGGCACAGGGGGCACTGGAACAACCAGGAGCAGGGATTACCACATCAGGGGCAGGATGCAAACCAACGAGGTGGGAGCTGTCTGGGTTGCTGTAGGAGTATTTGGGGTTTTATTTGCATATTCCATTCACCATTTTCAACGTGGGCGAGTCTGTGCATGAGAGGCAGCCACACAAGGCACTGGGGAGGAGGATCAGCCATCAACGTGTCCAAAAACATGTTCAGCATGATCTTTTTCTGCAAAGAAAAGACAATTTGGTAATATAGAAAAATTTCAATTTTATACACCAAAAATGACTTCTCTTAACATTTCTCTAGGACACAACTTGTGCCTACCAGGAATATTTCATAGTCAGAGAATCCTGGAATCCCAGACTAGTTTGGGCAAGACTTTAAAGCCCATCCAGTCCCACCCCCTGCCATGGGCTGGGACACCTCCCACTATCCCAGGTTGCTCCAAGCCCTGTCCAGCCTGGCCTTGGACACTCCCAGGGATAGGGCAGCCACAGCTGCTCTGCCCAAGCTGTGCCAGGGCAGCCCACCCTCCCAGCCAGGAATCTCTTCCCAATATCCAGGTGCATTTGGAGCCTCATCAGTTCCAAAATCAAAGGCTGTTTCCCATTGTGTCTATTCCAAATACACTAATTTCTAATTAACTCATATTCAGTGACTATAAATTTTACATCTAAATCCTGCAGAAATATTTGTTCTGGAACATCATCATGCCCAGAGTCTAAACATTTAAACATTCAATCTGAGGCTTAAGACCACCCAGGTTCACGTTTCCAGTTGAGTTAAGGATTATTTATACCCTTTACATTACCTCAAACAAGAAATAAATCATTGGAACAACTAAATTACAACTGAAATTGCCTTAAAAATAAACTGTGTGTAAAGAAGGTGTTTATTTTGTACAGACCCAGCCTGCAAGGAAGGGAATTGTTGAGCCTAATTGTCTTAACACAGAGAAAAAGCTTTAACAAAATCAAGGCAAAAGAGTAAAAATGCCTTTTTCTATGCCTTGGGAAAGGGATGGTCATCCCTGCAGCTCTGCTGGGGAACTGGGCTGTGACTGCAAGGAGGGGAATCAACTCAAATGGTGGCAAATCCTTTCATTGCCTATTTTAGGCTGTCTTAAAACTGCTTGGGATATCAGTGCCCCCCTCCCTCCAACTGCCCCAGCCAAGGGTTTGGTGAACTGGGAATGCCAAATCCCAGGGTGGGAACTGTCCCTCACCTGCTGTGGGAAGCAGGTCCGTACGGAATGTTCCGTGTACCCAAAGGAAGGGCCCTCAAACACGGCTGTTGGGAGCTTCAGAACCTCCTTCAGAAACTGGTCAAACTTGGTAAATATCATTAGTCCGTTGGAATCTGATATCTGAGAGAAAATATCTGTAAGAAAATATAACAAAACCCTACAGTAAATACAGATTTATTATAGGAAAAAATATTTCAGTCCACTTGAATCCCAAGATGTTTCTTTTTGTTTTATTCAGAATTTGATTTCTTATCACATGCTATGAAGACAAAATTTATAAATGCATTTATTCCAACATGTCATGATACAGATCTTCCTGTTTCCTCCATCCCATCCAGGGCAAAGACCCTGCCACTGCACTGGCAGGGACAGGCAGGGAGAGAGCAGGACAGGCAATATGTGGCATCCCTCCTGCAAGCTGAGACTACAGGAAACCCCCTGAGGAGCCTCCTCGAATTCAACAGCTGCAAAAGTCACCAAGTCAAACCTGGAAGGACTCCATGAAAACGTGGCACACACCAATGGCACAGGGATGGAAGGAACACAACATCACAGGAGCATGGAATCACTGAGGTTGGAAAAGCTCTCCAAGATCACACAGAGCCCACCCTGTGCCGAATGCCCACCTTGGCAAAGCCCTCCCAGCCCAGGGAGCCCACCCTGTGCCCGATGCCCACCTTGGCAAAGCCCTCCCAGCCCATGGAGCCCACCCTGAGCCTAATGTCCACCTTGGCAAAGCCCTCCCAGCCCACAGAGCCCACCCTGAGCCTAATGTCCACCTTGGCAAAGCCCTCCCAGCCCATGGAGCCCACCCTGTGCCTGATGCCCACCTTGGCAAAGCCCTCCCAGCCCATGGAGCCCACCCTGTGCCCGATGCCCACCTTGGCAAAGCCCTCCCAGCCCAGGGAGCCCACCCTGTGCCCGATGCCCACCTTGGCAAAGCCCTCTCAGCCCACAGAGCCCACTCTGTGCCCGATGCCCACCTTGTCCCCCAGCCCAGAGCACTCAGTGCCACGGCCAGTCCTGCCTTGGGCACCTCCAGGGCTGGGCACTCCAAACCTCCCTGGGCAGCCCCTGCCAGGGCCTGACCACCCTTTCCAGCAACAAATTCCTCCTCCTGTGCCCCCTGCCCTGGCCCAGCCTGAGGCCGTGCCCTCTCCTCCTGTCCCTGTTCCTGGAGCAGGGCCTGACTCTCCCCCAGCTCTGGTCACATTCTCAGCATGTAGGAAACCAAGTCTGTACGTGTGGAACTACAGAGACCAAGTTCCAATCACCCACACAGCTTCTGAGATGAGAGAGCATTAACAATACAGATCCAGGACTTCCAGAGAGCCTCGTGCTCCAGCCAAGCCAGAGCTGCCAACCTGCTCAGGAAAGGGCTGGATCAGGGGCACAAGGAACCTGAACACAGGAGCTGTTTGGTGGTGAAGTGAGTCAGGTGGGAAAGAGAATGGAAAAACCAAGTTAGCATGTTCATAATGATCATCAGAAGAAATAAAGTACAAGAGAACAGCTGAGGCAGAGAGATCAGAAGCCCATTCATCCCAAGAGCAGATGGTCAGGCCAGCACATTCTCGGCATGTTCCTCCCCTCCCTGAGGGTCCCTTTGCTCTCAGCAGCCTTGGATGAATTTGCTTCAGTGGAATTGGTTCAAGGAGCAATCAAGGGTGTGGATGTTTGCTACCCACCACATCCTCTGGGAAAGTTAATGCAGAGCTGCTTTCTGCTGCTTCCATTTGTCACTGCTCATTGCAGTTGCTGCCCTTTGGTTCCTGTCCTGGAAGGGGAAGGGAGCAGCCGGGGAAGGGGAAGGGAGCAGCCGGGGAAGGGGAAGGGAGCAGCCGGGGAAGGGGAAGGGAGCAGCCGGGGAAGGGGAAGGGAGCAGCCGGGGAAGGGGAAGGGAGCAGCCGGGGAAGGGGAAGGGAGCAGCCGGGGAAGGGGAAGGGAGCAGCCGGGGAAGGGGAAGGGAGCAGCCGGGGAAGGGGAAGGGAGCAGCCGGGGAAGGGGAAGGGAGCAGCCGGGGAAGGGGAAGGGAGCAGCCGGGGAAGGGGAAGGGAGCAGCCGGGGAAGGGGAAGGGAGCAGCCGGGGAAGGGGAAGGGAGCAGCTGGAAGGAGAAGGAACCAGCTTTTCCTATTCACCACCATGTTGCTCTCCAGGCTTTAACAAGACACTTTCTGTATCACACCACCAGTTTTCTCTCCAGGCTGAGGAATCTGCTCCATCTGATGCCCAGCAGGATCTGGGGGTTTGGATGATGGGCTGGTTTGCACCACCCCAGACCTGTGGAGCCAGGTGGGGAACAGTCCCTGCTCAGAGAGGGAATGACTGGATGTGGCACTCAGTGCTCTGGGCTGGGGGACCAGGTGGGATCAGTCCCAGGCTGGACTCTGTGGGCTGGGAGCTCTTTTCCAACCTCAGTGATTTGGGGATTCACAGCAGCTTCAGGTCAGTGTAAAGATCACTGATTCAGCAAAGAATTGGCTTCCAGAACTCAATACAACAAACATGTGTGGAAATGCACTTATTTCCTAAACTGGTTGGATTTCTGGAGAATACTCACATCTAAGTTTGTCCAGGATTTTCCCCCCACACATGGTGGCTAACATGGCTTTCACTGAGAACACCGTCAGCTTCCCGTGGCCCTCACTGCGGGAAAAATCACAGGGTGAGGAATTCCAGCAGGGAATGGCAATCACAGAAATACTTAAGGCCTAGGAAGGGAATGTATAAATCATTATACTACTATTTATCCATTATATCTCTGTATAGATGTATCTCTCCATTAACTACTGAGGTCTGCCAAGCTGTTTAATGTAAGATTCAGACAGGGATAACTCAGCATGTTTAATACACTGGAAGAGTTAACAAGTGTCTAATCACAAATCAGATTTTCTCACAGAATTATGAAAAATCCCCAGACAAAGAGCCTGACGTTTGTATATTTGTACTGTCCATCCCATAACTCTTTTATAAAGTGCTAATTCATTTTTCCATTAAAACCCATTTGCTCATTGTAAAACTCCTCATTTTTAACTCTGCTGCCCTTCATTAGTTGCTTTAAACTTTTAGTCCTTAATTTAAACTGTGATGCCAAACACACATTTCATTCTAAAAGCAGCACCTGAAGTGACAGGTAACAGAAGTTGTGTGAGACCCTGGAGACCCCACATGGAACAGGGACTCTGGGAACAAGGTTTAATTGCAGTTGAAGTGATTAAAGCTGCTGTGCTGTCAGAGCAGTGGCACACTTGGGGAATCATTCCTGAATCAGCAAGAGAAAAGGGATTTGGCTCCATGGGAAGCAGGAAAGAGCCATCCAGCACAGTAGGACAGGCAGGGACAGACATGAGGGTTATTCCTGCTTCCAGAAGAAGTTAAGGATGAGATGCTGAGGGGGTGAAGGCACCAGGAGCACAGGAGGAGGCCTGGTGGGTTAAAGCCCAGCACAGCTGGGTGAAGGTGGGTAAAAGCTGTTGGAATTCTGGGCAACTTATTGCCAAACACAAGTGCACTGAGTCTCTGAGTACAGACAGAGCAGCACAGACTGAGCCACCAGCAGGGAACTCAAGGGCTCATGTAAAAGGAGAAACTGAATTCAAATAAATTCAAATACCTGCAATTAAATATGGGGGACAGATAATTTGTACTGGCGTGGCAAATACATTGATGGGGAAGACACATGAGGAGAGTGGAGAGAGATCAAGAGAAAGCAGAATATACTCCTGAAGGGAGACTACAAAGAGCTGGAGAGGAACTGGGGACAAGGGATGGAGGGACAGGACACAGGGAATGGCTTCCCAGTGCCAGAGGGCAGGGAGAGATGGGAGACTGGGGAGGAATTCTTGACTATGAGGTGGGCAGGCCCTGGCACAGGTTGGGCAGAGCAGCTGTGGCTGCCCCATCCCTGGGAGTGTCCAAGGCCAGGCTGGCCAGGGCTTGGAGCAACCTGGGACAGTGGGAGGTGTCCCTGCCCATAGCAGGGGGTGGAATCAAATGAGCTTTAAAGCCACCCAAACCATCCTGAGATTCCCTGATTCAGTGGGAAGATGGTCACAAACATGTGCCTTAGACACTCCTAAAAATAGGACTATTTGAAGTAGATTTTGGCTCACAATATTGAAGCACAAGGTCCAGCATCAACAACAGATGAGCAAGTGGGTGGAGACACCAGGAAGTAACTAAATCCCTTTTATTTCCCTTTCTCACTCACAGTTAACATGGAAAGAGCATTCTCTGGTAACATCTCCCATTCCACCTCTCAGGCTGAGAAGCTCCTGAAATACAATGGGCTGTTTCTCTAACACAGACTCAGTGGCTTTCAAACTCTCCTCTCTGCAGGAGAGACAAAATCTCTCCCAGAGCTACAGCTGTGGGAAGCTCTGGGAACAGGAATGGTGACCCCAGAGCCATCACTTTGTTCAGACCCAGCACTCTTTAACCACTGCTGGAAAAACTAAACTAAGGGAGAAAATTAAACATATTCAATATTTACTGCAAGGAATATAAACTGAATAAAGTTCACAAACAGGTAAAGATCTCAACTGTCCTATTTTGTTTCTGTCTTTACAAGAGCTTTCCCAAAGGAACAATCTGGCACTCCCACTTTGTGTGAAAAAAGTCAGACTTTACTACAGGGAGTCTGAGAATGGTTTGGGTTGGAGAGACCTTAAAGATCATTCCCATAAGAAGGAAAAAAGGTGAAACTTCCCATATGATTTTCAATCTCCTGTAAGAAACAGGACTGGAAACAGAACTGGGGACTTGTTTAAATCAGACCAGGGCTGTGTACATGAGGCTCCTTCCCCATCCTCAACATCCTCCTGACCAGGGCTCAGCAGCAGATTCCCACAGTCAGGATGTCCACGTGGATCTGCCCCCTCATCCTCCAGCTGGCTCCTCATCCAGTCCCAGCCAGAGCTCCAGGGCAACTCCCACTCCTTGCCTGTCCCTCCCAGAGAGCCACTGCAGCATTCCAGCTGTGCCAGCTCTCCCACCATGTTCCCTCCAGAGGAATCACACCCCAAATTCCTCCCTCGGGGCATCCAATCAGGCTGAATTCCCAGGGAAGGCCCAAGAGCTTGCTGAGCTGTTGGCATTGCCCAGAGCAGCTGTGGCTGCCCCAGCCCTGGAGGTGCCCAAGGCCAGGTGGGACAGGGCTTGGAGCAACCTGGGACAGTGGGAGGTGTCCCTGACCAAACTGTGTGAGTTTTAAGGTCCCTTCCCACCCAAAGCACTCCATGATTGTACCTGTTAAAGGCTCTGGGACAGTCCCACCAGCACAGGCTGTGAGGAGCTCTGGCACTCTGAGCATCCCAGCAGCACACACAGACCCCAAGGATGCCATCCCAGCAGCACAGGGGCTGCCAGCCCAAGGATGCCATCCCAGCAGCACACACAGACCCCAAGGATGCCATCCCAGCAGCACACACAGACCCCAAGGATGCCATTCCAGCAGCACACACAGACCCCAAGGATGCCAGCCCAGCAGCACACACAGACCCCAAGGATGCCATCCCAGCAGCACACACAGACCCCAAGGATGCCATCCCAGCAGCACACACAGACCCCAAGGATGCCATCCCAGCAGCACACACAGACCCCAAGGATGCCATTCCAGCAGCTCAGGGATGCCATTCCAGCAGCACAGGGATGCCAGCCCAAGGATGCCATCCCAGCAGCACACACAGACCCCAAGGATGCCATCCCAGCAGCACACACAGACCCCAAGGATGCCATTCCAGCAGCACAGGGATGCCAGCCCAAGGATGCCATCCCAGCAGCACACACAGACCCCAAGGATGCCATTCCAGCAGCACAGGGATGCCAGCCCAAGGATGCCATCCCAGCAGCACACACAGACCCCAAGGATGCCATTCCAGCAGCACAGGGATCCCAGCCCAAGGATGCCATTCCAGCAGCACAGGGATGCCAGCCCAAGGATGCCATCCCAGCAGCACACACAGACCCCAAGGATGCCACTCCAGTACAGATGTGCATTTTTACAAACTAACTGCCTGCCATGCTGCTGAACTCCTGGAGAGGGAGCCCCAGCCCTGCCTCTCCTCCTGTTCCTGGTGCTCCCGCAGCATTCCAGCCTCTCCCTCACTCCCACGTGCCAGGCAGAGGAAGCTGCTGCACTCTGCTGGGATCAAAAGTGCTGCTGGGGTTGCAGACAAGGCAGAGCTTGCAGGGTTGGGGAAAAGTGGGGACAAAAGCATATCTGTCACTAATAAAGCCTCCATCTTTTGAGGCAGCTCCCCAAAACATGAGCATTTCTGGTTTTAAATCCTATATTTTCTAGTGTGATCTGAGAATAACTAAACCTTTACAACTTGTCTCTCAACTAAGGCCAAAACAGGACATAAACCCTCCCCTTGGTTCTGCTGTCACAGTGTCTCTGCTCTGAGGTTTTTATCTGTCCCCAGCGAGACAGGGATTGTTCTGAGGTCTTGGACTTTTTGAGGGACAAGCTCAGCTTCTGTTTAGAGGCAATAAGGAGTTGTCATATTAGGAAAGGATCAATGCCTGGACATCACAATTAGAACAATTATTTGGCACATTTATTGCTGGGGACTGTCTTGGGTAAAACCCCTCACTGGGCCAAGGGCAAAGAGAGATCCCACTGCAGTTACAAGGAGACCAAAAGCAAGAAGTGCCAACCAAGGTGAAGGACCTGCAATTGCTGCTCAGAGCCCACAGAAGCACAGCTACTCAAGATCAGCAGAGCCAGCCCTGAAGAAACAGGCTGTGAAAGAAACTCCTAAGACTGGACATGAGGAAATGCCTGGACAGAACCCTGAGCAAGAAATCCAGCCAGGAAAGGAGAACTGCCCTTTCACAGCAGATTAGATGGGGGTGCAAACTGACTGTCCAAACAAGGCAGCATTAGATGAGGGTCCTTTTGAGCAGTTTTCAATAAACATTCACTTCTCAAAGCAGTGTTAAACCCCCAGGAGGCCACACCGTGCCCTGTCACAGCAGCAGTTTCACTCCACGTCCAGCTCAGTCTGTGGCTCCCACCAGCCCCAGAGGGCTCCAAATCACTTCAGAAAGCAACGTTTGAGACCCAGCCCTGCCCTGTGCAGTGCCAGTGCCTGCAGACACCCCTGTGTGTGTAACCCAAGCCCATCACCCCCAGCACAGCACAGACTGACTGCCAGACTCGTGCAGGGGTGGCTGTGTCAGCCCCTCAGAGAGCAAACAAGAGCAAGGATACAAGTGAGCATTACTAGCCTGTCATATGCTGCTATCATGAAGTTGAGGAGGAGGCTGATGGATTGCTCTACACTGATTTGGTGAGTAGAAGGAAGGCGTTTGTTTAGCTGGTAGTAGATGGATGAAATGATTGTTTCTAGTCGGGACACGTTGATCTCTGTGTTATGATCCAAAGTGTTAAGGCCATTATCTCTGAAGGCTTCAATCATATTCCAGATATCAACAAGGTGAACTAAAAATAAAGGAGAAAACATTAACTGCTATTCTGTAAGGCATGCAAGGTCACTTTGATGGCAGCACTTAGGAGAACTGGGTTAGCTTTTCTTAGGAATGAACAGTTATTTGTATTCAAAGGGACAGACAGACTCCTGAGTTCATACTCAGCTGTTGAAAGGAACAGAGCAGTGCCCCATCTGCCTTGTACTCCACCCTGCAACATCTGGGTGCTGTGCCAGAAACAATTCCTAGAGGAGCAAAGCCACCCCCTCAGCATGCAGTGTGTTTTAGCAGGGTTAGATATTGCCTTTTGAGAGAGACTTATCAGCCAGAATCCCCCCCTGGGTGGGTGGGCAGGCCCTGGCACAGGGGCCCAGAGCAGCTGTGGCTGCTCCAGCCCTGGGAGTGTCCAAGGCCAGGTTGGACAGGGCTTGGAGCAACCTGGGATAGTGGAAGGTGCCCTTGCCCATGGCAGGGGGTGGGACTGGATGAGCTGAAAGGTCCCTTCGCACCCAAACCATTCCATGATTCTCTGATATTCTAAATTCACTGCAAATTGTTTACAGGAATTTTGAACACCCTCATGCTGACCAGTAGAGTATCAAAGGAGGAACTTGATGTTCCAGTTGAACTATGACTGTTTCCAGTTGATCCAGCTCCCAAATCCTGAGCATAATGGTCCATACGCTCAGGTCTAGAACTCCAAAGCATTTCCCCAAATAACCCTGCCACAGAAAAGCAGATACCCAAGGAGTGTTGACAACGGGGAGAAAACATTTCCCAAACCACAGCAAGTGATCTGCAGAACCACATTAAAGGGTATTTTGAAATGTTTCAAACCTTTAAGTTATGCATGAGAGTGGAGAAGACATCTAAGGATCAACAGGAATGCAAACTGAACGTGATCCAGCAGGTACAGAGGGTGGATTTGTGCACTCACCCTGGGATGCCTCCAGAAAGGGCTCAAGTCAGTGTGAGTTTGAACATTTCTTACAGTCAGCTTGTCTTTTATCTCACATAAAACCCACACAGGGACAGCAGCCAAGCTATAATGCACACCCTGGGCCAGCCTGTGCTCCAGACACAGCTCACAACTGCACAGCCTCATCCACAGACCCAGGGATGGCAAAGGCTGCTCAGGGCATGGGCAATGGTGAGCTGGGCCCAGTGCCACGTGCTGTTAATAGCATTTCATAACACCCCTGCTCTTAGAGAGATTTTTAATTCTGAACCACGAACTACAGCCAAGAACTCACTGTTTCCCAAGACTGAAAAATCCCTGAGCCATCCACCCAGTTCAGGGACACTTCAGCTCTTCTCCTGGCCTCCCCCATGGTACACACTCCAGCTGCTCTGCCCTGGGTGGAGGGATCTGCTCCTGCACACACCAACCTGTTTGGCTTCTTCCTGTGCCCAACCTGGTGTGGGTGGAATGCAAAGTGTCTCACCTGCTCACCTGGGGTTCACCTTTGCTTTGGGGAGCTGTCCAAGCTCAGAGGGCCATGGAAGAGAAGGAGAGAACTTACACTGACAGTATGGCATGAACTTGCAGAATTATTTGTGGTTGCAACATGTGCTGAGGGACACCAGGGCAGGACCAGACACCCTCACACAGGGACTGTCCCTCCCTGTGCTGAGGGACACCAGGGCAGACCCCGACACCCTCACACAGGGACTGTCCCTCCCTGTGCTGAGGGACACCAGGGCAGACCCCGACACCCTCACACAGGGACTCTCCCTGTGCTGTGCTGGGGGACACCAGGGCAGACCCCGACACCCTCACACAGGGACTGTCCCTGTGCTGTGCTGAGGGACACCAGGGCAGACCCCGACACCCTCACACAAGGACTGTCCCTGTGCTGTGCTGAGGGACACCAGGGCAGACCCCGACACCCTCACACAGGGACTGTCCCTGTGCTGTGCTGAGGGACACCAGGGCAGACCCCGACACCCTCACACAGGGACTCTCCCTGTGCTGTGCTGAGGGACACCAGGGCAGACCCCGACACCCTCACACAGGGACTGTCCCTCCCTGTGCTGAGGGACACCAGGGCAGACCCCGACACCCTCACACAAGGACTGTCCCTGTGCTGTGCTGAGGGACACCAGGGCAGACCCCGACACCCTCACACAGGGACTGTCCCTGTGCTGTGCTGAGGGACACCAGGACAGACCCCAACACCCTCACACAGGGACTGTCCCTGTGCTGTGCTGAGGGACACCAGGGCAGACCCCGACACCCTCACACAGGGACTGTCCCTGTGCTGTGCTGAGGGACACCAGGGCAGACCCCGACACCCTCACACAGGGACTGTCCCTGTGCTGTGCTGAGGGACACCAGGGCAGACCCCGACACCCTCACAACAGGGACTGTCCCTCCCTGTGCTGAGGGACACCAGGGCAGACCCCGACACCCTCACACAGGGACTGTCCCTGTGCTGTGCTGAGGGACACCAGGGCAGACCCCGACACCCTCACACAGGGACTGTCCCTCCCTGTGCTGTGCTGAGGGACACCAGGGCAGACCCCGACACCCTCACACAGGGACTGTCCCTGTGCTGTGCTGAGGGACACCAGGACAGACCCCGACACCCTCACACAGGGACTGTCCCTCCATGTGCTGAGGGACACCAGGGCAGACCCCGACACCCTCACACAGGGACTGTCCCTCCCTGTGCTGAGGGACACCAGGGCAGACCCCGACACCCTCACACAGGGACTGTCCCTGTGCTGTGCTGAGGGACACCAGGGCAGACCCCGACACCCTCACACAGGGACTGTCCCTCCCTGTGCTGAGGGACACCAGGGCAGACCCCGACACCCTCACACAGGGACTGTCCCTGTGCTGTGCTGAGGGACACCAGGGCAGACCCCGACACCCTCACACAGGGACTGTCCCTGTGCTGTGCTGGGAGGTGCTCTGTGGTACCCCAGATGGAACAGCACCTCAAACAGCTTCAGCTCCCTGCACCCAGCATGAGGGCAATGAAACACACTGTAATGCCCTTTATATTTTAAATTTTCTGAACACTGAAGAATAAACTTGAAGAGATTACAGAGCACTGCACAAAGGTCGCTGCCTCTCTTCAACTACACATGTAATCTGTTTCATTTAAGCAACAACTGCCATTGCCTGACAAAATGCTTACCCTCCCTACAGTCAGAGCTGCCACGGGTAATACCTGAACATGCCCAAGCCATCCTGGAGGCCCGGGGGGCCCAGAACTTACGGTTGCAGCGTTTCTGCACGAAGCGCAGCTTGCAGGCGGTTCTGTACGTGGAGAGCCGGATGACATCGAAGTTCTGTGCTCCTGGGGACAGAGACAGGGGGGGTTTATTTCCTCTGCAACATTCAGCTCATTGAGAACAGCACAAGTGTCTCCTCACAGGCATCACCACATCCAGCACACAAGGGAGGGGATTGTGCCCCTCTGCCCCCTCAGGGCAGACCCCAAACCCTGCAGAGCTGCCCCAGCCCTGGGCAACAACAGCACAAGGATGTGGAGCTGCTGCAGCCAGGCCAGAGGAGGCCCCGGAGATGCTGCAGGGCTGGAGCCCCTTTGGAGCCAGGCTGGGAGAGCTGGGGGGTCACCTGGAGAAGAGAAGGCTCCAGGGACACCTGAGAGCCCCTGGCAGGGCCTGAAGGGGCTCCAGGAGAGCTGGAGAGGGACTGGGGACAAGGGAGGGAGGGACAGGACACAGGGAATGGCTTCCCACTGCCAGAGGGCAGGGAGAGATGGGATATTGGGAAGGAATTGCTGGCTGGGAGGGTGGGTACAGGGAGCCCACAGAAGCTGTGGCTGCCCCATCCCAACACTTGTTCCAGGCCAGGTTGGATGCCAAGTTCTCCTCTTTGCTCACAGGAGCAATTTGCATGTTGACCAACAACAGAAGGTCTCTGCAAGCACCAATTTTATACACCTGCATCTCTTCTAGATATGAAACTCACCTGGAAAGGAAAATTGGTGTGTGACTTCAAAGGGAAATACTCCACCACAGGACAGATGGAGCTTGACAAACAGTTAACTGTGTTGGGGTGGGGGTTAGGCTGGACATTGGGAAAAGTGTGGTGGGCACTGCCCAGGCTCCCCAGGGCAGTGGGCACAGCCCCAAGGCTGCCAGAGCTCCAGGAGGGTTTGGACAACACTCTCAGGGACAGGGGGGAATTGTTGGGGTGTCTGTGCAGGGCCAGGGGTTGGACTGATGATTCCTGTGGGTCTCTCCCAGTCCAGGACATTCCATGGTTCTGGGAGCTTGGGTTTCTCACAGGGATGTGCTGAAGAGCCTCACACAGACAGGCCATGAGGAACATCCACACACCAGCCCTGAACTGGTAATGAACAGCAAGAACCAGCTGCACAGACAGCCTGGATGGAGAGAACCAGAACTCTGAATATTCCAACAATTCAGCCAAGGTAAAAGTCAGCAGGCAGAATTCTGTACTAAATGATCACAAGGTGAGAACAACCCGTGGAAGTGATGAGATAAAAGTGATACCCTGAGGCACCAGGCAAAGCCTCCAGTGGGGATGTGCCACTGGGCTGTACAAAGTTGTGAGGAGATTTCCCTCAGGATACCAGGCTGGACAACAGGAGGAATTTCTTCATGGAAAGGATTGAATTTTGATGTCCCTTCCCTCCCAAATCATTCCATGATTCCATGATAAAAATGCTACCCTGGAATTCCTTCAACAAAACAATATCAGTATCTGGTTTGAATAAAGATCTCCCCCAGTCTGTATCTGGAATTAAGGCCATGATGGCCCAATCCAGGAACTCCCCTCAGCCCTGTGTTCCCACAGGACAGCAGAACAAGGGGATGTCATTCAAACACACAGTATTTTAACAATCTCAGCCCCTATTCCAGAGAATGATCCTGTACAAACCAACCCCCAAACTGTTTCTCTCCTGAGTCACACCAGCATTGCAGGGCCATTTTTAATTATTTTTAAGGCAAAGGTGCTTTATCTGTTGTCATTATTTGCTTTAATAGTTGTTCACAAACTTCAGATATTGCCACAGATGAGAAATGTGAATGTTCCTTAAAAAAGGAGCTTCCCAAAACCTCAGAACAAATGACCCTCCAGGGAGGTGTGACCCCCTTCTGCATTCTCCTCCTGAGCAGCCCCAGGAGCACTTTGGCTCCTTTTCCCTGGGGGAGGAAACATCTCCTGGAACAAGATGTGAAGGATCTGGTAGAGCTGCCACAGCAAAGCTCTTGGTAAAGAATAAACGACATTGGGCCTTCCAATCTCCTACTTACTCATCTCCATGAACAGCTGCCTCTTCTCTGCCATGGTCCTCCTCCTCTTCCCACTCTCCTCAATCATCCTGGAGACAAAAATGGCAAACACTGTTTGTGTCAGAACTGCTCTTACAAGAGCAACTTGCTGCCAACAACATGGATTTATCCCTCAACAGAAACTGCCTGACCCCATGTGGTGCCTGAAAAGACCAGTAGAAAGACAGACATCCCTCCATAATTCTCATACTCACAACACACACCCCCTTCAGGCTCATTAATGCCTTCTAAGGAGGGGGAAATATTAATTCTGAACATTTTAATTGCTCATCCTAAGTTGGAAAAACTCAGAGCAGCATTAAAATACATACAGAAATATCACATAAGGAACTGTGTTCAGAGGGGTTTTGTTTGGCAAACACAGAGCAAGTCAGGCCTCCCGGGGGGCAGCAGGGCCAGAAAGGTGATTTTGGATGTTGGGGGGGCTCAGGAGGGGGAGGCACATCCTGTTCCTCTCCCTGGCAGAGGTCAGTGACCCCCCTCCCTCTTCCCTGCAGGATCCCAGAATGGCTGAGGCTGGAAAGGAGCCCAGGATTTGTGGGGATGTTGGGGCTGGGGGCTCCTCTTTAAATAAAACCTGTACAAATTCATCTATCTTTGAAACCCAGTGCCTGAGGTCAAATCACACTTGTCAGGGACATAAAGAACTTATATGGAATTAAGTTGGAAATAAAAAACATGTATTTTGGTGGCACAGGCCTCCCTTTTTCCTAGGAAAGAGATTAAAGAAGTGACAGTGACAGAGGAAGGTGAGAGGGCACAGGGACAATGCAGGACCTCTCAGGGCACTACACAGTCCTAAAAGATGCCAAATTCCATCAACTCCAGTGGAAAACAAAGCAGGCTAATTCAGTTATCAGCATAAAATCTCATTAATAATTTACTTAATTACTACGTTATTCTTTTGTTACAGATTCACCAACTTACAGTTTAAACCTTAAGTTTAAAGGGATGGTTTAAAAACCATTAAATACAGTTTTTAAGTGTCTAAACCCTCAAATTCTTGTCCAGTTGCTCCAAGAGGCACAGAGTTGGTTGGCTCAGCCTCACACGCCAGCAGGGCAGGGACAGCTGAGCCCTGGCACTGCCCAGAGCCTGCCCCTGAATTCCTGCTGAAACCTCCCAGCACTTCAGCTTGAGACCCACCAAAGCCTTTCTCCTTCTTCCTTTTCACACGAGGAAAATAAGCACATGGGGTTACAACCTGCAGGTTATTTTATTTCCTTGCTTTTCCCTACTTTAGAAAACCACAGACTTGGAACCAACGTGCTGCTGTATTTTTATTTCTTTAGAGGGAAAGACCTAACTGGCATTTTTGAAGATATGTAAAAGGCTCTTTTCTTTTTCAGTTTCCTAAAATAAATTAATTTTTTTAATTTAATGAACATATACAGAGTGTCTCAGCCAAGGCTTCTCCCAAGGAACTCACCTGTCCCTCACTGCAGGCAGGAGCAGGAGTTCAACATCCTGGACTCTGGGATGTTTGTCCCTGGGATTCACCTTGTCCAAGCTCCAGGTGCCCCCATTCCCTGCCTCAGACCTCAGAGCTTTTGCAATATTTATTTCCCCATCATATAAAATACCCAAGTCAGTTCGAAGCCCACCAGGCACTGTCCCAGAAATCACCTTTATTCCCAGTGCACCCCTTTAAACTCCACAGCAGGGGGACTTCAGGGACAAACTGGTGTTTGCATCTTTCAAACTGGTTTTAGTAGAGATCATTTTACCAACACATAAGGGAGAACAACACTTGGATCTCCTGGAACACCAGGAAAATAAAAATAACATGAGACCTCCCTGACCCTGGGCTTTGGGCACATGTCCCTCAGCAAACCCTGATGTCCAAGGCCATCTCATCTTTCTGCAAAGCTGGACCCAGTCCCTGGGGATCCTGTCTCACATCCCTGTGCTCTCACAGAAGGTACAGAGTTGTGTTACCAACAGCAAGGAGGTGACACATGTAAAGCCATGATGGCACCATGACATCCATCCCTTTCCCTACAGACACCTCACCACACAATCACCAAACCCCAGATGGGTTTGGTTGGGAAGAGACCTTAAATCTCATCTTGTTCCACCCCTGCCATGGGCAGAGACACCTCCCACCATCCCAGGCTGCTCCAAGCCCCTCCAGCCTGGCCTGGGACACTCCCAGGGCTGGGGCAGCCACAGCCCCTCTGGGTATCCTGGCATGGAGAGGCCCCTGCAGGGGCCAGGATGGCAGAGCAAAAGGTCTGAGCTTTTCCCTGGGTGAGCAGCTCCTCAGTCCTGGACCTGCTCATCAAAGAAATCAAATGTGCTGTTCAGATTCATGTGCTGACCTGGCTGCTCCTTTCCTGCTCCTCTCTGTGAGGGAGGAAAACACCTCAGAAATGGCTTTTCTGGGCCAAGGGTGCACATTCTAAACACAGAGTGGAGAGAGAACCACAGAACAGAAGCTCAGAGGCCTTTGGGCTGGAAAAGCTCTGAGTCCATCCAGTCCAACCATCCCCAGCACTGCCAAGGCCACCACTGACCCATGTCCCCAAGTGCCACATCCACAGGGCTGGAAAATCCTCCCAGGGATGGGGATGGGCAGTTGTGCCAGGGCTGGGCAGCCCTTTCCAGGAAGGAATTGCTCCCAGTGTCCCACCTGACCCTCCCTTTTGGCAGCCCGAGGCTGTTTCCCCTCATCCTGTCACTTGTTCCCCAGAAGGGCCCAACTCCCACATCACTGGGCAGGTATTGGGAAAGGTTGTATCAAATCTATCACACTAATTGACAAACCTGTTTTAATTCCTGAACAATGAGGTACAGGAAGATCCCTGGGGGTTGAGGCTGAAGAGGAAAGATGGAAAGTCTTTCTCAAGCTCAAAAGAGGAATGAACCAAACCCACAGAACTATGTTTAGGATGCAATTACAGAGCTCATGTCACGACACAGGGAGGGGAAACAGCAGCTTGTGCTGCACTGCTTGGGTTGGGTTGTTTGGAGGGAGGGGGAATGAGTTTGAGGCTTTGGGGGGGATTTTTTGGGTGGCTTTTGTTTGTTTGTTTGGCTGGTGGTGCCCTGTTGTTTGTTAAACATTCCTGGCACAAAGCAGGAGAGAAATGCCAAGAAACACACACAGGCTGGGCCCACTGTGGAGCTGAGAATTCTCGGGACAGCAGCTCCCATTCCATGGGCACATGTGGGCAAAACCCACCCAAACACAGACCCACGGAATCACTGCATGGTCTGGGAGGGAAGGGACCATAAACTCATCCCATTCCACCCCCTGCCATGGCAGGGACACCTCCCACCAGCCCAGGCTGCTCCAAGCCCTGTCCAGGGACACTCCCAGGGCTGGGGATTCAGCTGCTCTGAAATACATGATGAAAAGCCACGTCCAACTTAAAGCACACAAATATATAAAACCTTAGAAAACTGCAGGTGATTGTGCTTGATGTAAAGCTCAAAAATTCTGCCATTTCCCTTTATCCACTCACCTTGTCCCCCTTTCAACAGGTACAACACTTGTATTGCCTCAGGAGCAACCTCTGACACAGGTAATAGAAAGGCTGATCATAAATTCCACACCAATAAATTTGGAGAATCCCACACTCAGCCACCACCTAAAATATCTGCAATGGCACCACAGACTTAAATTTTTTTCTTATTTCTCTGGTTTGAATTTTTTTTCTTTCCTTGTTTATATTCCACTCTTCTGGTCCAGGGTTCTCCCTTTTCCTTACCTTTGAATTCTCCCTCCCACCCCAACACAGGCAGGTGTAACATATACATATATATATAAATATATATAAATATACAGACACACACACCCCTGGCTGCAGGAAAACCCACATAAATGCAGAGAAAGCCCTGCTGGCTGTTTGCCCTTGTCCTCTCCAACAGGTTCAGCCAGTGCTGCCTCTGCCCCACGTTCCTGCAGTTCCCCCACCCAGGGGCTCCCTCCCAGGTTCCAGGACAATCTACAGGACCTTCCTCACCAGGTTCCAGGCCAACCTACAGGACCTTCCTCACCAGGTTCCAGGCCAACCTACAGGACCTTCCTCACCAGGTTCCAGGACAACCTACAGGACCTTCCTCACCAGGTTCCAGGCCAATACTACAGGACCTTCCTCACCAGGTTCCAGGCCAATACTACAGGACCTTCCTCACCAGGTTCCAGGACAATCTACAGGACCTTCCTCACCAGGTTCCAGGCCAACCTACAGGACCTTCCTCACCAGGTTCCAGGACAACCTACAGGACCTTCCTCACCAGGTTCCAGGACAACCTACAGGACCTTCCTCACCAGGTTCCAGGCCAATACTACAGGACCTTCCTCACCAGGTTCCAGGCCAATACTACAGGACCTTTCTTACCAGGTTTCGCTCTTCTTGGAGCTCATCAGCTGTAGGTAACGGCCCAAGGCAGCAGCTTGTCCTGCAGGGAGGGGATTCAGCTCAGCCTCTCCATCCTTGCCCCAACCACACCCCAGAGAGCCACAGCCCTTCCCCAGCTGCTCCTACTTTGACCTTCCCCTCCTTTAGACACTCTGCCATTTGGGGTCCATACCTGCAATCCAGGTGCTTCCTCGCTGCTCCTGGATGACTCCAATTCAGTCATTAAACCACTTAATCAGCCAAAGATTTTTTTTTCTTAAAATCACTTTTGTTTTATTTTATTTTCTCCTTTAAGACACACTCCAGAGGGGACTCTGACCTTTAGGATTTGATAACCATCTCCACACACTGCTTTGCACTCAGACTCAGCCCCATCAGCCAAAGAGAACAACAGTGGGGAAAAAAGTTAATTTACAAATTATTAAATCTGAGTTTGTTCAATTCTTGATGTTGCACTTCACAAGGAGAAATAATATTTAGCTGCAATTTTGAAAACTTTCCAACTGTCCCAGAACAGAGAAATCCCAGCCCTGAAGAACCCACAGGGCAGACAGAGGTGACAGTGACAGTGGCACTGGAGGGTCCAGCCTCCTGCCCAAGGGGTTATTTTAAGTACCCAGCACTCCACATTCCCTTCCAGTCCCCAGGGAGTCGCTCAGCCTCGGGCCCAGGAGATCTGCAGGCTCTGGAGGACAACACTGTGTGTTTAAAGAGAGTTTTGCACAGTCCCATCTGTTCTCCAGCAAACCCCAGAGAGGGTGCAGGGAATTCAGGACACAAAGTGCCTGCAACATGAACACGCTTTTCTTGAATAACCAGAGTCAAACACTCTTATCTCACTGTATTGCCCCAAAGCCTGAGGAGTAAATGGGTTTTTACAACCTGCCTGTTGGTTTAGAGGCTGAAGTTCATGACTGTATATGGGATCATAGAATGATAGAATGGATTGGGTTGGAAAAGCCCTCCGAGATCATCAAGTCCAACCCTTGGTCCAACTCCAGTCCCTTTACCAGATCATGGCACTCAGTGCCATGGCCAAGCTCAGCTGAAAAACCTCCAGGGATGGGGAATCCACCCCCTCTCTGGGCAGCCCATTCCAATCCCTGAGCACTCTCTCTGCAAAGAATTCCTTCCTGATATCCAACCTAAACCTCCCCTGGCAGAGCTTGAGCCCATCGTGCCCCCTTGTCCTATTGCTGAGTGCCTGGGAGAAGAGACCAACCCCCAGCTGGCCAGAACTTCCCTTCAGGCAGTTCCAGACAGTGCTGAGGTCACCTCTGAGCCTCCTCTTCTCCAGGCTGAACACCCCCAGCTCCCTCAGCCTCTCCCCACAGCACTTGTGCTCCACTCCCTTCTCCAGCCTCGTTGCTCTTCTCACTTGGGTTGGAAGAGACCTCTGAGATCATCAACCCTTGATCCAACCCCACTGGGATCACTCTGGCACTCTGTGCCCTGGGCTGGTGATCCCAGTGGGGTTGGATCAAGACATGTTGGATTCTCTGTCCCTGGAGGTGTTTCAGAGGACACTCAGTGCCACATCCAGTCCCTTCTCCAGCCTCGTTGCTCTTCTCAGTTGGGTTGGAAGAGACCTCTGAGATCATCAAGTCCAACCCTTGATCCAACCCCACTGTGATCACCAGCCCAGGGCACATCCATCCCATCCATCCATCCCTCCATCCATCCACACTCCAAGGATCTGACCAACTGCAGACACAAACAAAGCTTTTTTCTTTCTTTAAGGCAGGACAAACAAAGTAAGCCAGAAGTAAAACTCTAACTGGTGACACTGGCCATTGCTCCTGTAAAACTGGGAGTGTTTACCCCTTGGCTTTGCCACTTTCTGTATTAAAAAATAAATTGAGTGCCTGAGCTCCCAACCTGTTTGTTTTATGCCACAACACCCACTTCATTCCCCCAGCTCTTAAATCACAGAATCAGGAAGGTTGGAAAAGACCTCCACGATCAGCAAGTCCATCCTTTGACCTGAACAAACTTAAAACTGCACTGATAAAGACTGAGAAAGACCTCACTCCTGGAGTCAGTCAGTAACTACCTGGAATTATTAGGATTTTAAGGGTTTTGTAACCACAGTGCATCTAAACACCCAATCTTTTTAAAATGTAGTGATGAATTGGCACCTGCCATCATAATTCCACTTGTTCCCAAAGAGACACACCCAGCCAAATAAAATTCCCCAAGAGACATCACATTAGAAGGTCTCCCACCTTTTCTTTCAGATCTAGGCTGCCTAAGAGTCTTCACTGGCATAAGTCTTTTAATAAACACTAAACTAAACAGAGACAACAAAAGCATGATTTCTTCTCCCTGGTACCAAAGGGAAAACAATTAATTAATAAAAATATTATGAATTCAGACCCTTATCAGCTGAATCATCTTATCTGGATCCATCTTTAAGCTCCCCAGAGCTCACCCAAGGCAGCCTGGGCAGCCAGGCTGAGTGTGGAACTCCCAGTGGTTGATGCCCCAGCCCATCCCAAGCCACTGCTTGGGACTTCAAAACTTGATTTTCTCCCTCCTCAGAAGCTGCCACAGAGTGCACAACATGCAGGAAGTAACACCTGACACGGCTGCAAAGGGCTGTGGTCACCACTCCCAGCACCACCTGTGCTGCTGAGGGGGAAATGAAGCCTTTCTCATACAGCAAAAGCCTTTTTGTTGTACTATGGCTCTTCCTAAATCCTCAGTCCCATCCACCACTTCTTAAAAGGTGTGTTACTGTTGAACCAGCTCAGTTCTCTCACAGCCCAGAGGCCTGACTGCATCAGCTGCACCACAGCAACAGGGAAAGGAATCTGCTGTTCTAAAGAACCCACAGCCTGGCAAAGCAGCTGCTCCAAACCCCAGAGAGTTGGGGCACCACTGGCACAGCTTCTGCACTTCTCAGAACCACCAGGGAACAACGAGGGGGGCCCAGGGCACTCACAGGAGGGCCCAGAGGTGCCCCCTTCATGTGGGATCCTGGAGAGAGCAGGAGCAAACCCTGGCAGTGAGCCCTGGACTGGGGAGCTGCTCCCTGGGCACTGCCCAGGCCCAGCAGCAAACTGGGGATGTACCAAAGCACAGAACAAGACAAGAATCCTGTGTGTGATAACAGGAACAAGGAGACACCCAAACAGCACTTAACAGCACAACAGGGTCAAGGAAAAAGACACCTCTGGAGCAGCATCCTGGGCAGATGGAAGCACAGCAAGGATTTAGGGGTCAAAGCAAAACTGGAAATGAAACTTCTGACTTTTTGAACCACTGGTTCAGGCACATGGGATGGTTTGTCACTGGGCAGCCACACCAGACAGAGCAAAGAATGATCAAGGGTTTGGGTGGGAATGGACCTTAAAGCTCATCCCATCCCACCCCTGCCATGGGCAGGGACACCTCCCACTATCCCAGGTCTCTCCAAGCCCTGTCCAACCTGGCCTTGGACACTCCCAGGGCTGGGGCAGCCACAGCTGCTCTGCCCAACCTGTGCCAGCATCAGCCCCAGAGTCAGTTTCAGGACTCAGAGCAAGAAAAGAAACTGAAAGTAGAGAGCACTTTAAGGGGCAGGAGCACACAGCAGTGACCAAGCCCCAGGAACTCCCATTCTGCCCCACCTGCAGTTTCCAAGGATCTCTGTGTGACCTGCCCATTCCCTGGGGCTCCTCAATCCCCCCTGGAAGGGGCAGCTCTGCACTGGGCTCACCCCACTGAGCTTCTCCCCAGTCTCCATGACAATACGTGGCTTAGATGGGATACTGGGAAGGGATTCCTGGCTGGGAGGGTGGGCAGGCCCTGGCACAGGTTGGGCAGAGCAGCTGTGGCTGCCCCAGCCCTGGGAGTGTCCCAGGCCAGGCTGGACAGGGCTTGGAGCAGCCTGGGATAGGGGAAGGTGTCCCTGCCCATGGCACAGCAGGGAATTAAATGTTCATTAAAGACCCTTCCCACCCAAACCATTCCACAATTCACCTTCCCCAGCCAAGGGATGTGTTGCACAACCAAATCCCCTGGGAATTTTAAGCAGAGAATTGTATCTCACAGAGAATATTTTCACATGTCCAGGACAAGACATAAAATACAGAAATTGCTGTTTCAGGCCACAAGGCTGTCGAAAATGAAACATTTCAGTATCAGTCCTGGGAGTGTAGGAAAGAGGAAACAGAAAACAGCTTTTAAGGTCAATCCCACAGGGAGTCCCAAAGATCACGGTACCTGATTCACACTGAGAAGTCTCTCAGGGCAACTCCCACTTTTCTTGGCTCTGTTCCTGCTCCAAACATTTAAACAACCTAAAAAGATGAGGGAAAAGGACATTGAGCTTTTTTCCTCCAAGAAAGCAGCAGTTTCCATCAGAAAAATACCCCCCTTATTTCACAGCCACAACACGGTGCTGCCTTAGCCCTGGCTGCGTGTCCCGTTAATTCGGGAGCGATGGAGGCGCAACATTCCGTGTCTCCCGTTAATTCCAGGCACTGGAGCAGCACGTCCGTGTCTCCCGTTAATACCAAAGCAATGGAGCTGAACCTCCGTGTCTCCCGTTCGTTCCCGGCACTGCAGCAGCCCCTCCGTGTCTCCCGTTCGTTCCCGGCACTGCAGCAGCCCCTCCGTGTCTCCCGTTCCTTCCCGGCACTGCAGCAGCCCCTCCGTGTCTCCCGTTCCTTCCCGGCACTGCAGCAGCCCCTCCGTGTCTCCCGTTCCTTCCCGGCACTGCAGCAGCCCCTCCGCGCGCCCCCGCAGCGGTTCTGGGCAGAGCGAGCCCCGGTCCGGCCCAGCCCCGGGTGCCCGCACAGCCCGGCCCGGTGCCCGCCGGGGCTCCCCCCGCGCCCCCGGCCCAGGCCCGGCCCCCTCTGGCGCTTCCCCCGCGCCCGGCCCCGGTCCCGGTCCCGGCCCCGGCCCCGGTCCCGGTCCCGCCCCCGCACCTGCGGCCGCAGCGCTCGGAGGCCCCGCCGGGTCCCGCGCGGTGCCGGCGGCTCCGGGCCCGGTCGTGCCGCCTCAGCCAATCACGACCCGGCCCCGCGGGCGGCGCGCGGCCCTCCGCCAATCCGCGTCCGCCGAGCCCCGCCCGCCGGCGCCCCACAGCCAATCAACGCCCAGCGCCGCGCGCCGCGGTCCCGCCTCCGCCCCGGCGCGCTCGGGGATCGCCCCGCGGGGCGGAGAGAACGCGCAGGCGCAGCGAGAGCGGCTGAGGGCGCGGCCCCGCCCCTCCGGCTCCAGCCAATCACGGCCCGGCCCCGCCCCCGGCCCGCCCTGAGGGCCCCGCGGAGCGGCGAGAGCGGCACCGACAGCTCGGGGCGGAGAGACCCGGAACGGAACGGAACGGACCCCTCGGGGCGGAGAGACCCGGAACGGAACCGAACCGAACCGAACCGAACCCTCGGGGCGGAGAGACCCGGAACGGAACGGAACCGACCCCTGGGGGCGGAGAGACCCGGAACGGAACGGAACCGACCCCTGGGGGCGGAGAGACCCGGAACGGAACGGAACCGAACCGACCCCTCGGGGCGGAGAGACCCGGAACGGAACGGAACGGAACCGACCCCTCGGGGCGGAGAGACCCGGAACGGAACCGAACCGAACCCTCGGGGCTGAGAGACCCGGAACGGAACGGAACGGAACGGAACCGACCCCTGGGGGCGGAGAGACCCGGAACGGAACGGAACGGAACGGAACCGACCCCTGGGGGCGGAGAGACCCGGAACGGAACGGAACCGACCCCTGGGGGTGGAGAGACCCGGAACGGAACGGAACGGAACCGACCCCTCGGGGCGGAGAGACCCGGAACGGAACGGAACGGAACCGACCCCTGGGGGTGGAGAGACCCGGAACGGAACGGAACGGAACCGACCCCTCGGGGCGGAGAGACCCGGAACGGAACGGAACGGAACCGACCCCTCGGGGCGGAGAGACCCGGAACGGAACGGAACGGAACGGAACCGACCCCTCGGGGCGGAGAGACCCGGAACGGAACGGAACGGAACCGAACCCTCGGGGCGGAGAGACCCGACCCGGAACGGAACGGAACGGAACCGACCCCTCGGGGCGGAGAGACGGAGCCCGGCCCGGCCCGGAACGGAACCGGCCCCGCGGAGCTGGGGCTGCCCCAGGCAGGGCTCGGTGGCTTTGGCCCCGCAGCTCCCGCAGCGCCGCTGCAGATCCGAGGCCCGAGCCCTCCTGCAGAGCTGCCAAAGGAGCGCTCGGGCCGAGCCCTTTGCGGCTCTGCTGATAAAGCAGCTGCGGGCACCGGCCTGGCCTCTGTGTCCTGTCCGGGCAGGGCAGCCCCAGCCGTGTCAAAGACAGGAAAGACAGAGAAGACAAAATGTCTCTCTGGCTGGATGAATTTTGCAGGGAACTGACAGAGGTGATCAACTTGCCCAGAAGTGACCTGAAGGGCCTCGAGCACCAGGAGATCACAGACATCGAGTTCCTGAGAAATGCCATGGCAGAAGCACTGGATGCCACGAGGGACGGGCTCAGGAAAGAATTTGCTGAGGCTGATCTGAGCTTGTTTGAAAGGCAGCCTCACACCATCCTGGCGGAGCAGTTCTCGGGCTGCTGGGAGCAGTGTCCCTTCTGTGGGGCTGTCTGCACAAACACCATGCAGGGACACGATGGAGACCATCAGCCTGTCCTGCATCGCCCACAGGCTGTGAATGGTTGGACGTGGCTCTACACAAACCACATGACAATCGACATTTGTTCCAGCCTTGTTGCCAGTAACCGTAGATTCGTCATTGATTCTTGGAGAAAGAAAAGTGTCCCCACATTCAGGTATATTGTGAGTCTCATCATTTTTGATGACAAAACAATCCCCTACAAGAGATACCGGGATGCAGGACATCCTTATTCCACTTGGAAGATTCTTCCTGATCCATCCAGACAAGCCTACTGGAAATGGTTCGTGTGTCGCTTCAGCACAGAGCTGGAAACTTTGTACCGTGGGAAATTTTGGGGCAGAGGAGAAATCCCTGGTGCCTGGTGGAGAATTCCCAAGCAGGAAGCACTTGCTGAGCTGGACAAGCCTTAGGCCACGCTGATGGGAAGGGAGAACCCGAAAGGCTTTGCAGTTTAGGAGCACAGAGCACAAGGCTGTGCACAAGATGCTGTAGCAATGCTTGTGCTCTCAGCCACATGAGGACAGTGGGGTGGAACTGCTCCCAGGCTTGGGTGGAATAAGGCGCGTTACTGCGGCCATGGCTCAGAAACTCCCTCGCTCCACCATGAACCAGAACCCTCCTCCCTTCCTGCCACGGACGTTTCCCTCTGCTTTGTCCTCCAGCAAAAATGCAAACCCTCCCTGCAGTGATCACTGCCCTGGCCCGGGTGGAACCCAGTGCCAGGGGAAGTGCTGCAATCAAGAGCTGCACAGAGAAAATCTCCCTGGAATAGGGGGCAGGGGCTGGATTTGCCACGTGGAGGCCGTTGATAAACTGCCTTATCCCAGTCCACGAGTTCCATCTTCTGCTCTCTCCCTTTATGGCTGGGGAGGGGAGTGATGGAGCAGCTGGGTGGGCACCTGGCACCCAGCCAAGGGCAACCCCCACAGCTGGGAATAAAGGTGGTTTAAGGGGGTCCTTTGGGTTGTAAGTGTTGGGAAGAAGGGATTTCAGTAATGAGAAATAAATACAAGGCCATAGTTAGAATCTATAGGTGCACATTTAATTAGGTGGGGTCTGGCTGTGACAGAAATGGTGTGCACAGAGATGGAGATGGTATTTAGTCTGGTGAGCTGGAGTTCATTTCCCACAGGGGCTCTCCCAGGGCTGTGCTTTGCACTGGAAGCAGGGAAGGTGTTGGTAACACAGCAGGAGGGTGGGAGCAGTCCTGGGAAAGTGGGAACAGCTCGGGAGGGTGGGACTGACCCGGGAGAGAGGGAGCAGCCCCGGGAAGGTGGGACTGACCCGGGAGAGCGGGAGCAGCCCCGGGAAGGTGGGACTGACCCGGGAGAGCGGGAGCAGCCCCGGGAAGGTGGGACTGACCCGGGAGAGCGGGAGCAGCCCCGGGCAGGTGGGACTGACCCGGGAGAGCGGGAGCAGCCCCGGGAAGGCGAGAGCAGAGCGCGCGGTGCCGGCACCCGGTGCGCTCCAAACCTGTTGTCACCAACAATCCCTTAATTCCATTACACCTACCGCGGCAATCCGCTTAGGGGAAGCCGTGGAGCGGCTGAGAAAGGACGAGGCATCACTTAAATACACCTTGGCTTTGTCCCAGGGGGAAGCGCACGGGCCAGGGCTCGGGAGGAGCCCGCAGGGCTCTCGGGTTCTGCCCAAGGCTGTGCCCCCAGGACGGCGCTCCCGGCACAGCCGCACCCGGATCCCTGTCCCTGCTGCCACCCCCGGGTCCCACGCCCTGCTCGGAGGGCCCCCAGCCCAGCTGCGGCTGCTCCCAGTCCTGCAAAGATGCTGCAGGGCTGGATCCCTCTGCTCTGGAGCCAGGCTGGGAGAGCTGGGGGGGTCACCTGGAGAAGAGAAGGCTCCAGGGACACCTGAGAGCCCCTGGCAGGGCCTGAAGGGGTTCCAGGAGAGCTGGGGAGGGACTGGGGACAAGGCATGGAGGGACAGGACACAGGGAATGGCTTCCCACTGCCTGAGGGCAGGGAGAGATGGGATATTGGGAAGAATTCCTGGCTGGGAGGGTGGGCAGGCCCTGGCACAGGTTGGGCAGAGCAGCTGTGGCTGCCCCATCCCTGGGAGTGTCCCAGGCCAGGCTGGACAGGGCTTGGAGTGACCTGGGACAGTGGGAGGTGTCCATGGAGCGAGATGGGCTTTAAGGTCCCTTCCCACCCAAACCACCCTGTCATTCTTTGAGTCCATTTCTGCCCACTGCCCTCCAGCCCATTCCCTGCTCCACACCATGTTCAGCAGAAAAAAAAGACAACCACCAGTAAAAGGCATGGAAAACTTTATTCTTTACTGAACTTTAATAGTTTTTTGTTTGGTTCAAACACAATAAATATTTCAGTAATAGCATTGAACAGACTGGAATTCACACCCACTGCAGTACCTGAACCCCCAGAGTCCGGACTCTGGGAAAGCAACTGTGATCCCTGGGATTTGCCAGGATCGGTGTCCCCTTTAAGGGACACACTCCAAAGGACAGAGGCAGGACAGTGTCCCTGCTGGGAGACAGGAGGGTGAGGGGTGGGGAAGAGTTTGAAGTCTTCAACCTGAAGCACAGCCCCAGCTCTGACCAACTGGACAACACCTTGGAGGGTGAGCAGCAAATTCCCCTGAGAAGTTCCACTCCTGGGGCAGGGATGCCTCGGCCACTTCCTTGGAGAGCAGCCTAGAGACATCTCAAGCCAGGTCTGACCACACCTGGATGGGCCAAAGGGTCTTCTACACACTAATGGTGACCTTTCCCACAAGCAAGGAGCTCCCTGGTCACCATGAATATCTCGGGCTGGAATTGTGCCCAATATCCAACCTGAACCTCCCCTGGCACTGCTTCCCTGGGGGTTCTCCTGGTCTGGCACGAGCAGATACAGAGGAGAAGAGTTCAGGGGCCTCGCCAGAGCTGCTCCCAGCCCTGGCAAAGCCCCTGGGTCAGGTGGCTGCTCTTTATGAGAGGAGGCAGCTGCCACATCCCATCCAGGAGCTCCAGGAGAGCTGGAGGGACTTGGGACAAGGGTCTGGAAGGGACAGGACACAGGGAATGGCTTCCCACTGCCAGAGGGCAGGGATAGATGGGATGTTGGGAAGGAATTGTTGGCTGTGAGGGTGGGCAGGCCCTGGCACAGGCTGGGCAGAGAAGCTGTGGCTGCCCCAGACCTGGAAGTGTTCAAGGCTTGGAGCAACATGAACCAACACTAACCCTGGAAGAAGAGAGAACACAGGTCAGCTGGGGGAGCTGAGGAGCCAGGACATCCCTTGGGAAGGACAGAGCCCACCCACGGACCTCCCCCATGGACCATCCCCCAGGGGCTGGTACCCAGGAGATGAATAAATGGTTTGTTTCTCAGCTGCCACACTGTACCCTGACCACAGGCTTTGGTCTCTCTGTTCATTTCCATTCCCCTTTAAGAATCCAGGAGCCAAAATCACTGGATTTCTAACAGCCCAAGGAGAACTCCCTCTCCTCAGCAGCACGAATCACATGGGCACCAAGATGGGATCTGCTCCCTCCCTGCTCTGGTGGCACCAGGGACAAGCCAGCCCAAGCTCAGCACTGATTTAAGGAGACATTTTTCTAGTTTCAAGGTGCAATAAATTAAGGCACCAAAAAGCCAGGACTCCCCAAAGACAAAGCCTGTGTGGAAGAAGCAGTTCCAGTTTGCAAGAGATGTTTCTCCTACACACTTAGACTTAAGCTCAGACAACTCCCAACATCAGCAGCATCCCAGTCCTCAGGGCCCAGGGATGTCGGAGGGAAGAGACAGGACAAGGCAAGTGCCAGGATTGGGAGTTCAGAGCTCAGCTGGAAGCCTGAGGGAACACCTCAGTTCTTCCCTGGCCCTGCAAACATAAAACTAGACAGGAAATCATCCAACCCCCACATTTTGCCAGTGCTGCCAGCCCAGCTCTGCTATCCACACACATCCCAGGGAAGTGTGTCCCAGTTTAAGGTTCCCCCCAATTCCTGTGCAAGCAAGACATAAATTTATCTCCATAATTACATTTCATTAAACAGCAGGAGTCAAAACTCAAGTGCAGCCTGGTTCATTTGTCCACTGAGGGTTTTCTCTGTACAACATCAGTAAAGTGGATGGGAGGAAGGTACTTTATTAAATAAACTCTGAAAACCATTCACCCCCTTTCCCAGCCACGTCGCAACCGCACAGACACACAGACGTCCAGAGCCTCCCACGATGGGTGGCAGCCCTGGGGGAGGCACCTGCTCGGTCCTCAGCCCTGGGGGAGGTACCTGCTCGGTCCTCAGCCCTGGGGGAGGCACCTGCTCGGTCCTCAGCCCTGGAGGAGGCACCTGCTCGGTCCTCAGCCCTGGGGGGGGCACCTGCTCGGTCCTCAGCCCTGGGGGGGGCACCTGCTCGGTCCTCAGGCTGGGGGGAGGCACCTGCTCGGTCCTCAGGCTGGGGGAGGCACCTGCTTGTTCTTCAGCCCTGGGGGAGGTACCTGCTCGGTCCTCAGCCCTGGGGGAGGTACCTGCTCGGTCCTCAGCCCTGGGGGAGGCACCTGCTCGGTCCTCAGCCCTGGGGGAGGTACCTGCTCGTTGCTCAGCCCAGGGTAAGGCCCCAGTTGCTCCTCACAGGCTGTACCGTGACCATGGGCTGACCAAGGGGTGGCCAAGTGACCCTGAATTGCACTCCAAGAACTCATGAGCTCAACCTCAGGGTTTCAAGTCTCATCATCTGCATGACAGTGATTTCAATTTACAAAAGAAAAAGCATTAAATAGTAGTTACTTCTTGTTGTAACTTACACATTGAAGGTTTCCTAAACCAGCAGGAGGCTCCACCTGCAGAAGGAAAACCCTCTGACCAAGCTGTTATGCCCCACATTGCACAACAGTGTCTGGAGGACTTTGTTCCCATGGCAGTTACACCTGCACACTCTGCTGTGCTTGTTCACTTCCGGATGCAGCCTTTCCAGAGCCTGGCTTTAAGCTACACTCTTCATTCAAGCACAGGTCTTCATTAAATCAAGCCAACAGGAAAGAAAATCAGCATTCAGTCTTCACCACCCCACTCAAACTCAATTATAAAAACAAATTAAGAAATCAAATCAATGCACACACATCTTGGACAAGTGGACAGTAACCAAAGAGATCCCCGGATGAGACACGTGGCTGTGGGGGACGAAGACACAGTGGGATTTGGGAGGGTTCCCACCACACACAGCCCCTGTGAGTGCCCTGAAGGTGCACACACAGCCCACACGAGGCTTCAGGTGCTTCTGCAGGCGGTGGGAGGGCTGGTGGGAAGGGCAGGCTGTGCCTGGCTGAGCAGGAGGCGGCTCGGGCAGAGCTGACCCACAGCAGCAAAGCCCAGCTGGGGGGACGAGGGGGGAGCTCAGCTCTCAGCCACCTTCTGTGGCCATTGGGAGCCCAGGCCCCACACATGGACAGGCAGGAACACGGCTGAGATGTGGTCCCAGGTACCCACAGCTCGAGCAGGGCAGGCAAAAGCCACATTCCCACTCTTACAGGAAACTGAGCCCTGACTTTTTTAAGCCCTCTCCAATTAGAATTTATCTGTAAGTTTTGTCTATGTCTTGGGTTTCTTCCGTCCTCTTAAAAAACAAAAAGGTGCAATATTTGCCCAAATGCAGGAAGGCAGGACAGAATGTGGGAGAACTGGCACCATCTGCTCCCAAAGTACCAGCCCAGGACAAGGATTAGGGACAGCCAGGAAGTCCTCCGACCCCCAGGATGTTCCCCTGACCTTGCACAAATCAGCCATGCCTTGGTTTTGGTGCTTTGCTCAGGTAAAGCATTTTGCATCCCCAACCAGCTTTACCTGAGCAAGAGCTGGAGTTGGAAGTTTCACTGGGAACATTCAGCTGGTCTAAGATACAGTAACAGTGACCTGGAAGGCTCCTGGTGCTCCAGGCGGGAGCTGCCCCTGCCAGCCCTGCCCCGGTGCAGCACAGCATGTCCCAGCCCTGCTGTGTGGCCAGGGGAGAGTTTGGGTCTGTGGTGATGGCTGAATATTTACAGGGGTGTGCAGCAGGTATTTACAGTCCCTCTGCAGAGCGCAGGCCGACTCTCTCCTCTGCCAGCCCTAGTCAGTCTGGGGTGGGCTTCTTGAGGGAGAAGGGCCGGATGTTGAAGTGTCTGCTCAGCTGGCTCACCTGGGGACAAGGACACAGCACTGGGTCAGCCAGCCTGGCAGGGAGGAGGAGGGCAGAGGGCAGGGTGCCAGAGCTGCTCCCTGTACAAAGGCTCTGCTGCCCTTCTGTCCCCCTGTGCCCACCCTGCCACCCTCCTGCCCCTCTGTGCTCCCCCTGCCGCCCTCCTGCCCCCTCTGTGCCCACCCTGCCGCCCTCCTGCCCACCCTGTGCTCCCCCGCCACCCTCCTGCCCACCCTGTGCCCACCCTGCTGCCCTCCTGCCCCCTCTGTGCCCACCCTGCCGCCCTCCTGCCCCCCCTGTGCCCACCCTGCCGACCTCCTGCCCCCTCTGTGCCTCCCCTGTGCCCACGCTGCTGCCCTCCTGCCCACCCTGTGCCCCCCCTGCCCCCCCTGCCACCCTCCTGCCCCCTCTGTGCCCCCCCTGCTGCCCTCCTGCCCCCCCGTGCCCACCCTGCCGCCCTCCTGCCCCCCCTGTGCCCCCCTTGCTGCCCTCCTGCCCACCCTGTGCCCCCCCCTGCCGCCCTCCTGCCCACCCTGTGCCCCCCCTGCCGCCCTCCTGCCCCCTCTGTGCCCCCCCTGCCGCCCTCCTGCCCCCCCTGTGCCCACCCTGCCGCCCTCCTGCCCCCCCTGTGCCCACCCTGCCGCCCTCCTGCCCCCCCTGTGCCCCCCCTGCCGCCCTCCTGCCCCCCCTGTGCCCCCCCTGCTGCCCTCCTGCCCACCCTGTGCCCCCCCTGCTGCCCTCCTGCCCACCCTGTGCCCCCCCTGCTGCCCTCCTGCCGACCCTGTGCCCACCCTGCAGCTCCCCCCGGCTGTGTCTGCCCAGCCCTGTCCCTGAGGCTGGGGCTGGCCAGGCACTGGCTCCAGAGGGACCAGCCTTGCTCCCTTCCCACATCCTCAGAAATAACAGCCTGGCCTGCCTGGAATCAGGCTCGTTTCTGCTCCTGCCCTCGCTGGGGCCTGCAGGGTTCCACCCTCAGATTTTACCCTGCTCCCTCTCTGCTCCTCCCAGCATTATTTTTATTATTTTGCTTAAATTAATTTGGTCATCTCAGATATCTGTCTAATTCCTGAATCCAGGGGATGGGTACTTTGCTTCTGGCAGAAGGAGCCTGAGCTGGGCACAGAGGGTTTATTCCTAATCATTCCTCCCAAATCCTGAGGATTTGGGCAGTTGGGGATTATGCCCCAGTCACAAAGCCTTTAAGGGCTCTTCAGTTCCAAGTGACTTTTATCCTGGAAGAAGAGACAGGTGGGCCCCTGGGAAGCTGGAAGGAGGGAAGGAGGGGAACAGTCTCAGAGGAGCAGAGCACTGGGAAGCTCCAGGGAGGGGATGGGCAAACCTGGGCAAGAGGATTTCACCACCCAGTCAGTCCCATCTCTAGCTGTGATTCCAAGACCAAATTTATTTAAGCTTCTTAGGAACTCAAATCCTTCTTGCACAGAAACCTCATTACAGTAATTGGACAGACCAGACAACCTGGCTATTACTCCCTGGCTGTAATTACAGCTGGAACTTGACTCAGGAGCCTCCATGTTAGACCTTGGGCTCCCAGAAGAAGGGGCTTCCCAAGGAGGGTGTCCCCAGCTTGACAGGGGACATGGGGCTCCTTGTCCTCCTTCCACAGCAGCTTCCTGGGGCATTCCTGATGGGACTCAGGTCTGCTACAAGTTATTTTCTCTCTTACTCAAAAGTCAAGGAGCCAGGCAGAGCAAGGGGAGCAAATGGATCTCCACACAGCCTTCATGGCTGGGGAGGTGGCCTTGAAGCTCCAGTGCTCCTGCTTTCCCTGCCAGGGACATCCCTCCTTCACACTGGCTCTCCCAACACCTTGGAGACCCCACTGGGAGACCTGAGAGCCCCTTCCAGTGCCCAAAGGGGCTCCAGGAGAGCTGGAGAGGGACTGGGGACAAGGGCTGGAGGGACAGGACACAGGGAATGGCTTCCCACTGCCAGAGGGCAGGGATAGATGGGATATTGGGAAGGAATTCCTGGCTGGGAGGGTGGGCAGGCCCTGGCACAGGTTGGGCAGAGCAGCTGTGGCTGCCCCATCCCTGGAGTGTTCAAGGCCAGGCTGGACAGGGCTTGGAGTGACTTGGGACAGTGGGAGGTGTCCCTGATCATGGGAGAGGGTGGGATTGGATGAGCTTTAGAGCCCCTCCCAACCCAAACCATCCTGAGATTCCATGATTTGTTTCCAGCTCAAATGACACAGCCCCAGGGGGACAACAGCACCCAAATTCCACTCAGTCACAGGCAGTGTGACAGAGCCACTCCCACCCACGACAAAGCGACTCCTACCCACGACAGAGCCACTCTCACCTCCGACAGAGCCACTCCTACCCATGACAGAGCCACTCCTACCCACGACAGAGCCACTCCTACCCCCGACACAGCCACTCCTACCCCCGACACAGCCACTCCCACCCACAGCCACTCCCCCCACTCTCCCCCATTCACCGGGAGCGTTCCCTGCCCATCCAGCCGCAGCAGCACCAAAGAGCAGCAGAGCAGAGCCCAGCCCATGCCCCGGGGGCACCTACCACGACCACGCCGTAGTGGATGTGAGCCAGGGTGAGGAACGCCGTCAGCACGAAGAGCAGCAGCGTCTCACTGTGGGGCGCCAGCCCCGACAGCACGAGCAGCAGCGCGGCCGCGATGGGCACCAGCATCCAGTTGAGGGGCTGGCACCGGGTGCTGCTCATCTGGCACACGATCAGCTGGCACTGCGGGGACAGGGGCACAGCCTGAGCACAGCGTGGGGTCTCTGGGCCTGGGTCTCTCCCCAGGGCACAGGAGATGTGGCAGCAAGGCCAGGGCAGTGCCCGTCCCTGTGCTGGCCCTGCTGAGGCACCTCCAGGGCTGGGGCAGTTCTGGGCCCTCAGCCAAGAGACACCCGGAGGGGCTGCAGCGTGTGCAGGGCAGGGAGCGGAGCTGGGAAGGGGCTGGAGCAGCAGGAGGGGCTGAGGGAGCTGGGGGGGCTCAGCCTGGAGCAAAGGAGGCTCAGGGGGCACCTTCTGGCTCTGCAATCCCTGCCAGGAGGGGGGAGCCGGGACAGGGGGTCGGGCTGTGCCCCAGGGCACAGGGACAGGAGGAGAGGGCACGGCCTCAGGCTGGGCCAGGGCAGGGGCAGGGGGCACAGGAGGAGGAATTGGTTGCTGGAAAGGGTGGCCAGGCCCTGGCAGGGGCTGCCCAGGGAGGTGTTGGAATCACCATCCCTGGAAATGTTCAAAAAACATGTGGATGTGGCACTTGGGGACATGGTCAGTATGGCTTTGGCAGTGCTGGGGGTGGTTGGACTGGATGATCCCAGAGGGCTTTTCCACCCTTGACCATCCCTAAGGATTCTGTGCTCCCTGGGGCTGTCCCAGTTCCTCCAACCCCCTGAGGGGGAGTTTAATAAGGGGGGGGGTCGGGCTGTGCCCCAGGGCACAGGGACAGGAGGAGAGGGCACGGCCTCAGGCTGGGCCAGGGCAGGGGGATATTGGGATCAATTCCTTCCTGGAAAGGGCTGTCCAACCCTGGCACAGCTGCCCAAGGCAGGGTGGAGTGCCCAGCCCTGGAGGGACTGAAAAGCCACATTCATGTGGCACTTGGGGACTTGAGTTTCTGGTGGCCTTGGCAGTGCTGAGGGAATGGTTGGACTTGATGATCTTAGAAGACTTTTCCAACCTTAATGATTCTGTAATTCTAGGAATATGCAGCTAGGTTAAATTTAATAAAAATTAGATTAAATTAATGAAAATGTAGGCTCTACCATTTTACATTTGCCCCCAAAAAGGAAGCAGGAACTTTGCTGTTCATGGGCCTTTGAAAACACTCAACTAATTCCCTGGTTTCTCAAGCATAAAGCAAAAGCTGCTTACAGAGATGTTGGCAAAGGCTGTTCCAACCATGAAATAGAAGAGCCTGGGCTGGACCTCCAGGATGTCAGTGGGGGACATGAAGATCCACGTGGTGCAGAGCAGGAACAGCAGCACTGGGGACACGAGGGGCAGCAGGATCTCATACACAGAGTGGTGCTTCAGGGTGTTGTTTTTATAGGCCCTGGAACACAAGGAAAGAAATGAAAATACATGGAATCCCTGAGAGATCCCTGGTCCTGCCTCCAGTAAATACCTGAGGGAGCTCCAGGAGAGCTGGAGAGGGACTGGGGACAAGGGATGGAGGGAGAGGACACAGGGAATGGCTTCCCAGTGCCAGAGGGCAGGGATAGGTGGGATATTGGGAAGGAATTCTTGGCTGGGAGGGTGGGCAGGCCCTGGCACAGGTTGGGCAGAGAAGCTGTGACTGCCCCAGCCCTGGGAGTGTCCAAGGCCAGTTGGACAGGGCTTGGAGTGACCTGGGACAGTGGAAGGTGTCCCTGCCCAGGGCAGGGGGTGGAACTGAATTCATTTAAAGTCCCTTCCCACCCAAACCATCCTGGGATTCTGGAAACTCACTTGTAGAAGTTGTACAGGCTCATGGGCAGCGTCACGGTGAGAGCACAGGCTGGAAGAGAGAAGAGCCTCGTTAGTGCCCCTGCAGAGGGGACCCTCCTGAGCACCCCTGGACATGCAGCTCCTTGGGCTCTGCTTTAAGGTCCTTGCAACAAAAATAGCTCCGAGGTGCCCCAAGAATAGCTCAGCACATTCAGAAGCAGGTGCTCCTAACTCTGGTCCAAGAGCTGTAATTAACAGTTAAGGTCTTCTGTAAATGAAAGACATTTCCATTTGAAACAGCTGCATTAATGAGCCTGGTGCTTTAAACAGGGACAAAGCTTAATTATAATACAGTTCTAATGAGACAGGAGGCGAGTGCAAACTCCACGGGTGACGTGGCTGTGCACAACCATTTTCAGTCCTCATAATAAAGGCAATCTGCAACTTCTCCTGCTGAGTGCAAACACTTCCAGTGCCCACAGTGCCACAAAGGAGTCGTTTAACTCGATAAATGACACAAACCACCTACATGAGTGAAAAATCTGGACCCCAATCAGAACCACCAGCCACTATATCCATGATAGCCCAGCCCAACTCCTGCCCTGCTTATCCAGCAGGGGCTCTTTTAACAGAGCTGCAAATACTCCTGCTTTAATAACCCAACTCCTACCCAAAATCCAGCCCATGTGGGCATTTAGCTCCATTTTTCAACTTGGAAGAGCACAATTATCATTCACATGTTAAGTTATAGGACCTGTGGGCATTAAGGTCTGATTTTCACATTGGAAAAGCACATTTATCATTCCTATGTTACATTACAGGGTCTGTGGGCACTGGGCTCTGATCTTCACACATTTATCATTACATGTGCTTACATGGCTGCCAGAGGAAAGCTCAGAACATCCCCCTGATAAAAGTGCAAGCATTAGACTTAACACACCAATTAACTTGAAAATAAGCAATTACCAAGAACACAGAAAAGAAACTGAACAGAAACTTGAGAAGGAGGCAAATGGCATTAAACAACGTCAGCTCAGCTCTACTCTTTGCAGTGGCTTCTTTTGACTGACCACAGGAAAGAGAGGCTGGACTTCTGTTTCAGTTTTATTATTATTATTATTCAGTGATTAGGTGGGTGGATGCAGGGCAGGATCCCCAAACAGCAGAGCTTCCACCCCCCTCCACAGCTGCAACCTCCTTCCCACACAGTGTTTGTGCTCGGGGCTGACTGAGCCCCAGAGCAGCAAAACAAGTGTCTTAATCCCCCCAGAACAGCCCAAGGCCAGGGGGGCTCCACTGGGGTGCCAGGTCCCAGCACCCACCTGCACATGGGGCCTTACCCCCTAAACCCCCTGCTTTTATCCCCTGGCACCCCCCTGGCTCTCACTGCAAACAAACTGAGCTCCCTGGTGTGTGAAGTCAGCCCAGGCAGACGGGAGTTAAGTTCTCCAAAACAGCTCTGCAGGAGACAAGAGTGTTTTGCAATCCTGGGAAAGGGCAGGCTGTGAGAACACCCTCCCTGAGCCACTTCAACAACAGCCCGAAGCAGCAGCTCCCAGGGCAGCAAACAGAGCAGCATTAGCATGGCATGAACATTGGCTTTCGTTACAAAGGGGGAGTTTAAAAGACAGGCTTCAACATGGAGTTTCTTACCAATAATCATTGCAGTGAATAGGTCTCTATATAAGAAATTAAACAGGAAAGGTGCATACCAGGCCTCAACTCCCACAAAGGCTGTCACTATGTAGACAATTGAAATGGTCTGAAAGAAAGCACAGGACAAGCAGGTGTGAGGAATGGGATGGGCAAGGCTGGGAGCACCTCCAGCACCACGTGTGTGCCAGGCAGCTCCAGGGACAGGCAGCTTTGCTATGGCCTGTTCAGTCTTACCCAGCCAGAGGAAGGGGAAAAACAACACAAATCCACAAACATCCCATGTTATGAGGTGTAATAAGTGTGAGCTGCTGAGCAGGGCCAGGGCAGTGCCCGTCCCTGTGCTGGCCCTGCTGAGGCACCTCCAGGGCTGGGGCAGTTCTGGGCCCTCAGCCAAGAGACACCTGGAGGGGCTGCAGCGTGTGCAGGGCAGGGAGCGGAGTTGGGAAGGGGCTGGAGCAGCAGGAGGGGCTGAGGGAGCTGGGGGGGCTCAGCCTGGAGCAAAGGAGGCTCAGGGGGCACCTTCTGGCTCTGCAATCCCTGCCAGGAGGGGGGAGCCGGGACAGGGGGTCGGGCTGTGCCCCAGGGCACAGGGACAGGAGGAGAGGGCACGGCCTCAGGCTGGGCCAGGGCAGGGGCAGGGGGGATATTGGGAATAATTCCTTCCTGGAAAGGGCTGTCCAGCCCTGGCACAGCTGCTCAGGGCAGGGGTGGAGTCCCCATCCCTGGATAGATTGGCACTTGGGTCAGTGGTGGCCTTGGCATTTCTGGGGGCTGGTTGGACTGGATGTTCTCAGAGGGCAGTTCCAACCTCAGCGATTCCCTGAGAAGGGGAGGTCCAGGAGCCAGGATGCCCTGGCACAGCTGGAACTCCTGAGACACCCAAAGCACAGCGACAGGTTTTACATCACAAGTTCCAGTGACCCTGGAAGGTTCACTCAGGGACTCTCTTATCCTTCTGCTGCTGGATTACAGGGCAAAGCTCCCAGGGGAGGTTTCAGCTTTCCCAGTCCCCCTGCACAGGTGGAACACTCTGCAGGGCAGCTCAGCCCTCCAGCCCTGCAAGAGGCACGAGCTGAAAGCACTGGGCTTAGGCAACACTTTTGGAGAGAGGGGTCAGAGTATAGCTGGGGAATCAACTCTGGTGTCCTTTACTAGGAGAGATGATTATTGTAATGTGGCTGCATTAATCACCCTCCTTCCACCTTGTTGCATTTCCCACCCAGCATCTGATGAGGCAGGAGATAAATAAAATAAATAAAAGGTAATTAGATATAATGAAGCAGCTTTTTTACAATGAGGGTTGGGCAGGCCCTGGCACAGGTGCCCAGAGAAGCGGTGGCTGCCCCAGCCCTGGGAGTGTCCAAGGCCAGGCTGGATGGGGCTTGGAGCACCCTGGGCTAGTGGGAGACACTGCCAGCAGTACAGGAGACCTGTCTTGTCCCAGTTCTCTTCAGAAAGAGCTTCATGCAGAGAATTCCTTAAAGAGGGATGGACACCCCAACAGGTCCATCACCATCAAACTCTACACTCATTTCCCAGGTACCAGGTATGGGGGTGCACCTCCCCAGAAACCTTTGCTCCAGGCACAGCAATTAACAAGCCAATTAACTCTGCTGTGGTTTTGGCACACATCCTAATAGTGCCAACAAGCATCCCAAACTTCCAGGCTTCAATGTGCCCACACTGGTACCATGCTGGAAACTACCAAAAGCCAAAATTCAGGTGGCCAAAACAGGCATTTAGAACCAGGGAGAGGACAGACAAGGTGATGTCCACCCTTCCAACCTCATTTTTCGTGGAGAGTCCATCTCCATGGGCTGTGATTCCATGATTTACAAGGCTCTGGATACGAGCAGAGCCACCTGCCTCCCTCGCACCCCTCGGCAGGTGCCCCCCAGCTGGGGGCTGTGGGGGTACTCACCACCTGGCTGATGTCATATCCCCAGGGCAGGAACAGAATCCCTGTGTTATACTTCTCCCAGTGGGAGAGGATGAAGGAAAACAAGACCACCCAGAGCAGGAGGTAGAGCACGAAGACGCTGACGCCGGTGGAGCCGCGGCCGAAGGTGGAGTAGACGGTCACCACGAAGTACACGCAGGCCCAGCTGTCCAGCCCGTGGTCAAACAGCTCCCCCAGGGGCGTGCTGGAGTTGGTCCGGCGGGCCTGCTTCCCATCAACTCCATCTGGGACGAGGGGGAGAGGAATGGGGATGTTCCTGGCCACCCCCCACACACAGCAAAGGGCCAGGCTGCAGCTGGGGAACGGCAGCTTCCAGCAGCTCCATCCTCCAGCACAGGGTGGGATTCCCACCACCGGCTCCACAGGAGCCTGGAAAATCGACAGGCTGACAAGATTATACTTATTGCTTTGTATTTCCTTTATATTACTTAAAGCAGCCTCTTCCAGAGCCTGAAGGGGCTCCAGGAGAGGTGGAGAGGGACTGGGGACAAGGGATGGAGGGACAGGACACAGGGAATGGCTTCCCACTGCCAGAGGGCAGGGTCAGATGGGATACTGGGAAGGAATTCCTGGCTGGGAGGGTGGGCAGGCCCTGGCACAGGTTGGGCAGAGCAGCTGTGACTGCCCCAGCTCTGGGAGTGTCCAAGGCCAGGCTGGACAGGGCCTGGAGCAACTTGGGATAGTGGAAGGTGTCCCTGCCTGTGGGAGGGGGTGGAATAGGATGAGCTTTAAGGTCCCTCCCAATCCAAACCAGTGTTGTGATTCTGTGATTATTTAAAGCAGACCCAAGACAGAATTTCACCATTTATCTCAAAGTTGTTTCCAGTTTCCTCCTTCCCCATCAGCTCCTCTGGGACAACTTCCCTCTCTCCACTTTGCAGAGCAGCTCCCCAGAAGCTGCTGCAGCAGACCCAGCAGCAGCTGGATCAGTGCCTGGCAGGAGCACAGAATCCATCACTTCCTGGGGGGCCCAGAGACTGGATGACACAAGGCCACAGGCCACAGGCCAGCAGGAAAACTCTTACCTAACGTGTAGGCCATGAAGTTGAGGAGCCCCACAACGATCCACACTCCGTTTGGAACATGCTGGTGATCAGGAGCTGCAGGGATCAGACAGAGCCGAGACAGGGGAGCTCAGGATGTGCTTCCAGTGGGCTTACTTGGACCCAAGAGGCAGAGCCTCAAGGACCAAGGCAAAGCACCTCATGACTCAAAGCTGGGACGTGAACTTTTCAGGGGGTGATGGCAGAGCTGCTCCACAACAGCTCATTAAACCAGGCCTCATTAAACTGAGGACTTCTCCTTCCAGGATTTACTTCCCCTCTGTCCCCAGATCCCCAAAATCAGGGGATGTAAGAACTGGGGCCAGCAACTGCAGCCCCACTGCAATGCCATGGAATGGTGTGCCATGACTCTTCTCCATCTCTTGCTCACAGGTGGAGCCTCTCTGAGATGTGGCAATTCCCACCCCCGCAGGGACATGCCAGGATTCCCCGCCCAGTCTCCAGTCCCATCCTGCCAATGGAAATGGAGTTGCTCCTTCATGGCACCTCCACCCCCTCCAGCACAGCCCTGGCAGGGAGCCAAAGGGGCACTGGCAAACAGCGGGAAGGGCACAGCTCCTTGGAGCAGCAGGGCACAGGGAGGTCTCCTGGGGGGACAAAGATTCCATGAAATGCCACCTCCTGTCTCCTCACAGCAGCAGGATGGTGCCTTTTCCAGCAGCAAAGGGAGGGTCACATCTACAAAGCCATTCAAGGAGAAGGAAGGCACCAAGTTCTGAAGGCTCCATCAGCACAAGGAAAAGTTCTCTTTCCAAGAAGGACATGCAAAACACGTATGTGAAAGGGTCTCAAAGCATGAGCTTCTCCACCTTTCCAAAGCCAGTTTTTGAGAGGCTGGGAGAGCTGGGGGGTCACCTGGAGAAGAGAAGGCTCCAGGGACACCTGAGAGCCCCTGGCAGGGCCTGAAGGGGCTCCAGGAGAGCTGGAGAGGGACTGGGGACAAGGCATGGAGGGACAGGACACAGGGAATGGGTTCCACTGCCAGAGGGCAGGGAGAGATTGGATGTTGGGAAGAAATTCCTGGTTGTGAGGGTGGTGAGACCCTGACACAGGTTGGGCAGAGAAGCTGTGGCTGCCCCATCCCTGGGAAGTGTCCAAGGCCAGGCTGGATGGGACTTGGAGCAACCCTGGCTCGTGGAAGGTGTCCCTGCTCATGGCAGAGGGGGGATGCATCTTGAAGGTCCCTTCCAACCCAAATAACTGTAATCCCATGACTCTGGATGTCTGTTGTCCTGGGGATTCTCAGCTTGACCTTCTGTCAGCTTTTCTTCCCATGGCTTATGGACCAAAACACAGCCCAAATCTTGGCAAACAGCCCCTGATGCCACCCAAGCTCTGAGTAGCCTGGACTTGCCTACCCACCAATAAAAGCAATCCCAAGAAACCAGCACTTTTCCCACTTAACTGTGTTTTGATGATGGGCCCAGTTTAGAAGAACTACATGAACTCTCCTGAGCAACCTAAACCAAGAATGGCAGGGGCAAAGGGAGAGACAAACATGGAGAGGAAGGTACTGAGAGTTACCACGCTGCATTAAGCCTTTCCCTGGGACAGCTCCAGGAGGAAAGGGACCCAGCTGAACCTTTGGAATCACAGACAGATGAACATGGGCACTGTTAGAAAGTTTTAGAATGTTTAAAGCTGCAAACAGTGAAGCTGAGAAAGGGTTTGGCCTTGTTAGTCAGCCGTGGTGGAGGCTTTGGCAAGAGGGCAGTGAGCTGGGTGTGAGGAACAAGGCTCTGCCTGCTGGTGCCAGGGAACCAGTGTTTCCCACAGTACCCTGTGACTTTAAAACAAGGGCACTGGGTTGTTGTCTGTTCTGTAGGAAGAGCCAATTCCTCCCCAAGATTCCAGCTGTTTGCTCCTCCCTCTCCCCCCTGCTGCCAGGTGCACCTTCCCCCGGCAGGCAGAGGGAAGGTGGTGTATCCAGACAAGTCCTTGTCAGGGAGCACAGCCAGTTCAACCCTCTCCTCTGTGCCAGTCACCTGGGAGGGCCCAGACCCAGGGGCCTCACCAACAGGCACCAGAATTCCCAGCAGAGCAGGAGACAGGTCCATGCCCGCCCAGGAGCACGCAGCCTTACCAGAGGCATAAAAGTCGGGGTCGAAGTACGCCATGAGGAAGAAGTTGAAGACAAGCAGCAGGAAGCCAGAGAACGTTATCAAGTTTGGGGCCAGCCAGGTAGGGAAGATCTATGGGAAAGCAGCAAAAGAACAGAGGAACTCATTAAAACACAGACGGAGGAGCCGCTCCAGCCGCGGGCACGGCCGGCTGGGGATGGACAACAGCGGCGGGAGCATCCACGGCATCCCACGCAGCACAAGCCTTGGGGGGGCATGCAGGCACCCAGGGCAGCTGCAGCAGCCCTGGGGATTAGTGGCAGCACGAAGGAAGTGGCTGAGGGTGCCCCAGAGGGGACTGTGGCGTGCCCAGCGGGCAGGACGAGGCTCACCTTGACGATGGCGTTCCAGAAGGGGTGCATGACGTACAGGGACAGGGGGTTGCTGTCCACGGCGCTGTACTGGGAACCACAGAGGGAGACACAAAGTTAGGGCTCCACACACACCTGGGGAAGGCCAGAGATCTGGCACCAGAGAATGTTAAAGGCTTGGAAGAGACCTTAAAGGTCATCTGGTCCCACCTCTCCACCATGGGCAGGGACAACTCCCACTATCCCACTTATCCAACCTGGCCTTGAAAGCTTCCAGAGCTGGGGCATCCACAACCTGTTCCAGTGTTTCACCACCCTCACAGTAAAGAACTTCTTCCCAATATCCAACCTAAATTTTTCCTCTTTCAATTTGTATCCATAACTCCTTGTCCTGTCCTGGCAGTGCCAGGAATACTGAGCTTTCTGTGAGCACAACAACCACCTGAGTCTTGGCATTGCAACAACACTTGGGTCAAGGGTGGACTCTCCCCAGAAAGAGTGTGAACAACCCAAAAAGGACCTCCAGCTCCAGCAGCCAAAGACCAACAAAGGCAGAGCAGTTGGAAGCAGTTGCCTGGTGAAGGATCAGCACCTTGCTCCTTTCCCTGTGTCCAGCTCAGAGAGCTGGAGGTGGCATTTCCAAAGGGTGGGTGAACATCAGGAATCCTGTGGGTGCTCCACGCAGGATGGGTCTCAGGGGGCTCCTCTCTGTCAAGGAGCTGAGATTTCAGCAGAGGCAGCTTGGGGAAGGAGGAGGGACAGCTCTTACCCCTCATCCCACCACTTTTACAACATCTGAGGTGCTCAGAGCATGTTTGTGGTGGGGAAATAAAAACAGAACTGAAAACCAAAGACTGAGACAAGGCAAGAAACAACTTCCAGTCAGAAAGTTAAACTTTGTCATCATTTGGCCCCTGAGAGCAGCACGAGCTGCTTATCTGCCCTCACAGCCCTTCCAAGCACAGACTGCCCTGGCTAAAGTCCTTTCACAAGTAACACTTTGATAAGAGTGCCCCAAAAAGATTGCACAGGCCACGGAACTCCTCAATTCAGGCACTCTGTGCTGGGCAGGGCAGTCTAACCCCAGCCCTGCCACCTGCCCACCCCTTGGTCCTGTGGTTGGCACAACACCCCCCAGCTCCCCAGTATGGGCACCTGCCCCAGTCTAATCCCAGCCACAGAATCCCAGAATGGTTTGGGTGAGGGATAGGAGAGGGAGCTTGAATCACATCCAGTCCCACCCCTGCCATGAGCAGGGACACCTTCCACTGTCCCAGGTTGTTCCAAGCCCTGTCCAACCTGGCCTTGGACACTCCCAGGGATGGGGCAGCCACAGCTTCTCTGCCCAATCTGTGCCAGGGTCTCACCACCCTGACAGCCAAGGATTCCTTCCCAGCATCCCATCCCACCCTGCTCTCTGGCAGTGGGAAGCCATTCCCTGTGTCCTGTCCCTCCAGCCCTTGTCCCCAGTCCCTCTCCAGCTCTCCTGGAGCCCCTTCAGGCCCTGCCAGGGGCTCTCAGGTGTCCCTGGAGCCTTCTCTTCTCCAGGTGACCCCCCAGCTCTCCCAGCCTGGCTCCAAAGGGGCTCCAGCCCTGCAGCATCTCCGGGGCCTCCTCTGGGCCCACTCCAGCAGGTCCCAGGTTTGATGTGACTGGTGAAAGGAAACCCCTCAGCAAAGAGCAGCTCTGTGTCCCCACCCACCCCATGGCCATGAACCAGCCCTGCCACTGCACCCATGGGCTGCTCCTCTCCTGGTCCACAAACCCCATTTTTCACTGGAACCAGCCTGTCTCCTTCAAAAGCTGGGAAGAAAGTGGTGGGAAAGGGCAAAGCAACACTCCCAAAGACAGGGCCAGGAAGGGCACTGGCTCTTGCTGGGCTCTGATCTTACAGCATTTGTCCCCAGCTGGGTGAATCCCATCCTTGGCAAGGACTTCTGTGCCTGCTCCAGCCCTTCCCTGTGCTGGATCAGTCCATCTCCCTGGGATTTAGCTCCAGGGTTTCCATGCCCACACCAGCAATCCCACAGGAGCAGCAGAGCCGGCAGCACCAAACCCCAGACTCTGGAGCTGAGGGATAAGCCCCAAGGAATTTTCCATCCCAGCTTAGTGCAACTTTGGGGACAGAATTCCAAATGCTTTATGAGGTAATAGGATTTGAACCATCAGTTAGGGGAGAAGGAGAGACTGTTTTAATCTCATTATCCCCAGAACAGCCTGGAACAAGAACACAGATGCAACACTCAGAGCGAAGCACGGGAAGCTCCAGGGCCTCTGTGCTTGTTTGTAAGGAACCTCAGGAAAGCCTCTCCAGGCCCCTGTCCCAGGAAGCTTTCCCCTCTCCCTGCAAAGACTGGGAGGAATAGTCAATAAGCAGCTTTTCCCCATGGCCACACATGGTCCCACTTGGCTTGCAGAACTGAAAAAGCTGCAAGGACCCATCTCTTGGGTGAGGGGGCAGCTGCTCTGCAGAGGTTTGTTGATGCAACCACAGAATTGTGGAATATCCTGAGCTCAAAGAGACACACAAGGATCATCAAATCCAACTCCTGGCCCTGCCCATGACACCCCAACAATCCCACCCTGTCCCTCAGAGTGCTGACCAAACCCTCCTGGAGCTCTGGCAGCCTTGGGGCTGTGCCCACTGCCCTGGGGAGCCTGGGCAGTGCCCACCACCCTCTGGGGGAAGGAGCTTTTCCTGAGATCCCACCTAACTCTGTCCTGGCACAGCTCCAGCCATTCCCTGGGTGCTGTCCCTGCTCACACAGAGTAGAGATTGGTGCTGCTCTTTGGGAGGAAGCTGCAGACCCCCATGAGTCTCCCCTCAGCCTCCCCTTCTCCAGCTGAACAAGCCAAGTGCCCTCACCCCCTCCTCGTGTGGCCTCCCCTCCAGACCCTTCCTCATCTTTGTGGCACTTTGGATGCTCTCCCACAGCTTTAGATCTTCCTAACCCCTCCAGCTCCAGCAGCCTCCTGGCAGGACACTTGTCCGTGGGCTGAGCAGGGCTGGCAATGCTGTGCCAGCTCAGGGACACCCCCGGGGCACAGGGACAGAGAGGGGCTGACTCTGGTGCCAGGCTGGCTGCCACCCTTTGGGACAGCACTCCGGACACCCAGGACACGGCTGGTGCCCGGCACAGCCACTCCCAGAATTCCAGTGAGCTGCCAGGCTCCTCCTGAGCTGCCAGGCTCCTCCTGAGCTGCCAGGCACCTCCTGAGCTGCCGGGCACCTCCTGAGCTGCCGGGCTCCTCCTGAGCTGCCAGGCTCCTCCTGAGCTGCCAGGCTCCATCATTCCCCCAGCTTGTCCTCGCTGCAAACCCGTGTCCCTCCTGCAGCTGGAGCTCCACACGCTGCTCTGGTCACTCACAGCCTTCCACGGGGCATTTCTCTGTCACAACCAATGATTCCCACCAGCCTGGACTCAGATTTCTGTCTCGTTTTCAGGAAGAAAAGGCCAGAGGAAAAGGAGAAGTGCACAGAAGGAATTTCATCCCCCCCAGGGTCTCCTTCCCAAAGCAGCCAGGCCCTGTAGCAGGCCCTGCCCTGAAACAGCACCGTGTCTGCAGACATGGCTCCAGGAAGGAGCCAGCCCAGCTCTCACACTTCCCTTGGGATTCGGGTTCAAACTCCTTCAGAGAAGAGCAAAGGCAGCACCAACAATCCTATCACTGGCACCTGGATGGAGCCTCTGGTGCCCTGTCCATGCCAGGATGCCCCCAGGGAACCCCAGGGCACCGCAGGTGGCAGAGACAGGTCTGGTGGCTGCGGTGCCATCACAGACGAGCTGACTGGAGTCGTTATGGGACTTATGGACACAAATGGCTCATACAGCTTGAAAACAACATTAATCTTGCAACCAGGACACTGCTGGAAGATCCAATTATGTGTCCAAAGAGGAAAAAATACAGATTTATAGCCCAGAGTCTACTAATAGCCTTCCTGTCCCGGAAAAACAATTCCACTTTGAAGTAATCTGATTACCTGGCGCCAGCAGCAGACCAAGCCCTGCCACAGGACCGTGGAATATCCTGAGGAGGAAGGGACCCCCAGGGATCACGAGTCCAGCTCCTGGCCCTGCACAGCACACCCCAAGAATCCCACCATGTGCCTGGTGGGAGTCACATCATCACCAGTGTCAGGGTGAGACAGATCCAGGGTGGGCTGGGCGAGGACAGCACTGGTGGCACAGCCACCTGCACTGGGGATGGCAAGCAAAGATGGATTTGCACATCCCATCTTGCTCCCAGGCTCTCCAGGAGGATCCATGGCAGCTGCAGGCCATGAGCCCATGTTTCCACATGGCCAGTGCAATCAGCAGAGCAGCTCCAGCGAGTCCATAAGGCTGCTCCCCATAAATCTCCTTAAGTACAAAGAGAGCACAAGGCTAAGAACCTTCTCCCATCAGGCTCAAGATAAGCCAGAAGGCAAAAAACTCACCTAACCCTGGCCATGGAAGTGAGCAGAACTGTGCCAGGAAAAACAAGGCACGGTTGCCCTCTGCCCACACTCGGCTGAGGGGTGAGGAGTCACCTCACCCTCAGTGGTACTAATTAACCAGAGTCTTGTTTGCCTTTTCTAAGGTCACTTCTCAGCTGGCATCAGAATGGAGCACGTTGGCAGTGGCAGAGCTGCACCCACCACGAGCCAACAGGCTCCAGTCAGGAGCAGCAGCAGGTGGGAAACAGCAGGAAGGATGTGGATGTCCCACCTGCTGCCCCACCTGCAGCTTCCACACCAGCACCGTCTCCCAGTCCTGCCTGGGCTTTCCTTGTGCAGCTTTCAGAGGTCCAGCAATTAAAGATGCTTCAAAACACAGCACGGAATCATGGAATGGTTGGGGTTGAAAAAATCCTCTGACACCACCGAGTCCAACCACTCCCAGCACTGCCAAGGCCACCATTGATGATGTCCCCCAGGTGCCACATCCACAGGGCTTTTCAGTCCCTCCAGGGCTGGGGATGCCAAACCTCCCTGGGCAGCTGTGCCAGGGCTGGACAGCCCTTTCCAGGAAAGAATTGTTCCCAATATCCCCCCTGCCCCTGCCCTGGCACAACCTGGGGCTGTTCCCTCTCCTCCTGCCCCTGTGCCCTGGGGCACAGCCCGACCCCCTGTCCCGGCTCCCCCCTCCTGGCAGGGATTGCAGAGCCAGAAGGTGCCCCCTGAGCCTCCTTTGCTCCAGGCTGAGCCCCCCCAGCTCCCTCAGCCCCTCCTGCTGCTCCAGCCCCTTCCCAGCTCCGCTCCCTGCTCTGCACACGCTGCAGCCCCTCAAGAGTCCTGGCATGGTCAGAGGCCTCCTCCTCCATGAGGAGCCACCACACTGAGCAGAAATCTCCTTCCCACTTCCCAAGTCCCACGGCATGTGCAAATTCATTGGGAACACCAGAGTCCTGTCCTGCCAACAGTGTCTGACATTCACAGCCTTGGCTCTCACAGGCACCAGTTGGGAGATTCCCATAATGGTTTGGCTTGGAAGGGACCATAAAATCCATCCTGTTCCACCCCCTGCAATGGGCAGGGACATCTTCCACCAGCCCAGGTCACTCCAAGCCCTGTCCAGCCTGGCCTTGGACACTCCCAGGGCTGGGGCAGCCACAGCTGCTCTGGGCACCTCTGCCAGGGCCTGCCCACCCTCCCAGCCAGGAATCCAGTGAAGTCTTGAGGTCCAGCACAGCAGCTCCAGGCAGGACACACAGAGGGCTGAGGCTCTGAGCCAGCCCCTCCAGCCTCCTGCAGAGTCCTGACCCCATCCCATTATCCTGTTGGTGCAGTGGAAATCCCTTTCCCATGGATACACAACGTGGAGCAACACTTGATGTTGATGGCAGGCTTTGGAGAGGAGCCTGCCAATTCCAGCTGCATCCAGGAGCATTCCCTGCCTGGGAGCATTAAATATCCATGAATCTGGGTCACCACCACTTCCACTGCAGTTTGAGGTGATCAGCTGCAGAAGGAGGCACAGATGGTGAGCACAGGGGTGGGAATGGAGACCCTTCAGGGGCAGGGATGGAATTAGAGGATCAGCCAGTAATGAGCCTCCAGAGTGGGGATTGAGGGATCAGGGAGGGAAACTGAGGGAAGGGGGAGAAAAGGCAGAATCAAAAATGCAAAATCCACATCCCTATGCTCTCCTGAGGGCATTCCTTCCCAGCAGACTATCCCAAAACCTACTCCCTGTGGGGTCAGAGCAGGGCCTCCAGGCTGGGCTGTTCCTCAAGGAGGTCCTGACCCACCAGGGAGATGCAAACACTGGCAGGATCCCAGACCCTCTGCAGAGCTGGGTTTGATCCCAACCCACCAACCAGGAGGGACAGGACACAGGGAATGGCTTCCCACTGCCAGAGGGCAGGGATAGATGGGATACTGGGAAGAATTCCTCCCTGTGAGGGTGGGCAGGCCCTGGCACAGGTTGGGCAGAGCAGCTGTGGCTGCCCCATCCCTGAGAGTGTCCAAGGCCAGGCTGGACAGGGCTTGGAGCACTCTGGGACAGTGGGAGGTGTCCCTGGGGTGGGACAGGGTGAGCTTGAGTGTCCCTTCCAACCCACAGCATTCTGGGATTCTGGGATAATACACGAGTCAGTGCCAGAAAAGAGGATTTGTTACAACCCCTAGAAAAAGAAATCAAGGTGAACTTCTCCATTCAAGGAAGCCACAAGCCCACACCCATTGAGAGACAATTCCAGGTGGTGGAGGCACTGCAGGGAAGGAGGGAAATGCCACTTCCCAAGTTTCCACAGAGCCTGTATGAAAGGCACAAATAACACCTTTTTCCCCCTAAGCACATTTCCCTCTGCCTCTTTCTCCCTCATCCTTTCTCTCCACAAAGAGGAAATTCGTAGTTAACAGGAGAAAAACCTCACTGACATCCTGCTTGGTGCCAGATGTGAAGCAGAACAGGTCAGGTCATGATCCAGCCCTGATAACGTGGCCATTTCTGGAGCCAGCCACAGGAAGTGATACCTGAATTTCCACAATGCACCCAGTTCTCCTGACAGCCAAATACTTGTAGTTAATTAGCAGAGAGTGCCTTTTCTGATGGAATCCACTGCAGCCAAGATTCAACACGCACCAATAAACATTGCAGCAAACTTGGAGTGCAATTACAGGGCCTGAGATGAGCAGCCCACGCTGGTTCCAGGGGCTGGCTCTGCACATCTTGCAACACTGGGCGAGCTCTGCAGGCCAGAGCTGTGAGCTGGCCCCGCTCCAGAAGGGAGGGAGGGAGGGAGGCTCCTCCAGCACATGGAAAAGGCTCCAGCAGCCAAAGGCACCAGTCCTGGCACTGTCACCCACCTCAACCAGTCCCTGCTCTCCACACGCCTCTGGTTGCTCCTCTGGGATTCCTGTGCCCACACTGATAGCTGGGACAGGGAGAGCAGCTTCCTGCTCCTTCACTGCACATCCAGGACAAGGCACCTGGTTCTGCAAGTGTCCCAAACCACCAGCTGGGAACAGCCACCTCCTGCTTCAAGTGGGACAGAGGATGCAGAGGGATGTGGGCATCAATCAGCTGGGAAGAGCAGGAGTTGTGTCCTTGGCCTGCCTGGCAAGGGAAGAGCCCAGAGGGCTCCTGCTGTGGGACAGGACAAGGAATGCAGGAAGATGGACACGACTCAGCCGTGTGAGCTGATACCTGGAAACCCCCCCCGTGCCTTGGGCTGGTCCCACAGTGTGGGCAGCAGGACAGGGAGGATTGTGCCCCTCTGCCCCCCCAGGGCAGACCCCAAACCCTGCAGAGCTGCCCCAGCCCTGGGCAACAACAGCACAAGGACGTGGAGCTGCTGCAGCCAGGCCAGAGGAGGCCCCGGAGATGCTGCAGGGCTGGAGCCCCTTTGGAGCCAGGCTGGGAGAGCTGGGGGGGTCACCTGGAGAAGAGAAGGCTCCAGGGACACCTGAGAGCCCCTGGCAGGGCCTGAAGGGGCTCCAGGAGAGCTGGAGAGGGACTGGGGACAAGGGAGGGAGGGACAGGACACAGGGAATGGCTTCCCACTGCCAGAAGAAATTCTTCTCTGTGAGGGTGGTGAGGCCCTGGCACAGGTTTGCCAGAGCAGCTGTGGCTGCCCCAGCCCTGCCAAGTGTCCAAGGCCAGGTGTGGAGCCAATACAGCCACAAGCTGCACGTCCCCAGCTGAGTCATTGGCTCATACAAAACCCACAGAGGTTTGAAGTTCCTCCTGGAAACCCTGCAGGACCCACTGGGGACTGAAGTCACAGTAGGTCCCTGACCACAAAGACCTTCATCACCACCACTGTGTGGCTAAGACCAGAGAGCTTGGGAGTTCCCCACCAAAATATGGTTCATTCCCTTTGGCACCCACAGAGCAAAGGCCACTGCTCAGAAACCCTCAGCCTTTCTGCAGCACTTTCAGGGCTGTTCAGCAGGAAGAGCTGTAAACACACCCAGCCAGGCCCCAGGAGTGGCACCAGCTCATCACTCCCCAAACCCTCCCAGCACATGGCAGAGGTGTCTCTAGAAAGCAGGATAAATCCCTTCCCTTCATCTCATTGCTCAGCACAGGGAAAAGCTCAGCCAAGGCTCGTGAGCCACGTCGTGCCCAGTTAATCCTGGGATTGCTGCTGCCTCCTCCAGCCACGGCATCTGCAGACCACGAGAGCTGCAGGGGACACACTAAGCTGGGCAGAGGTTCTAACCCTGAATTTAATCACAGAACAGGAGAACAAAAAGGAAAACACCTCTGACTTGGGAATCACAGGAGGCTCCTGGGCTTCCTTACAGCACAGCCAGGCAGCCCCTTGGGAACTGCCTGTGTTTAAAGGCACACACACACACACACACAGCCTGTCTCATGGCAATTAAAAGAGCCCCTCAGGAAGGAGTTAAGTGATTACAGAGCTGGGCTCAAAGGCCTCCCCTTCTGCTAAGGAGAAGCCCAGCTGGATGACTGGGGGGCAGGCACTGGCCTTTCCATCACCGTGCCCTCGAGCCACATCCCAGCGGCCAAACGCTGCCCCTCCTGCTGCCCTCGCTGCCTGTGCTGCTGTTCCACTGGTGGGAGCTGCCACGGGCATGTCAGTGTGTCTGAACAGCCTGCAGAGATCTCCTCAGGGCTCCCATTTCCAGCAAATCCTGCCAGGAACAGCTCCCAGCCACTGGCTCCCCTCGGCGCAGCATCTGCTCTCCAAGGCTGGAGCCAAAAGGATTTCTTGAGGACACTGTGTGGGACCAGCAGTTGGGTTCCCACCTGGAAGGAGGGTGCAGAAAAGGGAGGAGAGCATCTAGGAAAAAAGGGTTTCCCACGATAAATGGAACCCTTGAAGCCTGAGCCTGATCAGCTCAGGGCTCCTGAGCTTTCCCATGAACACTCCTTCAAGCTGACACTGGAAATAGAGTTGTTTTCCTGCAAGAAAATCCTCAACTTGAACAGCCACATGTGGGAAGTATCTTCTGTGGATGGGGCCTGCCCAGCACAGTGCATGTGGATGAGAGGCCCGTGGGATGCTCCACCAGCTGGGGTTCCCACCATCCACAGGGATGCTGCACCTTTGGGTCCCTTAAGGCCACCACCTGCTCCTGCTCAGAACACAAGGACGCAGAATGGAAAGGTCTGAGGGGTTTAGGTTTTTAGGAGAAGTTTTGCTATAAAAGGCCCTTCCCAGGTCTCACTTCAGTTTCCTCTTGCTGGACTCAGACTTGCTCTGGGAGTGTCTGGAGTGACCCACCAGCCTGTCCCACCTTTGGACTCAAACACAACACGGGCCGTCCCTCCGTGTCCCTCCTGTGCCACAGGTAAGGGGTGGCACTCCCACATCCTCCTTCACTGGCATCTTCACCAGAACACCAGTCCTGAGGATAATGCCTGAGGTCCAGGTGACATCATGACAGAGATTTGTCACCCAGCTCACACAGTCAGGAAAACACAGGAGACTCACCCATGGCCAGAGCCTCCTGCACAGCTCTCACCACTCAGGTACCTTCCCTGCTCCTAAAGGACCTGGATCAAAGAGCCACAAAGGGATCACAGCCCTGGGAACAGTCACCAGCAGCTCCATCACACCAGAAGACACCAGTACAGAGCAGGATCCCTTTGGGGAGAGCTGGATGATGTGGAATCACAAGCAGCTCAGACAACACTGCCTGAGGAAAGGCTACAGAGAACGAGGGGCACGTGACTGGAATATGGAAAGACAGGGACAAACCCTTGGAGCTGCTGTGCCAGGACATGTGAAGCTGCAGCACTGTGCCTTCAGTCACCATCATCAAATTCCAGACTGGTTTGGGTGGGAGGGACCTTAAATGAATCCAGTTCCCACCCTTTACCATGGGCAGGGACACCTCCCACCAGCCCAGGATGCTCCAAGCCCCATCCAACCTGGCCTTGGACACTCCAAGGGATGGGGCAGCCACAGCTGCTCTGGGCAACCTGTGCCAGGGCCTGCCCACGCTCAGAACCAAGAATTTCTTCCCAATATCCCATCTATCCCTGTCCTCTGGCAGTGGGAAGCCATTCCCTTGTCCTCTGACTCCAGGCCCTTATGAAAAATCCCAGTCCAGCAGAGAAAGCAACACAGGAGCAGACACCTCTGTAACTGTTCCAGATGGTCTCGTTTTCCCCCTTCCCATAATTTGCATGGGAAGGTTGTCCAGAGTCTGCCCAGAAGGTGATCTGCAGGCAGGTTTTAAGAATCTGACCTCTGGCATTCAGCTGCCAGGTTTCCCTGGGAAACAGCAGTGCCTGGTGCAGCTTTCTTGGCAGAGGACACCCAACCCTGGACAGGAACGGAGCGCTGGGGTTTGGCAGAGGGCACTGGGCACCCACCAGAGCAGAGTGCCCGGTTTGCTCTGCCCCAGGAGGGCAGCACACACATCCCAGCCCGTGGGCTCAGGACAAGCACTTCACTTCTGACACTGAGACCTCCACCTGCCAGCACCTTCCACCACCTGCACCAGGCTGAGAACCCCGAAGAGCTGCACACACCTGGGACAGGTCTGGCCTCGGGGGAAGCCTCACCCTGTGCTGGAACACGGTACCTACAAAGGATGGATCTGTTCCCTTCCATCCCAGTTCAGCTCAGCTTGTCCCCAGAGGTACAGAAGCTACACCTGAAGAATTCCCTACTGCAGAAGAGTTACAGGCACAGAACTACAAATCCTTCAGGCTGGAAAAGCCCTCCCAGCCCATGGAGCCCACCCTGTGCCCGATGCCCACCTTGGCAAAGCCCTCCCAGCCCATGGAGCCCACCCTGTGCCCGATGCCCACCTTGGCAAAGCCCTCCCAGCCCATGGAGCCCACCCTGTGCCCGATGCCCACCTTGGCAAAGCCCTCCCAGCCCATGGAGCCCACCCTGTGCCCGATGCCCACCTTGGCAAAGCCCTCCCAGCCCATGGAGCCCACCCTGTGCCCGATGCCCACCTTGGTAAAGCCCTCCCAGCCCATGGAGCCCACCCTGTGCCCGATGCCCACCTTGGCAAAGCCCTCCCAGCCCAGGGAGCCCACGCTGTGCCCGATGCCCACCTTGGCAAAGTCCTCCCAGCCCATGGAGCCCACCCTGTGCCCAATGCCCACCTTGTCCCCCAGCCCAGAGCACTCAGTGCCACGGTCAGTCCTGCCTTGGGCACCTCCAGGGCTGGGCACTCCAAACCTCCCTGGGCAGCCCCTGCCAGGGCCTGACCACCCTTTCCAGCAACCAATTCCTCCTCCTGTGCCCCCTGCCCCTGCCCTGGCCCAGCCTGAGGCCGTGCCCTCTGCTCCTGTCCCTGTGCCCTGGGGCACAGCCCGACCCCCTGTCCCGGCTCCCCCCTCCTGGCAGGGATTGCAGAGCCAGAAGGTGCCCCCTGAGCCTCCTTTGCTCCAGGCTGAGCCCCCCCAGCTCCCTCAGCCCCTCCTGCTGCTCCAGCCCCTTCCCAGCTCCGCTCCCTGCCCTGCACACGCTGCAGCCCCTCCGGGTGTCTCTTGGCTGAGGGCCCAGAACTGCCCCAGCCCTGGAGGTGCCTCAGCAGGGCCAGCACAGGGACGGGCACTGCCCTGGCCCTGCTGCCACACCAGGGCTGGCACAGCCCCGGGGTCATTGGCCTCCTGCACACCTGGGCACACCTGGGCTCGTGTCCAGCTGCTGGCACACCAGCAACTCTCCCAGGACATGCCCCTTCCCTGGGACATGTTGCCTCCTCCACAACCCCAAAATCCTCTTATGTGGACACTGTGTGGCCACAGAGCTTCTGCCAGGCACAGCTTGAAGGCTGAGGCTCAGTCAGGGGCTGCACAGGGTGGGCAGAGAGGCTGTGGCTGCCCCAACCCTGCAAGTGTCCAAGGCCAGGCTGGACAGGGCTTGGAGCAACCTGGGCTGGTGGAAGGTGTCCCTGCCCATGGCAGGGGGTGGCACTGGATGAGCTTTAAGGTCCCCCCCAGCCTAAACCCAATTTGTGAGTCTGGTAAGATCAACTCGCTTTGGAATCTGTAAAGGGCAGAGCACAACAAGCCTCAGTGCCTAAAGCAATGCTGGGATATGTGACCCAGTACCAGAGAATTGTGCTGCATCAGCCACTTCCTCAAGGCTGAAATAGCCAAGAACAAGGCTCCCCATGGAAACAAGACACAGAGGAAGGAAGGAAAGTGAGCAGGACACAGGCAGAGATGATGCTCTTTGATCACTACCTGAACCTGCCCACTCTTATCAAAGTCTCTGTTGACTCAGTAAAACCACAGGCGCTGGAGCAAAGCTCCTCCTGCCAGGCAACAGAACCCCTGCTCTCAGGACAGAGCTCCAGCAGAGCCCAGCTCCCACATTTCAGCCTGTGCCACCCAAACCCAAGCAGGAAACACCCCCCCAGTGCCCAACTGGGGACAGCAGCACCCGGTGCTTTCTGTGCTTCGTGGGACCTTCCTCCTGCCCCAGGTCAGCCTGCAGGGCTCTGCTCCCAGACCAACCTGCAGCAGCAGTTCCACCACAAGTGTCCTCAGGAAAAAACCTGGGAGCAGGTTTTGGTGCCTGCTCCATGATCCAAAAGGTTGCTGCAGCTGGAGACCCCCTTCTCAGTGCAGCACTGCCCTGAATCCCTCCAGGCATGACTGGGAACAGTCTGAGCACACCACAGGCTCCCTCTTTAACCAAAAGCTTTGTGTTTGTAGAAGCCAAACCAGTGACTTTGGGAGGCCTGAGTGTTTTGCTCACCTTTCTCCAGCACCCACACAAACCCACAATCATTCACTGCCTTTCTAAACACACTGAAAGTTCCCTGCTGAGTCCCCACAGGGGGAACCCTGTGCAGCCCTGTCACATCAGCCCATCTCGCTCTCCCAGGTCCACTTCTCTCCATCTCAGCAGCTCTGGGTGTGCAAGAGGAGAGTGTGAGCAAGGCCTGGCCTCTGCAGCCCCCGTGGACAGCTCCAGGAGGAGTTCTGCTCCCTGGAGGCATCACACTTGCCCTGACTGTCACCAGACTTGCCCTGACTGCCCTACACTCTTCAATGACACCCCACAGACCATCCTGGAAGGACAACTGCAACATGGCCCAACATGATGGATCCAACAAGAACAAAGCAAAGAAGGTGAGATGGAACCTTTTCACTCAACTGCTGGTGTGGGAGAAGAAAAACTGTGGGAAACACACTGCTCTCTGCATAACACAGCACCCAGTTCTGCCCCGTGCTAAGGGAGTCACCTACTTTGGCCCAGAGTCAGCCCTCAGGGATTGAAGTGCCATGGCAGAGCCTCTTTCCACTTCCAGCACTTCCTTCCAGGGCTGCCAGTGCTTTGACCAAGGCCCAGCTGGCACGAGGAGACAGGGCCAGTGTGGGTTCCAGGGCTGGGAGTGCAGAGGGCAGCCCCGGGGCAGGAGCACTGACTGGCCCTGAGGTGCCCGTGGGGAGTTCCTGGGCTGGCTGTGCTCCCACGGCCACCCCCTGCTGTCCCTGCTGTCCCTGCATGGCAAGGGGTGGCCACAGACCTCCCTGGGGGTGGGGACAGGCCACCACTGCCTCCCTGGGCCCTGGCCAGGAGGAGCTGGGAGACAGGGAAACTGCCACAGCTCCCACCCTAAAGGCGCCCAGCAATGCCCTCCCCTCCCCTCCCCTCCCAGGGACAGGCTGGGGGGGCCCCACGCACTGACCGGGACCCCCCCACGCTCCTGGGCAGGTGTGTGTCCCCCAGGGGCACACCTGGGCTGGGGGCACAGTGCCACTGCCCCAGCCTGGACACTGCTGCAGCCTGGCTGGCCCCCGGGGGGGCAAACAAGCCCCGGTGCCCACCTGGCACTGGGACACACTGGGATGTGCCGTGCTGGACACTGTACCCCCCCAGCACCGCTGGCACATGGGCTGGGGGGCCTGGGTGGCAGGGGACACCCCCTGAGTGGCCGTGGGGCACAGCACGGCCGTCCTGACCTCTCCAGCAAGCTGGGCAAGGCTCCCATGGGCCCACCTTCCCCACGCTGGTTCTCCCTGTGCTCAGAGCCCCCTCCCCGTGTCTCCTGCAGCCCCTCCCTCTCAAACCCCGGCTCTCCCTCGAGCCCCCCCAACCTCCCAGGTCTTACTGCAGCCCCTCCTAAACCCCACGTCTTCTTACAGTGCCCCCTCAAACCCCGGGTCTCACTGTAGCCCCCAACCCTGGGTCACACTGCAGCCCCCCTGCCCAAATGCCCTGGCTCTCTGCAGCCCCCTCCCCACATCCAGGGTCTCCCTGCAGCCCCCCCCCAAATCCAGGGTCTCCCTGCAGCCCCCTCCCCACATCCAGGGTCTCCCTGCAGCCCCCTCCCCAAATCCAGGGTCTCCCTGCAGCCCCCTCCCCAAATCCAGGGTCTCCCTGCAGCCCCCCCCTCCCCAAATCCAGGGTCTCCCTGCAGCCCCCCCCAAATCCAGGGTCTCCCTGCAGCCCCCCCCACATCCCCGGCCCCCCCTCACCCCGCACCCGCCCGTACCTTGTACTTGCTGAACCCCGCCAGCTGCTCGGGGCTCACGTACTCCATGCTGGGGCCCGGCCGCTCCCGGCGCTATTCCCGCTATTCCCGGCGCTATTCCCGGTGCCGTTCCCGCTGTTCCCGGTCCTGCTCCCGGCGCTGTTCCAGGGGCTAATCCCGCTGTTCCTGCTGTTCCCAGCGCCGGTCCCGGCGCTATTCCCGGTGCTATTCCTGCTGTTCCCGATACCGATCACGGTGCCGGTTCCGGCGCTTTTCCCAGTACTATTCCCGGTGCTGTTCCCGGCGCTGTTCCCGCTGTCGATCCCGGTGCCGTTCCCGGTACTATTCCCGGAGTTCTCGGCGCTATTCCCGCTGTCGATCCCAGCGTTGTTCCCGGTGCCGATCCCAGTGGCGATCCCGGTGCCGGTGCCGGTCCTATTCCCGCTGTTCCCGGTGCCGATCCCGGTCCCGCTCCCGGCGCTGCCGCCGCCGCATCGGCCCACCCGGCGTGGCCGTGACGTCACCGCGCCCCGCCCCGCCCCATCGGCGCCCCCTGGCGGCCGGGAGGGCCCCGCGCGGGACGGGGGCGGGAAACGTGGGAATGGCGGGAAATGTGGGAATGGCGGGAAATCCTTGAAAAATGGGAAATGTGGGAAAGGCGGGATATGTGGGTAAAGGGGGAAAACCGGGAAACACGGGAAACCTGGGAAACCCGAGAAACGTGGGAAGCCCGGGAAATCTGGAGAAACCAGGAACTCTGGGAATTCCAGGTAAATAGGGAAATCCGGGGAATCTGGGAAAACCGGGATATCTGGGTAACGGGAAATCCAGGAAATCCGGCTAAACGGGGAAATGTGGATAAAGGAGGAAATCCGGGAAAACCGGAAAATCTGGGAAATCCGGGAAAAAGTATCCCTGAAAAAATAGACCCGCCCCTCCCCTGTGTCCCTTGGCGGGACCTGCTCCTGTTTTCAGAGGGGCGGTGCGGGAGCACCCGCTGCCTTCCTGGAAATCCGGCCTTTTCCTGCAGCAGAGTGTGAAACTGGGGAGCTGCTGCCATACTGGGAGGGAAAAGTTGTCCACAGAGAGGTGGACTCGGTGATCCTGGGAGTCCCTTCCAGCCTTAATGGCTCTCTGATTCCAGGGAAGGCAGCAGCAGCTGGGCAGTGCCTGGGGCTCCTGGCTGGAAACCACCAGCCCTGCTCCTCTTACCCCAGCTGATCGAATCCCAGCGCTGCCCAACCTGTGCCAGGGCCTGCCCACCCTGCCAGCCAAGGATTCCTTCCCAATATCCCACCTATCCCTGCCCTCTGGCAGTGGGAAGCCATTCCCTGTGTCCTGTCCCTCCCTCCCTTGTCCCCAGTCCCTCTCCAGCTCTCCTGGAGCCCCTTCAGGCCCTGCCAGGGGCTCTCAGGTGTCCCTGGAGCCTTCTCTTCTCCAGGTGACCCCCCCCAGCTCTCCCAGCCTGGCTCCAAAGGGGCTCCAGCCCTGCAGCATCTCCGGGGCCTCCTCTGGCCTGGCTGCAGCAGCTCCACGTCCTTGTGCTGTTGTTGCCCCGGGCTGGGGCAGCTCTGCAGGGTTTGGGGTCTGCCCTGAGGGGGCAGAGGGGCACAATCCCCCCCCGTCCTGCTGCCCACGCTGTGGGATCAGCCCAGCAGGTGGTCATGACCATGTGGAGTTTGAGTGCCTTTAGTCACACATGTTTTAGGGATGGAGCCACATCCCTGGAAGTGCCCAAGGCCAGGTTGGATGGGCCTTGGAGCAACCTGGGATAGTGGAAGGTGTCCCTGCCAAAGAGAGGAATTGGAATGGGACGGATTTTAAAGTCCCTTCCAATCCAAACCACTCTGTAGTTTATTTGCCCACAGTGACCCTTCCCAGTAACACCACCAGGGCCTTTCCAGCCACGGCTCTGCATCCCTGATGTCCCTTTTGGAGAGGAAGGGGCACAGGAGTGACACCCCCCACCCACAGCCCTGCACCCAGGACCCCTCAAACCTGCTCCCCCCCAGTCCATCTCTGCCCCACCCAGGTGATGCTCCCTGTCCAGGGACTCCCCCACCTCCAGACACCCTCCAGTGTTGGGGGGTCCTCTGCATGTGGCCAGAGCCCCCCGAGAACTCAGACCTGGATTAAATTTGGGAGTGGAGACCTCTCTGGTTACAGCAAGGTGTTTATTGCACCAGCTCTGAACTGGAGCAGGCTCCTCACTCACCCACCCTCAACACCCAGGCCATGTGAAGTGACCTGGGCACTTGTCACTCTGCTCTGCCCCCTCTCCCTCACAGAGACAGAGGGACTGGCCCCTGTGTCCTACCTCTGGACTGGCAGCAGGTTCCTGCAGTGCTGCCAGGGCTTCCCCAGCTTCCAGAGCTGCTGGTACCTCAGGGGGGCCAGCAGCAAAACAAGGGGTGGCCCCCAGGTGTCACCTGGGGCCTGTGGCCACCTCTGCCTCAGCCAGGCTTGGGCTTCTTCATGGAGACACAGTGACCTCAGGGCTCTCTCTGGAACTGCTGCTGCATCAGGGCTGAGCCCCAGCTTTGTCCTCCCGTGGCATCACCTCTGCTGCCCCCACAGGCTCTGGGACACTCACGGGACATCATCTTCACTCTGGGGACAGCGCTGAAGGTGGCCCCCATCTTGCTGGGGGTCCCCATGCCCACCCTCAGCCCTGGGCCTGGCATGGGGGGTGCTCACCCCCAGCGATGCTCTGCAGCTCCTGATCTGCTGCAGCCACAGCAGTTCCTGGCACCGGCTCCATGGGGTCACCCCCAAACACCGCAGGGACCCCTCCCTCTGTCAGGGGCAGCAGGACCTGTGCCAGCCCCCCGGCCCTGCCATGCGCCCCCAGCCAGAAACCCACCTCAGGCACTGACCAGTGCCCTGCTGGGCACTGTGACCCCTCTGTCACCTGTGCCGGAGGGGAGGGGCAGCTGCACTGTCCCCTTGTCCTCACACTGGGCCCTGCAGCCCCACAGAAGCCACAGGATCAAGCCACAGTCCCCCTGCCCAAGCTGAGCATGCCCTCGGGCTCATCCCTGCACTGACGCTGGTGGCTGTGCCCCGTCCCCGTCCTCTGCCCATGGGGGTGCCCAAACCCCATCCATGGAGATCCCCAAGCCCCCACCTGTGGGGGTCCCCCATCCTCTGCCCATGACGGTGCCCAAACCCCATCCATGGAGATCCCCAAGCCCCCACCTGTGGGGGTCCCCCATCCCCTGCCCATGGGGGTGCCCAAACCCCATCCATGGAGATCCCCAAGCCCCCACCTGTGGGGGTCCCCCATCCTCTGCCCATGACGGTGCCCAAACCCCATCTCTAACCCTGAACACCCTGGAGGGGATAAATCCCCCAAATAATCCCAAATTCCCAGGGCAGGGGTGGAGTCCCCATCCATGGGGGGATTTAAAAGCCACGTGGATGTGGCACCTGGGGACATGCTCAGTGCTGGCCTTGGCAGTGCTGGGGCATGGCTGGGCTCGGTTGCCCTCGTGGTCTTTTCCAGCCTAAACAAATTCAGGATTCTAAAGCCAACCGGGCCCTTCTCCCCTCGCCCCGGCAGTTCCCGCCTCTCCCTGCACCATTCCCATCCCACCGAGCAGCAGCGCTGGTGCACAAGGTTTCCAAGAGGGAATAAAGAGGAATCCCCGGTGGGTGTCACACCCAGCCCTGTCTCAGCCCAGCCTCACATCGGGCTGGGGGGGCACAAACTGTGGGGGGCACAGCGAGCACTCCGAGGGTCTGCCAGCTGCCTTAGGAGCACCTCTGTGCCCTGGCAGGGAACAGCAGCCACGCCCAGCATTGGAAACCAGCAGGGGTCGAGGGAAAGGAAAACAGGGTATTAAACAAATCCTTGGGAAGTCTCAACCTTGGGATAAAGACAAGTCTGCACACCTGAATTTTGTCATCACCTCAGAGCCCCTTCCAGTGCCTAAAGGGTCTCCAGGAGAGCTGGAGAGGGACTGGGGACAAGGGATGGAGGGACAGGACACAGGGAATGGCTTCCCAGTGCCAGAGGGCAGGGAATTGGGAATACTGAGCAGGAATCCTTCCCTGGGAGGGTGGGAAGGGGCTGGACTGGAATTCCCAGAGCAGCTGTGGCTGCCCCAGCCCTGGGAGTGTCCAAGGCCAGGTTGGAGCAGCCTGGGAGAGTGGAAGGTGTCCCTGTCCATGGCAGGGGGTGGATTAGATGACCTTTCAAAGTCCCTTCCCACCCAAACCAGTGTGTGATTCCATGATTTGATGCCTAATGGTTTTGGTGTGTATTTGTAGATTTTTAGGACTTTCAGGATTATGCAATTTTTCCTGGGTCACTCACATTTGTAGGTGGTGTTTGGAAATCCCTGCACAGTTTCTCCTGCTCTGCCAAGGCCATGGTGCTTTGAAGAAGCACTGCAGGTAGCTTGAAAACAATGGCCTAAAATCCTTGGATCTTCTGCCAGGGGCAAAACTTTTCTGGGTGGGGCACCAAGGGAAATGGGGACCAGGCTTGGTCATAGATTATAAAAAGGTATGGAAGGTTATAAAAGCTGTAACACCCCTGAACCACGTGTGCAGGTTTCGTGGTGTGCCCCTTGAAAGCTTTCAGTAAAGGTGTACTTACCTGTCTGTCTCACTCATGGTATTCTGAGGGCCTGTTCTGCAGGAGTTTAGGCAGTTTCAAAGAGCACACACCTGGTGCCAGCTCACAGCCCACACCACAACCACCACAGGAACAGTCCTCAATGCCTTTCAGGGCAGGGGAGGCAAAGAAAAGAGCCAGACTGGATGCTTTGTCCTGATTCATTGTGGTTCCATCAGCAACGTTCCTGTGTCAGATGCACTTTGCTCACTCCAACAGCATTTGGCCACAGTGCAGCAACTGCCCCCAGAGCCCAGCTCAGCACCTGGGCCTGAACCTGCTGCCCCAAACAGCTGCTCCTCCCACAGCATGAACCCCCCTCTCAGCCCACCCACCTCCAGGCCTTCACATTCTCCTCATCTCCAAACTTAATTCTCCACTCAGAGCTTTGGAATCGTTTTTGTTCCCCATTGGGAGAAATCCTGCAGAGTTTCCAGAGGGATCAGAGAGGTCACAAGGACCCTGCAGTGACTCAGAGCCACTTCAACAGTTCCTCTCCTGGAAGTGGCACAGAGTGTGTCCATCAGAGAAAAATTACTGGCAGAGTAGCTAAAGGGGATTGATGAAGGCCACGAACCCCCCTGGAGAAGGACGGGGTGTAGGATTTATTAGTGCAGGGAGGTGGCAGCGCCGGGCACAGGAGGGGCAGACACGGCTCCCGGTGCCTGGGCCCTCACTGGGGGTAAAGCTCCACGATCATGGCGTGCCCCTGGAAGGAGAGAGAGAGATCGTCACAGAAATGACTAATTATTAGAGAAAAGACTCATGATTACAGACATGAAGGAGGGCTCCCAGCCACAGCACCAAGAACATGAGTCCCTGCTGCTGGACACGAGCCCAGGTGTGCCCAGGTGTGCCCAGGAGGCTGTGCCAGCCCTGGTGTGGCAGCAGGGCCAGGGCAGTGCCCATCCCTGTGCTGGCCCTGCTGAGGCACCTCCAGGGCTGGGGCAGTTCTCAGCCAAGAGACACCCGGAGGGGCTGCAGCGTGTGCAGGGCAGGGAGCGGAGCTGGGAAGGGGCTGGAGCAGCAGGAGCGGCTGAGGGAGCTGGGGGGGCTCAGCCTGGAGCAAAGGAGGCTCAGGGGGCACCTTCTGGCTCTGCAATCCCTGCCAGGAGGGGGGAGCCGGGACAGGGGGTCGGGCTGTGCCCCAGGGCACAGGGACAGCACAGAGGGGGCATGGGGACAGCCAGTCCTGCCCCAGGGAGGTGTGAACACCCAGTGCCCAGTGCTGGTGTCACCGCAGAGGATTTCTCAGTCCCAGCAGGATGGGCCATGTGATTCCCACCCCTCTCCCAAAGGGGGCACAGGGCACCATTACCTGTCCCCCCGCAGCACAGGCAGCCACCAGCCCATACTGTCCCCCCTCCTTCTTCAGCCTGTGGGCAGCAGTGATGACCAGGCGGCAGCCGGTGGCCCCAAAGGGGTGTCCCAGCGACAGGGACCCCCCCCAGGTATTGAACTTGTCCAGGGGAGGGGCTCCGACCTGCGGGGACACGGAGGGACACACGTCACCAGCTGGAAGGGGATCCCTTGACTGGGGGTGATAGCCCTGACAGCCTCTGGATGGTTTCAGGGGAACACCTCAGCCCCTGCAGGGGCTCTCAGGAACCAGTCAGGGGACAAAGAGACTCCAGTGGCTTCCTCAGTGCTCAGGTCAGATTGATGGGAATAGGGAAGAATGGAGTGTTATGGAAAAGACAGGGCCCTTCTTGGCCACACCCCACGGGGACACAAAAAGCCAGCCCTTAGGCTTAAGTCTATCACCCCCAAAAGAAAAACTATTGTGGAATTCCTGGCTGGGAGGGTGGGCAGGCCCTGGCACAGGTTTCCCCCAGAAGCTGTGGCTGCCCCAGCCCTGGGAGTGTCCCAGGCCAGGTTGGATGGGCTTTGGCCCAAACCACTCTGGGACTATGAAAATGTCCTGACTGTGCCTTACCTTTGCCTTCCTGCCCATGTAGTTCTGTGCAAACCAGTCTGAATCCATGGCCTTCAGGTTAGCCAGGATCTGGCCCTGCAAGGGAGGGGAGGGTGATGTTAATAAGGACAATGTCAGAATTTGGGGAAAGCCCCCAGCCAGCAACAGCAAACAGGAGGTGTCCTGAGATGAGCTCCAGCCACCAACCAAGCACAGCCAGCTAAAAAAATACTTTACAGCACCAGCCTTGTTAAGAAATACCAGCCCAACCTTCATTAGGAACAGACACTGTCCAATTCACAAGGCAATTCACAAATATGGCAAACAGTGTCCAGAGGAGGCCACCAAGTTGCTCAGAGGGCTGGAGCCCCTTTGCCATGAGGAAAGGCTGAGAGAACTGGGATTGTCCAGCCTGGAGAAGAGAAGGCTCCGGGCAAATGGAACTGTGACCTTGCAGTACCCAAAGGGAGCCCTCTGGAAAGATGGACAGAGACTTTACAAGGGCCTGGAGTGAAAGAACAAGGGGCAACAGCTTGGAGAAACCTGGGACAGTGGAAGGTGTTCCTGCCCATGGCACAAGGTGGGATTGGATGAGATTCAAGCTCCGTTCCCACCCAAACCATTCCACGTTTCCATATCCCAACTCAGGCACTGGATGATGTGCAGAACTGGTTTCTTTCCCCCAAAGGTCTTGGGAGAATGACTTTTTATAAAATTCTTTTAGACAACTGTAGTCCTTGGGTGACCTCAAGCAGCATAAGCCACTCTTAGCATGGACTGTGTTGATATAAAAATGTCACACATTTAAAATATAGACAATGCATTTCTCTAGACATAAAAGTAGAATTTCTCCTGGTGACATTTAACTAAGGTTTCAACAAGAGCTTTCCCCAGCTGAAAGGAGGTGTCTGCAGGGTGGAACTGCAGACTGAGAGCACTTACAGCAAAAGCCTCGTGGAACTCAAAGACATCGATGTCGCTCAGGGTGAGCCCAGCCTTCTCCAGCACCTTGGGAGTGGCGTATGTGGGGCTGGGGGAGAGGGGCACACACATCAGTGTCTCCTCACAGCACAGCCCCCCTTGGCCACAGGAACATCCCTTGTGCCCAGGTTCCTGGCACAGCTCTGCCCTCCCCGCTCCTGCTGGTCCCACAGCCCGAGGTGCCCCCAGCAATCCCGGGCGGGGGTTCCCCCCCCGGCTGCTCCCCCTCCTGCCCCCCTGGGGCACCCCTGGCACACCAGCGAGGGCTGAAGGCCTGGAGAGCTGCAGCATCTCACGGGACCCTTCCCACCATGGCACGGGGTGGAAGGCAAGGCTGTCAGGGCATGGCCCCCAGCAGCACCTACCCCAGCAGCAGCTGGTCCTTGGGATCCTGCGACACGTACACGAAGTCCCTGCGGGGCAGAAACGCCGTCAGTGCCGGGCAGAGGAGAGGGGAGCCAGAGCAGGCTGCAGGGGCCACGGAGCAGCCCCTCTCACCTCAGGTAGGCCTTGGGTTTGTAGCCCATGGCCAGGGCCTTCTCCTCAGCCATGAGCAGGATCGCCGACGCTCCGTCCGTCTGCAACAGGCGGGAGAAGCCACGTCAGGGCCCGGCACACCCTGCACACAATGAGCCCACAGGGCCAGGGGAATGGCTTCCCACTGCCAGGGCAGGCTTGGATGGGCTCTTGGGAAGGAATTCCTGGCTGGGAGGGTGGGCAGGCCCTGCCACAGGTGCCCAGAGCAGCTGTGGCTGGCCCAGCCCTGGAGTGTCCAAGGCCAGGTTGGACAGGACTTGGAGCACCCTGGGATAGCGGGAGATGTCCCTGCCCATGGCAGGGGGTGGCACTGGATGGGCTTTAAGGTCCCTTCCCACCCAAACCAGTCTGTGATTCCATGAAGTTCTGACTAAAACCACTCACTTCTAAAAGTACAAGGTGATCAACCCCATCCTGGGACAGAATTCCCACCTGTGCCTTTGAAGGATCAACCCTCAGGAGGCAGAGACAGAAAAGCAAACAGGGAAGAGAACCCAAAACTTCAGGGGTTACTGATTGATTTTAGACTCCAACAATCCAGTATCCACATTCACCAGACTATAACTGAGTTCCAAATTCTGCCTGGAAAATCCAGAAGCAGGGAATTTAGAGGGACCCAGCTCATGCCCAGGTTATACCAGCTGGAGCTCAGTGCCCAGGGCAGGCAGAGGGTCAAGTGAACAGCTTTGCCCTCTGGCTGACAGTGATGGTGTGGGGTGATAGCTCTGATAACCTCACCAGTTCCAGGGAACACCTCAGCCCCGGGGGGAGCTATTCCCAGAAACCATTCTCTGGTCATAATGGGTGGCAAAGGAAGGGACAAAGAGCCCCCAGTGGCTTCCCCAAAGTCCTCCAGAACCTGAGGAGACTTCCCAGCAACAAACTGACAGGATTAATACAGCATGGAGTGTTATGGAAGACAAAACCAGGACACAGGGCTCTGCTTTGCAACACCCTCCTGCCCGTGTCATCTGCCGATGATCCCAAACCCCATCATTGACTATAGTCAGTCAAACTATAAAAATAAAAGAATAAAACAGTGTAAAAAGAGATCAGACATGAGCAAAACTGAGGGCAAGCTCCATCCCCTCTGCAGAGGTAACCCCTGAGCCATCCTGTCTCCCCCCCTCCTTCAGACATTGCAGGGGTGGGCAACCTGTTTTCCTTTACCCAATATACCCTTATAACACCTCACACCCTACAATGAGCCTCTTTCACCTTTACCCCCAGGTGCCTCATGTACTCACTGGGCCTTGTTACTTTGCTGCTGATTTTACCTTGCTAGACCTTTACTTCACACACACCTGATTCACTAACTGTACTTTGCTACTGTGATGCTCATTTTGCCTTGCCTTACACCAGGGAACTCACCAGGTATGGATCTCACTTCAGATCCCTGGGTTTGCTTTGGTTTATTGCACTGCACTTGCCTGCTGAGCATGTGTGTTAGTGGGAAGCAGCTCCAGCCTTTCTTTTTGCTTGGTGCTCCCGAGTGTGTTTAGGGTTTGTTCCAGGTCCTGGTGCTCCTGGGCTGGGGGTTTGTGTCACCAGTTGGAGTGGGGGGTGTTGCTGGTTGGGAGGATTTGGTTGTTAGTTAAGCCTGGCCTGGGGAGGGGGGTGTTGCTGGTGCTGGGTTTGGGGTTTGTTGTTAGTTAAATGCAATCCTGCAGCTGAACATTCTCCCTGACAACGAATCCATACAGCAATTGTCACATCCTTGTGTTAATAAAAGCTGTTTTGGGAACTGCTGGAGCCAGTCTGGTCTGTCTCTGGGGCTGGCAGTGATACAACTTAGAAGGCTCTCCTTGCTCTTCAGTGCAGTCCTCACCAGTGGATCAAAGTCCTGTCCTAAACAGGGAATCTGTCCAAGTGAGACACAGACAGACTGATCTGGGCTTTAGAAAAGCCTTTGATACTCTGGGGACACTCGTAGCTAATAAAAATATAGGAATCCAGGTGGGCCAAGAAATCCTGGAGTGCCTGCCCCTTCTGCCACGGGCCAGGGGGAACAGGGATTACCAGGAAGGAGGAGTTGGCTGCTGTCACAGTCCCGTAGGGCTTGACAAACGCTGGCTTCAGCTTCCCCATCTGCTCCAGCGAGGAGGGCCGGATCCCGTTGTCCTTGCTGACTGTGTCCTTGCCTGGGGAAGGGAAACCCAGTGGAAACCACCCACAGCAATGTGCACATCAGCATTCCCAGGGCAAACAGCAGAAAAATGTGCTTTTTGTGACAAGCAGGACAAGGAGAAAAGGGAAAATCCATTTGGGGCATCAGGATATTTAACGTGGCTAAAACCAGCACTTTGTAATTGAAGGTACCTCATTTTCTCTGAAGACAATAAAACCAGAGTGCTGTAATTATTTACTGTGAGGGAAAACTACCCCAGGGCAATCCCAGTTGAGAAAAGAACATCAATTTAGGTTAAAAAAGCAAAATGGAGAACTGGAACTAAATCAGTTCAGTTTATGTGCTGAGTTTTGAGGAATTAAAAGCCCTGGGAGGGACCAAATATATTCAATCTTCAACTATGCCAACTGCCAAATAACAAAAAGGACCAATTTTATTATAAGACCACAAGGATCCATGGATGTAAATGGAAAATTTCTCTAGGATATTAACCACAGTGCCCAAATGAACAGTTACTGCACCAAAGTGTGTCCAAAGTGTGGCCTGGTGAACTGGAGCCTGCCACATTCCAGCTCCTCCTCTCCAGCACCTGAATTATCAGACCAGGATTTTAGGAGGCTTTCTGTCTGTTGTTAATATGCAACAACATTAACATATTAATACTCTGGAGTGTAAATGGGTTCTCCTGCCTGGCTGGAAGAGCAGGGGGTCCTTGGTCCAGCCAATCTGATTTTCCTTGCTCTGTCACCACATGAACAGAGCATGGGCAAGACAAAACTGAGATATGTAAAGATATGAGTGCCAGAGGGCAGGGTTAGATGGGATATTGGGAAGGAATTGCTGGCTGGGACGGTGGGCAGGCCCTGGCACAGGTGCCCAGAGCAGCTGTGGCTGCCCCAACCCTGGGAGTGTCCCAGGCCAGGCTGGACAGGGCTTGGAGCAACCTGGGCTGGTGGGAGATGTCCCTGCCCATGGCAGGGGTGGGATGGGATGAGCTTTAAGGTCCCTCCCAATGCAAACCAGTCTTGTGATTCTATGATTACTTAAAGCAGACCCAAGACAGAATTCCCATTGCAGGGGGTGGGAACTGTGTGACCTCTAAGGTCCCTTCCCACCCAACCCCTTCTGGCATTCTGTGCTTTTCCATCCCAATAGGCCTGTTTACCAACATGCCCCGCTGCCAGTTTTCCATCGAGTGTAAAAGATGCACCCAGACCCCCAGGGATGTGCCCCCCCAGCGTGTGCTGGCAGTGGAACACGTGCTGGTTTACCTGGCACTTTGAAGGGCACCACATCCAGCAGCCAGCCCTCCTCCTGGGCTCTCTTGGCCAGCGTGTGCGAGCGCAGCGCGTACTCGTCCTGCTCCAGGCGCGAGATGCCGAAGGCGGCGGCCAGGCGGTCGGCAGAGTGCCCCATGGTCTCGCTGGTGGAGAACTCGGCCACAGCCGGCAGCTGCAGCCAGCAGGGCACAGTTGGCACAGGTGAAACCCCTCCCGGGCAGCACACAGAGCTCAGCCGAGCAGGCCCTGCCACCTCCATTCCATGTGCCACGTTTGGCTTGGAAGGGGTGATGGAACCCCATCCCTGGAATTGCCTGGATGTGGCACTTTGGAGGTGAATGGTTTGTGGTGGGCTGGGCTGATGGTTGGACTGGGTGATCTTAGAGGGCTTTTCCAACCTTAAATTTTTAATAAATTCCATCCTTCGTTAATTCCCAGCTATGCAATTAATCCCAGCTACACAATTAACACAGGGCAACCAGACCAGAGGGGACTTGGGAAATGGATCAGAGGAGCCACCACTTTGCAGCATTTTAATAAAAAACAAGGTCCAGAGTGCTGCTCACTCCTGAGGTTCAGAGCTGTGTGGCAGCTGCACATGCAGAGAGAGCAGCTAATCAGGGAATCCACGAGAAAAGGGGACCAGACTTTGGGGTTCAGCTGAAACAACACAACCTGGGACCTTGAAACTTCCTGTCAGACACACCTTCATCCAAAACCAGGGCCAAGAGGTGATTTGGGCTTAGTTCTAATTAATCCCTGCGTGCTTTCAAGTCTGCAATATCCCTATCTTACGTGGATTTGGGATCTCATATTCATACTGAGGATATTCCTCATGGACACTAAGGTCATTGCTTCTATTATCTAGGGAATATTCTTCTAACTCAAAACTCTTCTGATGCTTTAGAACCACTGAATAAGCTTCAGGGAAAAACCCTTCTGTTTCTCTCATCTCTAGCACAGTTTGTCCAGCAGTTGCAGAAGGAGAGGGAGGTTTTGCACTAAACTGGGTTTACTGAAGTTGAAAATAAGAGAAGAAAAAGCAGAGTCCCAAATGCTGTGAGATGCATTAATCAACTGTGTTAACCCAAAGCAGAGGACAGAGATAGATGACAGGGAGCCTCAGACACCTCACCCTTCTTAAATCCTCTCCATTGAGGCTTAAAACATCACCTGAGCCACCTTGGTCTACCCTTCCTCTGAAACAGTTTAGCTAAATATCTAAATACCTGAAAAAAAGAAGAAAAAAAATACCTCAGGGGCAAAGTAGTCCGGGCGAATTTTGGAAATCAGGGAGAGCTTCTGGCCCAAGGTCTTGGCTCTGTTCAGAGTCAGCATCGTCTTCCTCATCTTCCTGCTGTGCCGGATGGGAACGTCGGACATGAGCTCCACCCCTCCGGCCACCACCACGTCGCACTGTCCTGCCGCGATCATGCCCACGCCTGGGGAGTGACAGAGATGCCCAGCAGAGCTGCAGGGAGCAGGACACTCACCCCTTGGAGCCACTGCACTCAGGGCCCCTCCAGCCTCTGGCTCTGCCCAGGTGATGCAACGTGTGTGTCACAGACACATTTCTGAACCCCACCAGTTCTGCACCTTCCACTTCTTGTCACACACAGCAGGGGGGAGGAACAACCCATCTTGTGTTTTCATGGGTAAAAACTTTAATGGAACCCCAGGGTCACTGGTGTTGGAAAAGACCCCCAAGATCCCACAGAGCCCACCCTGTGCCCGATGCCCACCTTGGCAAAGCCCTCCCAGCCCATGGAGCCCACCCTGTGCCCGATGCCCACCTTGGCAAAGCCCTCCCAGCCCATGGAGCCCACCCTGTGCCCGATGCCCACCTTGGCAAAGCCCTCCCAGCCCATGGAGCCCACCCTGTGCCCGATGCCCACCTTGGCAAAGCCCTCCCAGCCCATGGAGCCCACCCTGTGCCCGATGCCCACCTTGGCAAAGCCCTCCCAGCCCATGGAGCCCACCCTGTGCCCGATGCCCACCTTGTCCCCCAGCCCAGAGCACTCAGTGCCACGGCCAGTCCTGCCTTGGGCACCTCCAGGCCTGGGCACTCCAAACCTCCCTGGGCAGCCCCTGCCAAGGCCTGACCACCCTTTCCAGCAACAAATTTCTCCTCCTGTGCCCCCTGCCCCTGCCCTGGCCCACCCTGAGGCCGTGCCCTCTCCTTCTGTCCCTGTGCCCTGGGGCACAGCCCGACCCCCTGTCCCGGCTCCCCCCTCCTGGCAGGGATTGCAGAGCCAGAAGGTGCCCCCTGAGCCTCCTTTGCTCCAGGCTAAACGACCCCATCTTTCCCTCCACTGCAGCAGTTTTTATGTTCAAAGCAGTGCAAGGTAGAGCTTGGCAGTTGCCTTCCAGTCTCCTGCTCAGCCCCCCAGCTCGTTCCTCCAGCCCACATACCTGTGGTCATTGCCTGGTTTGAGGAAATGCAGGCCATGGTGACAGTATGGGCTGGGGTTTTGTCAGAGAAACCTGCTCCCAGGGCAGCCTGTGACGACAGAAAGTGGCTGTTAAACCCACAGCTTCTGCTCCACGGGCCAGTGCTGCCTCCTGCCCAGCTGCACACCTTGCCAGGTGAAGCTGGAAACAACTACACCGAGTTTTCATCGATTATTGCAGCAGCTCATCCCCTCCCCAGAGTCCTGAACTGGAGCTGAGGCAGTGCCAAGGCTCAGCTGCACTGTGAGAACAGTCACTGCTGCTCCCCATTTGTTTAATAAAGGCACAAGTTAATCACACACCTCACTTTTTAAAAAGCACATCAAAAGAGCCTCCAGCTACTGGACGTCATCTTTGCTTCACCTTATTGGCAAAGGCAGCACGTGAAAGGGCTGGTTCAGCTGCCTCAGCACAGGGCACTGGGGCTTCCCTGAGAGCAGGAAATTGCAGTGCAGAGCAGTGACTCATCTGGCCAGCCCACAGCTGCTCCCAGACACCTTCCCTACTGGGGACGTGGCCAACTAGTTGAAAGTTCAGCAGCTGTTCCCAAGCTAAAATTACTCCCCAGCCCCACCTGACCGGCGGGTGACCAAAGCCAGGACCTGCATCCATGAGACCAAAGCTGCACCTCCTGAGCCCTCCCAGCCCAGTCCCATCCTGGGCTAATGCAGGTGCACAGAACAACAGCAGAGGCTCCAGGTTGGCAAAACTCACAGTGCCTCTGCCACGTGACTTCAGAGGACAATATGGGAGTTGTGTTTTCTGGGACAAAGGGCAGCGAAGCTGCTCCAGTTCAAATCACACAAACCCTGTGTCTGATCTGCCAACTGAAATAAATAAATACCACAACCAAGCAAACTCCCACAGCTTGCTCTGGCCCTCTTGAGGACTCTGGGCAAGGCAGCATTTGAGTCCCACTGGTGGTTAAGGGCTGAGTGATCAGCAACACTTCACAAAAGCTTCCCTTACTGGGACGAATCGAGCAGAGGCCTCACAGCATTAAAATGCACTATGAAAATACAATAAAAAACTATGATAAATGAAAACCATGGCAGATTTCAACAGGGGGCAGAGTCAGAGAATTACAGAATCATTTCCTTACAGTTCCATGCAGTTATTTAACAGATAATACTGCACAGCTACTTCAGACTCAAATCATGTTCGAACAAGCCACAATACCAGGAATTTGTCACATATTTGTCATCTTCAGACTAGTTGTACAATCAGACTCACGGGGAGATGCTGCAAACAACTCACCTCTCTGGCAACATTACTGGTTTTCACCTCCTGGATAACTGTGCCATAAACAATGTAATCCACAACATCCCTGGGGACGCTGGTCCGGGTCAGGAGGCCCCTGAGGAGAGGACCAAAGCAGAGGGAATTTCATCACAGCAGTAATAACCTCTCAAACATCCTCTTCCTGCCAGCTTGGCTGGACAACAAGGCAAGGACAGAGCCACATCTTCTGCTCCCAGCTCAGAATAAATCCCCTGTGCATGTGGGCCTGATGGAAAGTGTAACTGACTGTGGGCTGCAATCACAGTGACAACATCACTGTAAAACATCACATGATTTCACTAAAGCAACTACTTTACACATCCCTCCTTCCCCGAAATGGTTCACAGGATCATCAAACCCCAGACTGGTTTGGGTGGGAAGGGACCTCAAAGCTCATCCAGTCCCACCCCTGCCATGGGCAGGGACACCTCCCACTATCCCAGGTTGTTCCAAGCCCTGTCCAACCTGGCCTGGAACATTTCCAGGGATGGGGCAGCCACAGCTTCTCTGGGCCTCCCCAAACCTTCTGTCTTTTCCACAGCACTTTGCTCTAATTCTCCACAGAACAAACCCACTGCTTTGGTCAGATCACTGCAGAAGGAGAGGGCCAGGGAGGGTGACAGAATCAGCCTGATATCCTTGTTGTTACTGAGCTTGCCCTGTGCAGGTCACCCAAGAGCACAGCCCAGCAGCAGCTCTGGCCTCTGTGTTTGGAAAACTGCAGTCAGAAATCAAATTCACTGAGATTTGCCAATGCCACCATCCCTTTGCACCAACACAAGCCTGGGGCAAAGCCCACTGCTCAAACCCCCTGCCTGTGGAGGGGGGCCAGGAAAGATGGAGGACCTGGACCGTGTCATTCTGAGACAAACCCAGAGCCTTGGCTTCCAACACTGACACCCAGCAGCTGAACAAGTTCACTGAGCCCTCCTAGGATTCAATTTACTTACTGCAGAGCTGCTCGTGCTAAGTCATGTGGCATCAGATCTGCATACCTGGAGGGGGAAAGAGGCAGAAACTCAGAGACCAACACAGAGCCCAGGGGTGAGCACAGACCAGCAGCAAAGAGCAGGGGAGGCACCAGAAATGCTCCTCTATGTTTCTGACCAAACATTTCATGGGATCACAGACTGGTTTGTGGTAGAAAGGACCTTTAAAGTTTATCCAGTTGCACCCCCTGCCATGGGCACCTTCCACCAGCCCAGGCTGTTCCAAGCTGTGTTCAAAATGGCCTGGAACTCTTCCAGGGATAGAACAGCCACAGCTGCTCTGCCCACCCTGTGCCAGGGCCTGCCCACCCTCCCAGCCAGCAATTCCTTCCCAATATCCCATCTATCCCTGCCCTCTGGCACTGGGAAGCCATTCCCTGTGTCCTGTCCCTCCCTCCCTTGTCCCCAGTCCCTCCCCAGCTCTCCTGGAGCCCCTTCAGGCCCTGCCAGGGGCTCTCAGGTGTCCCTGGAGCCTTCTCTTCTCCAGGTGACCCCCCCAGCTCTCCCAGCCTGGCTCCAAAGGGGCTCCAGCCCTGCAGCATCTCCGGGGCCTCCTCTGGCCTGGCTGCAGCAGCTCCACGTCCTTGTGCTGTTGTTGCCCATGGCTGGGGCAGCTCTGCAGGGTTTGGGGTCTGCCCTGAGGGGGCAGAGGGGCACAATCCCCCCTGTCCTGCTGTGGGACCAGCCCAGGGCACTGGGGGTTTCTGGTTCCCAGCACACATGGCCAGGTCACATCCAGCCTCCCATCCACCCCACGTCCCTCTCCCCACCACTGCTCCCAGTCCATTCTCTGCCCAGGCTGTGGTTGTGCTGGGACTGCCCTGACTCACCCCTCAGGCTGTGCAGACTCTCTGTGTCCAGCCCAGCACACAACCCCTGTACTAAACCCCCTGAAAAACAGCAGTGACAGGATAAATCCCTTCCCCATCCTGACTAAGGGTCAGGTCTAGTCCTTGTTCAGCTGTGAATTTGGTGGTGTAACAATCCAGTAAGAAGAGTCTACAGCAGATACTGGGCAACTCTCCTGCTAGTTTTGTGGAACTTGTTGCTTTATCTGCTGTAGATCCACAACAGCTTCCTCCAGACATGCTTCATAAATCCTTATTCTTCCCAGAATTCATAAACAAGGACAATCTCCTTCAAACCCCATTTCTCCATTAGATAATCTGGAATATCTGCAGCAGACTAAGGCACTGCCTCTTCAGAACCTTCAGGCATAAGAATAACTACAATAAAATGCACAAGTGACCAAATTTTTCACAGAAAGATGTGACTATTAACAAAGGCAGAGGGTGGTTCCTGTATCTCCTTCCCCCTTGATACTCACGAGGTGCCAGACTGCAGGAACGGGATGCGCACGCCCTCCACCACCACAACATTCTTCACTCCACTTTTGCCCAAGGTCTTCTTGGTCTTGGGCTGGGCTGCAAGGACAGGAGTGATGTTGACAAGAGCATCAGCAAGTTTTACATAAAACCTGCAAAAACTACTAGAAAACTTGAGGAATTTTCCTCTCTTGGTGCATAAGTGAAAGGCAGGAAAGGAAAGACACCTGAGCTGGGACCTCAAAATCATGGAAGGGTTTGGGTGGGAAAGGACCTTAAAGCCCACCCAGTGCCACCCCTTGCCATGGGCAGGGACACCTCCCACTGTCCCAAGGTATCTCATAGAATCACAGAATCACAGAATGGATTGGGTTGGAAGAGACCTCTGAGATCATCAAGTCCAACCCTTGGTCCAACTCCAGTCCCTTTACCAGATCATGGCACTCAGTGCCACGGCCAAGCTCAGCTGAAAAACCTCCAGGGATGGGGAATCCACCCCCTCTCTGGGCAGCCCATTCCAATCCCTGAGCACTCTCTCTGCAAAGAATTTTTTCCAGCACCATTCAGTGTGGACTGGAATGGCTGCTGGGAGCCAGGAGCTCACTGGGAATGGCTGCTGGAAGCCAGGAGAACACTGGGAATGGCTGCTGGGAGCCAGGAGCACACTGGGAATGGCTGCTGGGAGCCAGGAGAACACTGGGAATGGCTGCTGGGAGCCAGGAGAACACTGGGAATGGCTGCTGGGAGCCAGGAGAACACTGGGAATGGCTGCTGGGAGCCAGGAGAACACTGGAATGGCTGCTGGGAGCCAGGAGAACACTGGGAATGGCTGCTGGGAGCCAGGAGAACACTGGGAATGGCTGCTGGGAGCCAGGAGAACACTGGAATGGCTGCTGGGAGCCAGGAGAACACTGGAATGGCTGCTGGGAGCCAGGAGAACACTGGGAATGGCTGCTGGGAGGCAGGAGCACACTGGGAATGGCTGCTGGGAGGCAGGAGCACACTGGGAATGGCTGCTGGGAGCCAGGAGCACACTGGGAATGGCTGCTGGGAGCCAGGAGCACACTGGGAATGGCTGCTGGGAGCCAGGAGAACACTGGAATGGCTGCTGGGAGCCAGGAGAACACTGGGAATGGCTGCTGGGAGGCAGGAGCACACTGGGAATGGCTGCTGGGAGCCAGGAGCACACTGGGAATGGCTGCTGGGAGCCAGGAGCACACTGGGAATGGCTGCTGGGAGCCAGGAGCACACTGGGAATGGCTGCTGGGAGCCAGGAGCACACTGGGAATGGCTGCTGGGAGCCAGGAGCACTCAGAGGATGAGAGGACTCTGCTGTAAACAGGGATGTGCCTACTTGTTTGCAGCTTTTCAAAAGCAGTGGTACCAGGCACTCTGCAATATTTCTAAGCTTTAAGTGGAACAAGACTCTGCAAAGGGGAGGCAGGTTCCAAAACAGCCTTGTCTAGCACAGAGTCCCCTGAGACTCCTGGTGTGTCCCCTTTACCTGCAGTCTGGAGCTGTGAGGAGCAGCTGAGCGACCGAGCAACTGGAAAACAAGGAAGGAAAAATGGCAAAAAATGTCAGAAACATTTCCAGTTCTTGTAGGAAGGGTTAAAAAGCAAATAATGTCACTGTAAGACATGTGGGGTGTCTTACAAACAAATACAACCAGTTACAACCAATGCCTGTGGGCTACTGGTTGGTTTACTCTGGTCAGAAACTTGACAGAGGCACCATTAAAGCTGGAGCTTTAGCAGCCACCAGTCCAAGCCTTCAGCAGATCCAGGATACTCACGGGCCCGTCCAGCCCGGGCTGAGCACACGGGCAGCGTCCGGAGGGCCGAGGCCAGCATGGAACTCATCCTGGTGCCTGGACAAAGGGGGGTGTGGGTCCAACCTGGGCTGGGCAGGACAACTCCAAGGGCAGCGAGCTGCCCCTCAGACAGAGCAGCAGGGTGGGGAGAAGGCACTCCAAGGGCAGCAGCAGCAGCACAGGGAATCACTTCCTCCCACGCTCCGAGAGCAGAATCCAAGCAGGAGCAGCTCGGCTTGTGACTGGGGCTGCAAAGGTGCCTGTGAATAAATACTGCCCAGTGAGCTTCTCAGTTCCCTTCCCAGTAACTGCTCCACCACTTCCCCACTGGAAAATTGTCCCGGTGCCTATCCAAGTCCTGCTGCCAGCACGACTCTCCTGACACACTGTCCTTGGCAGCACCTCACACCCCTGCCCCTCGTGCCAACCTCAGGAACTCTTGCTGCCTGTCCCCAGGGCAAACACAGCAAGGTGACACCCTTCACCCCCAAAATTCCTCTGCAGCTTCTCCAAAGCTCATCCCAAAACCAGGTTTCCCTATAAACAAATCCTCATCTGCACATTTTATTGCCCAGGGCACAAAATGGTCCTCACAGCTCCAGTTCTTTGGCTGCTTCAGGGCAATGTTCACCTCCCTCTGTCCACTTTTGGGCTTCAAATCCCAGCACTCCCTCCCCCAAACACACAAGTTTTCCATGGAGGAACACAGGAACACCTGCAGTCCCAAACCCAGCCCAGCAGGTCTCCACAGCTCCTCAAAACTCAGCACAACCTGCCAGTCACCCCCTTTTCCAGCTCCACACCTGGAATGTGCCACACGGCATTCCTCACTTCCCAGCCCACAAACCCAACCCAGGCTCCTCCTGCCAATAAAAGTCCTGGAAATGGACCTTTTCATGGCATCCTGCTCTTCTTCCTCCACCTGTGCAGAGCTCCCTCCCCACCCCGATTGAGGCGTTTCCCCAAATCTGCCCTGCCCAGCTGACAGAAGCTCCTCACAGGTATCCAAACCCACCCACGCTGCCCAGCCGCCCCCTCACGCCTGTCCTTGCCCCCCAAAACGTGCCCAGCCCCCTCATTTTCGGCAGCCAGTGCTCCCCTGGCACCCCTGGCTCAGCCCTGCACACAAATCCCCACGGGCAAAGCTCCTTCCAGAGCCTGCAGGATCTCTCCGGCTCCCACAGCCGCACTCCGTGACCCTGTGGATCCCTTCCAACTCAGGATATTCCATAATTCTACGAACAGCCCCCAAACACACCCCCGCTATACTCCCCAAACACACTCCTGTTTCTCGCACATACCCCCAGACACCCCTCTGCCCATCCGAGATCACCCCTCAACCCCCACGTCCATCCTCCCCGCTCCCTCTCACCCTTCCTCCGTCCCTCCTGGACCGACCGACCTCTCGAGCCCTTCGGCATCTGGGACCGCCCCAGAACCCCCGAGTCCACCCCGGACTGACCCCAGACCGACCCCAAACCTCCCCGAGTCCACCCCGGACTGACCCCAGACCGACCCCAAACCCCCCCGAGTCCACCCCGGACTGACCCCAGACCGACCCCAAACCCCCCAGAGTCCACCCCGGACTGACCGCAGACGCCCCAGAGTCCACCCCGGACCGACTCTCCTCGCCCTCACTCCACCTCATCATTCGCCCGGGGCGAAGCCCCCGACTCCCCTTACCCTTCCCTCGGCCATCCGGGACCAACTCCCCGGCTCTCCTCACCCTTTCTCCGACCTTCCTCACCCTTCCGTCCTGCGGCCCGTGCCTGCTCCCCGCTGCCCTCCGTTCCGTGTCCGCTGCCCTCGGCCCCGCGTCTCCTGTCCGCTCCCCGCTGCCCTCGGCCCCGTGTCCGCTCCCCGACCACCTCGGCCCTGTCTCCCGTGTCCCGTGCCTGCTCCCCGCTCCGCTCCGCTCCCCTCCCTTCCGTGTCCGCTCCCCGCGGCCCTGTGTCCGCTCCCCGCTCCCCTCAGCCCTGTGTCCCGTGTCCGCTCACCTCGGCCCTGTGTCCCACGCCCTGTGTCCCGTGTCCGCTCACCTCGGCCCTGTGTCCCACGCCCTGTGTCCCCTCCCCGCTCACCTCGGCCCTGTGTCCCGTCTCCGCTCCGCTCTGCCCCGGGCCCCGGGTCCGCTCCTCCCGCTCTGGGCAGGCCCCGAGCTCGGCCCGCCCCGGAGCGCCCCGCGCGCGCCTGTCCCGCGCTATCCTCGCGCTTTTCCCGCGCTATCCCCGCGCGCTTTTCCCGCGCTAACCCCGCACAGCCCTGCCCGGCTCGGCCCCCGCACAGCGCGGGGGTGACACCAGCGGGACAGGGGTGACAGGCAGCGGGCCGGGGGTGACCGGGTTGACAGCGGCGGGGCAGGGCAGGGGTGACAGCGGCGGGGCAGGGGTGACAGGCAGCGGGGCAGAGGTGACACGGGTGACACCGGCGGGGCAGAGGTGACAGCGGCGGGCCGGGGGTGACAGGCAGCGGGGCAGGGGTGACACGGGTGACACCGGCGGGGCAGAGGTGACAGCGGCGGGCCGGGGGTGACAGGCAGCGGGGCAGGGATGACACGGGTGACACCGGCGGGGCAGGGGTGACAGCGGCGGGGCAGGGGTGACAGGCAGCGGGGCAGGGATGACACGGGTGACACCGGCGGGGCAGGGGTGACAGCGGCGGGCCGGGGGTGACAGGCAGCGGGGCAGGGGTGACACGGGTGACACCGGCGGGGCAGAGGTGACAGCGGCGGGCCGGGGGTGACAGGCAGCGGGGCAGGGGTGACACGGGTGACACCGGCGGGGCAGGGGTGACAGCGGCGGGGCAGGGGTGACAGGCAGCGGGGCAGGGGTGACACGGGTGACACCGGCGGGGCAGAGGTGACAGCGGCGGGCCGGGGGTGACAGGCAGCGGGGCAGGGGTGACACGGGTGACAGCGGCGGGCCAGGCGCTCCCAGGGCAGGCTGTGCCGCGGGCGGGGCGGGACGGGACGGGGCGGGGCGGACGCGGAGAGGCCCCCGGGCCGCTCCCTCATTCGACCTCGGCGAAGATGGCGGCGGCGGTGAGAGCCATCGGCAGCCTCGGCCGCCTCCCGGCCGCCGCCAGGGCTGGCCCCGCGCGCCGGGCACCGCCCCGGGGTGAGGCACCGGCCTGGAGAGAGGGGGACGGGGAGGAGAGGGGCATGGGGGGAGAGGGGCACGAGGGGAGAGGGGCACCGAGGGGACGGAGAGGCACCGAGGGACGGGGGGCACTAAGGAGAGAGGGGCACCGGGGGACGGGGGGCTACCGGGGAACGGCGGTTATTGGAGGGGGGACGGACACTGAGGGGAGAGGGCACTGAGGGGAGGGAGGGGAAACTGCGGGGAGAGGGACAGTGCGGGGCGGGGGGTACCGAGAGGACAATACCGCGGGGGCAGCGAGGGGTGGGGAGGGCACTGAGGAGAGAGGGGAAGGAGGAGACTGAGGAGGAGAAGCAGGAGGGGACACTGAGGGGGCGAAGGATGGAGGGGAATGGGGGACACTGGGGGGCAGGGGGACACTGAGGGACAGGGGGACACTGAGGGACAGGGGGACACTGAGGGACAGGGGGACACTAAAGGGCAGGGGGACACTGAGGGACAGGGGGACATTGAGGGGATAAGGCACAGGGGAACACTGAGGGGCAGGGGGACACTGAGGGGCAGAGGGACACTGAGGGACAGGGGGACATTGAGGGGATAAGGCACAGGGGAACACTGAGGGGCAGGGGGACACTGGGGGGCAGGGGGACACTGAGGGATGAGGGACAGGGGGACACTGAGGGGCAGGGGGACACTGAGGGGCAGGGGGACACTGAGGGACAGGGGGACATTGAGGGGATAAGGCACAGGGGGACACTGAGGGACAGGGCGACACTGAGGGGTGAGGGACACTGACGAGCAGGGAGACACTGAGGGGGTGCCCAGGTGACCTGGCCTGGGTCTCACAGGGTCTGTAGGGGTCTCAGTGTCACAGGGGGATGTCGGGAGCGGGAGGTGTCACAGAGGGGGTTTCTGGGCACTGTGGCCGCGGGTGGCAGGGGGATGTCACTGTGCCACCACGGGGGTCTGCAGGCAGTGTGCCCATGGGGATGGTGGGGAAAGGGGTGTCCCAGGGAAGCTGTGGGGTGAGGGGGGGTCCCCTGCAGGGTGTCCCTGTCTGTGTCTGTGCTGTGTGGGAGGGGTTTGTCCCCATGGCCTGGGAGTCACACGGGGGGATCCCTGACATGTCCCCAAGTCCCCACTCCAAGGCTTTCCCGGGGCAGGTCTGTCCCTCTGTGTCCTGAGGTCCCCAGAGGGCAGTGGTGTCCCCACGAGGGACACAGTGCTGTGCCAGTCCCCAAGGCAGGCTGGCCCTCTCGTGCCCAGACACCTTCCCTGTGTCCTGTCCCTTTGGGAGTCTGTGCAGCTCTGGGCAGTCTGTGTGTCCCTTTGGGAGTCTATGAAGCTCTGGGCAGTCTGTGTGTCCCTTTGAGAGTCTGTGCAGCTCTGGGCAGTCTGTGTGTCCCTTTGAGAGTCTGTGCAGCTCTGGGCACTCCCTGTGTCCCTTTGGGAGTCTGTGCAGCTCTGGGCAGTCTGTGTGTCCCTTTGGGAGTCTGTGCAGCTCTGGGCAGTCTGTGTGTCCCTTTGGGAGTCTGGGCAGCTCTGGGCACTCCCTGTGTCCCTTTGGGAGTCTGGGCAGCTCTGGGCCGTCCCTGTGTCCCTTTGGGAGTCTGTGCAGCTCTGGGCACTCCCTGTGTCCCTTTGGGAGTCTGGACAGCTCTGGGCACTCCCTGTGTCCCTTTGGGAGTCTGGGCAGCTCTGGGCAGTCCCTGTGTCCCTTTGAGAGTCTGTGCAGCTCTGGGCAGTCCCTGTGTCCCTTTGGGAGTCTGGGCAGCTCTGGGCCGTCCCTGTGTCCCTTTGGGAGTCTGTGCAGCTCTGGGCAGTCCCTGTGTCCCTTTGGGAGTCTGGGCAGCTCTGGGCCTTCCCTGTGTCCCTTTGGGAGTCTGTGAAGCTCTGGACACTCCCTGTGTCCCTTTGGGAATCCGGGCAGCTCTGGGCAGTCCCTGTGTCCCTTTGGGAATCTGGGCAGCTCTGGGCCGTCCCTGTGTCCCTTTGGGAGTCTGTGCAGCTCTGGGCAGTCTGTGTGTCCCTTTGGGAGCCTGTGCAGCTCTGGGCAGTCTGTGTGTCCCTTTGGGAGTCTGTGCAGCTCTGGGCAGTCTGTGTGTCCCTTTGGGAGTCTGTGCAGCTCTGGGCACTCCCTGTGTCCCTTTGGGAATCTGGGCAGCTCTGGGCCGTCCCTGTGTCCCTGCACTGAGGGGGACAGACCCTGCAGGCAGGATAGTCCTGGCACATGAGCTGATGCACAGGGAGAGTGCCCTTGTGCCCTCACACATGTGCCTGTCCCCAGTGCCCCCTGTGCCTACCTGGAAGACAGAGGGTGCCCCCATGCCCTTGGGTGTTCAAATGCCCAGGCTGCCCTCCAGGCATGCAGGTGTATCCCTGGGGAGGGGTCCCTGTGTCCCTGCTGGGTGGGGAGGGTGTGCCCATACCTGTCAGTGTCTCCAGGTGCTCCAGAGTGTCTCAGCTGAGCAAACTGGGATTGCTCAGCCTGGAGAAGGGAAGCTCCCAAGAGACATAATTGTGGCCCTTCAGTGTCTGGAGGGAGTTGGCAGCAATGGTGGAGAGGGACTATTTACAAGGGCCTGGAGTGCCAGGACACAGGGAATGGCTTCCCACTGCCAGAGGGCAAGGTTAGGTGGGATACCAGGAAGGAATTCTTCCCTGTGAGGGTGGGCAGGCTCTGGCACAGGTTGGGCAGAGAAGCTGTGGCTGCCCCATCCCTGGGAGTGTCCCAGGCCAGGGTGGAGCAACCTGGGACAGTGGGAGGTGTCCCTGCCCGTGGCAGGGGGTGGAACTGGATGAGCAAACCAACCAAAGCATTCTGTGATTCCATGATTTTCTATCACACATCTCCCTTGCCATCTGCTGGCCTGGGCAGGGCTGTGGGACTCTCCTGCCTGTTCACAGTGCTGGGTTGGTGCTTCCTGGCAGAGCTACCAAGGCAGGGAGTCCTCAGGAGCCCTGGGAAGGCCAAAGGTCCTGCCTGGGAGACACTGTGACCCAGTTGTTCCTGTGCTTTGGAGGGCCTGGGGTTTGCCATCGATGGTGACCTGAAATCCAGCAGCTTTTCTTTTAAACCCAGACCTGGGCTCAGCAGTGCTGGGTTTAGAGCTGGACTTCGTGCTCTGAAAGGTCTTTCCCAGCCTAAAGAGTTCCATGGCTCTGTGATCATCCCTGTGTTACGTGCAGGATGGGAGCGAGTTCCTACGTGACAGGGCCCTGCAGTCACTAATGAGGAGACCTGTGGCTACTGCAGGGAGTTCTCAGGCTCTTGGTGGTTGGAACTCTTGTTCCTGGTTAAAGCTCTTCATCACAAACAGCCTTGGGGCCGCTCTGAGGACCCTGCCCGTAATTACCACACTTGTTCTGCCTAACAAAGTGTTTGGGAGGGGCTGTAAACTCTCCAGGGCAGCCCAAGGGCAGGGAGCAGGCAGGAGCCAGGGGGGCTCCAGGGCTGGCTGTACCTGCTGAGCCACATCTGTGTGCCAGGGAGTTCCTGGAGCAGGGGGAGGCTCAGTCTGTCAGGAGCTGCCCATCCCACGGGTCCCAGCTCCATGCTCAGCTCCCTGAGCTGAGGTGTCCTGAGCTTCATCCTGCTCGTCCTGCTGGGGCCTGGAGTGCTCCAGGGCTGGAGAAAGGCTTTTCCCTGAGCCATCACCCATGGATGCTGTTCCCAGTTCCAGTGGTGTGCCACGTCCGGGTGAGTGGAGGGGTGGGAAGGGGAAGTGCTGGGCAGGGAAGTGTTTGAGGAAATAACAGGGGAAGGGGAAAGTGGGAAGGAGCAGGTCCTGGCAGGGCTGTGGGATGGGATGTTGTCTGTTCTCTGCTGCTTCCAAGTCCTTGGCAAAGTCCTGGGAGCAACTGAAGTGTTGATGTGCTGGTGTTTGGATGGTCTGTGAGTTGAAGGGAGTGCAGGAGTGAGACTGGAATGAATGGTAGGACGTGGTGGAAGCACACACTGGGCTGCTGCTTCCTGAGGCATTTTGGAGAGGATTTTCCAGCTCCAGTCCTGGCACATTCCCATTGTAGTGCTGAATGGACCAGCTCCTAAAGCAGATGTGCAGTGACTGGGACCAAGGAGCTGCTTTGGTTTCAGAGGTGAAAGTTTTTTTCCACAAATATTCTGGACTCTCAAATAAACCACTGTCAGGCTAAATAACCTCACTCAAATATTAACCAACTGTTCCTCTGCTGACAGAACATTTCCCAAAAGAGTTCAGATCCAAATGGAGTGAGATTTGTCCAGTTGTTACCTTGATTTGGTTTTTTTATGCTTCGTGTCTTCTGCTAGAATGGAAAGGCAAATGAGAATTCAGGGTTGGAGGTTTTCATGGATGGAATCTCTTTGGGAACTGATATGGCAAAGGAAAGCCATAGAAAGAGAACAAATCTTAGAGAATCCAAGATTTGGGTTGGGAGGGACCTTAAAGCTCATCCTGTTCCACCCTCTGCCCTGGGCAGGGACACCTTTCACTAGACCAGGTTGCTCCAGGGAATGAGTGAAGGGATTCAGGGAGATAGTTCAGCCCTTACTTTCTTTTTAAAGAGGCTGTGTGGCTGTTACTGGGTTAAAATATTGCTGTTAAAGGGACATCATGTGCTGCTGAGCAGCATCTCAGCTGAGAAACTGTTGTCAGGCCATGCTTGGTTTTGTGGGAATTAAATACTGGAGCTTGTTTTCAGGAGTACCTGAGTTCAGATGCAAAAGGTTTAGGGAAATTAATTTTGGATGCAGCAATCACGGGGTGGGCATTAAATACTCCTGAGTAGCTTTGGAGTGGAAATGAGTTCACTTTGTTTATAAAGTGCTCCTGTGGGCACATGACACACACACACACACCCCAGAGCTGTTTGCTGGGACAACCTGACACTGAATTTCCATCCCCACGGTGTCTCCCGGGCTCAGGAATGAGAGCAAAGGTCAGTCCCCACTGCCAGCATCTCAGCCAAGGTGGAATTGAGGCCAAAGTGCAGCAGAGCCCCAGCCCTGAGCCCGGGCCCTGGGGCTGTGCAGGGGGAGCAGCTGCTGGGGCTGCAGGGGAGGGCTGCAGTTGGTTCTCCCTCTCCTGGGTTTTCTCCCTTTTTGCTGGAATGGGAAGGTTTCCTTCCTAAAGGTTTGCTCAGCGTTGAGCAGGTCCCTCCCCTGGCTGTGCCAGCTGGTGCAGGTGCATGTGGAGCTTTGGAAGTCCCACTTTGACTGGATTTTGGGCAAAAAGCAGCTTTGGCAGGGGCTCAGCCTGGGCTGTGTGAGGGGATCCTTGGGGTGCCAGGTCACTGGGATGGAACTGGGCTTCTTTCATGTTCTGAGAGGTGGTTGGGCCAAACTCTTTGTCTGAGCAGAGAAAGGAGATTCATGAGTCAGAAACTGTGGGCAGAACTTGTTCATCCTGTGCTCCAAGTGCAGTGAGGGCTCTGGAACAAGACACGTTTGGGCACTTCTGTGTGTCATGAGTAGAGATGGATCAGCTACAGCCTGGATCAGTCTCTCATCAATGCCTGGCAGGTTTGTGGAGCAAATCCTCCTGGAAACTATGCTAAGGCACATGGAAAATAGGAGGTGATTGGTGACAGCCAGTGTGGCTCCACTAAGGGCGAATCATGCCTGACAAATGCAGTGTGGTAGGCCAGGACTGTGGTGTTGGTGGATGAGGGGACAGGGACTGAGCTGCTCTGGGCTCTCTGCAAAGCACTTCCACTGCCCCACACTGCAGCCTTGTCTCCAGGCTGGGGAGACAGGGATTTGAGCTCCGTGGACAAGGCAGGGACTGGATGGTCACACTCAGAGTTGTGGTCAATGGCTTGGTGTCCAAGGGGAGGTCAGGGGCAAGGAGCAACCCCCAGGGGGTGGGAACGGGGCCAACGTGTCTGACTTCTTGGACAGGGACAGTGGGATCAGGTGCACCCTCAGTGAGCTGGCCAGTGACACCAGGCTGGGTGGGGTGGGCACATGCTGGAGGGAAGGGCTGGCACCCAGAGGGGCCTGGGCAGGCTGGAGAGGTGGGACAGTGCCAGCCCCATGAAGATCAGTGAGGCCAAGTGCAGGTGCTGCCTCTGGGTCAGGGCAATCCCTGGCACAAATGCAGGCTGGGAGCAGAAGGGATTTAGGGCAGCCCTGGGGAGAAGGACTTGGGGGTGCTGGTGGGTGAGAGGCCAGGGATGGAATTGCTGGCTGGGAGGGTGGGCAGGCCCTGGCACAGGTTGGGCAGAGCAGCTGTGGCTGCCCCATCCCTGAGAGTGTCCAACACCAGGTTGGAGCACCCTGGGCTGGTGGGAGGTGTCCCTGCCCATGGCAGGGGGTGGAACAAGCTTTAAGGTCCCTTCCCACCCAAACCAATCTGGGATTCTGATAATTTTGGTGATAAATGGAGGCAAGGATACATATTTTGTCAGCTCTTTGTGATCTTCCAGTTGTACCCCCTGAGATCTGTGATGTAATTCTTGGCCTGGCACCAGAGTGTGTTTTTCCAGAAATACCCTGGGACAGTTGTGTTTGCTCTGCAGGGAATTGAAAATTCAGGCTTTAAACTCCCCAAAGTGCAGGAAGGTCCCTGGTTCAGCATGTGGAGATGTGCTGGAATGAGCATCCTACAGGCCAACTGCCCTGTGCCACCTGCTCCATCTGTTCTCAGTTCTTTGCAGAGAAGCCTTTGATGTTTTTCTGCTCTTGTTCTGGCACTGCTGGAAGCTGCAGTGTGGGATCTGTGCTGGGAAGGTCACTGCAGTGGTGTGGGATCTGCTGGGCTCTGGCACAGGTCAGGCTGTGAGGGAGGGGACTGGCCCATGCTCAGGTTTTCCAGGCACTGTCCTTGGCAGGTGGGGGGAGCTGGGAGAGGGTTAAACTGAGACTGCTGAGAATCCCTTTAACATCTGCAACATCTTTCCTTAGGCTATGCTTGCCGGAACATCTCCACCTCCACTGCCCTCCAGAGTAAGTGGGAAGCTTTCCCATAAATTCATTTTATTCCTTAAGTCCCCTGGGCAGGGGCTGACCCCAGGTTTGTGTTTGGTTCCAGCCAGGACCCACGTGAGCTGTGATATCAAAGGGGATGTTGCTGTTGTGCGTTTCAACACACCAAATTCCAAGGTACTGAAAACTCCCATTTCAGACTAAGAACTTTCCTAACCTGCAGCCTTAGAGAGTTGGGAGCAAAGGAGAAATAGGAGGAGGAGATTGTGGGTGTTTAGTGGCACACCTGGAGATGCCTCATGGGACACTTGGTGTGTGCTGAGCTGACTTATCTCTCTCCCAGGCACAAGGTCTTAGGAAGTTCTAAATCTTAAAGAAATCTTTAAAGAATTCTACATTCTAGAATTCAAGAAGGTTAAAGAATGTGTCCACATAATGCTTGTGATTCTCTTATCATGAATATGATATAAATAGAACTAATTTTCTTTTTTAAGGTCAGTACAGCTGCAGTTGCTTTTAGTTATTGGAGGGCAGGAACTTCTGTAAATGACATTTGAGGAACCTTCTAAAAATGCATATTGGGGTCTTGTAAACCAGTAATGAATTTCAGATGTCATCTCCCAGGTGGAAATGCTCTGTTATGAAGCAGTTGTAGAGCTTGCAATAAGAAACTGGTTTTTAAAGCTAAACAGCTGAGCTGCTCTGATTTTATACATGATATAAATATTTAACTACTCCTGCTATGAAAAATCTTGTGTTAATTGTTGCAGACCTGAACTTATTTTAAAATATACTCCTTCCTTGTGAGGAGCAACAGCAGTCTCAGCTTTGAAACATCCTGTTTTGTGAGAGGATTTTGGTGGTATGTGAAGAACCCAGGCTGGATTTGTTTGGCTTGTTGCAGCCCTTCAGTCAGGCTGGAGAGATTTCAGCCTGGTCTGGTAGAAGGTGCTCGTTGCAGGGGCTGGGATGAGATGCCCTCTAAAGGTCCCATCCAACCCAAAGCATTCTGTGATTCTGTGATTATACAGAAAAAAAACCAGTTGACAAGCTCATAAATTCAGTGTTTGAGGGCACAAAGCCACGACTGGGGAGGTTAAGGAGGAACTTCCTGATTAAAGGTGACCTGCTGCAGGGCTTTATATTGGAGTGGGATTTTCTCACTGCATTCCAGCACAGGCTGAACTAACTTAGAGCCCATCTGGGCTCCAGCTGAGCTCCTCTTGACGGGGATTTGCTGTTGCAGGTGAACACTCTGTCCAAGCAGCTGAGCGCGGAGTTCACGGATGTGATGAACGAGATCTGGGCCAACGAGGCCGTGAGAAGCGCCGTCCTCATCTCCTCCAAGCCAGGCTGCTTCATTGCTGGGGCAGACCTCAAGTAAGCACAGCAGGGGCTGAGGGAGCCCTCCCTGGATCCCAGCACACAGGCCCTGCAGTGCAGTGACATCCAGCAGCTTGTCCCTGCCATCCCCCCGGGGTGAGGCAGAGCCTGGGAGTGAGATCCTTGTGCACAGGGTGGCACACCTGGAGACAGGATCCAGAGGGTGGGAGTGAAATCCTTGTGCACAGGGTGGCACACCTGGATCCAGAGGCTGGGAGTGAAATCCTTGTGCACAGGGTGGCACACCTGGAGACAGGATCCAGAGGGTGGGAGTGAAATCCTTGTGCACAGGGTGGCACACCTGGATCCAGAGGCTGGGAGTGAAATCCTTGTGCACAGGGTGGCACACCTGGAGACAGGATCCAGAGGATGGGAGTGAAATCCTTGTGCACAGGGTGGCACACCTGGAGACTGGATCCAGAGGGTGGGAGTGAGATCCTTGTGCACAGGGTGGCACACCTGGATCCAGAGGGTGGGATTGAAATCCTTGTGCACAGGGTGGCACACCTGGATCCAGAGGGTGGGAGTGAGATCCTTGTGCACAGGGTGGCACACCTGGATCCAGAGGGTGGGAGTGAAATCCTTGTGCACAGGGTGGCACACCTGGATCCAGAGGGTGGGATTGAAATCCTTGTGCACAGGGTGGCACACCTGGATCCAGAGGGTGGGAGTGAAATCCTTGTGCACAGGGTGACACACCTGGATCCAGAGGGAGGGATTGAAATCCTTGTGCACAGGGTGGCACACCTGGATCCAGAGGGAGGGAGTGAAATCCTTGTGCACAGGGTGGCACACCTGGATCCAGAGGGTGGAAGTGAAATCCTTGTGCACAGGGTGGCACACCTGGATCCAGAGGGTGGAAGTGAAATCCCCTGTGTGCACAGGGTGGCACACCTGGATCCAGAAGGTGGGAGTGAAATCCTTGTTCACAGGGTGGCACACCTGGATCCAGAGGGAGGGAGTGAAATCCCTGTGCACAGGGTGGCACACCTGGAGACAGGATTCAGAGGGTGGGAGTGAAATCCTTGTGCACAGGGTGGCACACCTGGATCCAGAGGCTGGGAGTGAAATCCTTGTGCACAGGGTGGCACACCTGGATCCAGAGGCTGGGAGTGAAATCCTTGTGCACAGGGTGGCACACCTGGAGACAGGATCCAAAAGCTGGGAGTGAAATCCTTGTGCACAGGGTGCCCAGCCTGGATACAGAGGGACGTGGCAGTCATTGCTGTGGCACTTGGGGTGCAGCCAAGGGAACCCATCCTGATGCAGAGGGCCATTGTCCTTCAGTCTGGGACACAACAAGAGCAGATCATTTACATGCAGGACTCGTTGAGGCTGGGTTGGAGTGCCTGGCAGCCTTCCAGCCTGGCCCCTCAGCCGGGCAGGGTTTGGAACTCTGCCCTGTGCTCAGCAGACTCCCTGGGTAGCATTTCCAGGGTGTGGGATGATTCTGTGGGTGCTCTCACTGGGGCCTGGAATGCTGTTGGCTCCCAGGACTGACACTGGACAGGACAGAACAGTTGGTTAAAGACAGGGAAGGCCAGAAAGCTCTGAGGAAAGAAGGTGAATTACAAATAGACCCTCCAAAACCTCATTGCCTGTTTGGCTGCCCTTGTCCAGGGGCAGAGTCCCTGTGCAGGTGGGAAGGAGAGGGTGGATAGAGCTGGTGAGCAGAGCAGGGGCCAGGCTGTGGTTAAGAGGTTCCTGCTGGCCCCAGCACCTCCAGCCTCCTCCTGCTCCTGCCTGGCAAATGCTGCTGGTCTCCAGGAGGATAATTGGCACAGGAAGTCTCTAATTGATGGAGTGTGGCAGCAGAGCACTGGCCATCTGCTCCTCTAAAAAATGATCCTGGGCTCTCCTATTCCTGGCAAGTGCTCTGAGGCTCCCTCTGACCCTTTTGTCTCCTCCCAGAGACTTTGAGAGCCCTGACAAAGGGATGCCCTTTGGTGCCACAGGCACAGCCTGTGTCGGTGGGAAGGGCCTTTTACCCTACTGGGTTTAGTCTCCCTGTGTTGTCTGATGCAAAACTGGGGCCTAAATAGCTCTTAACCTGCCTGTGGGAAAAGAGGCAAAGTCCCTGAAACCCTCTCATTTTCCTGCTGTTGCTCAGTGCTTGTCCCATTGTGATCCCTCTCTCCTCCCCCAGCATGCTTGAAGCCTGCAAGACTGCTCAGGAAGTGACTCAGCTCTCTCAGGATGGACAGAAGATGCTGGAAAAAATTGAGCAGTCTCCAAAGCCTGTCGTTGCTGCCATCAGTGGCAGCTGCCTGGGAGGAGGCCTGGAGGTACTGGGCAATGCTGGCTGTCCCAGCAGCAGTGGGAGCTGATGGTGCAGGTTCTGTGACTATCCAAGTGGTGCCAGCACTTGGAGGGGGATGTGGGACCTGAGGAGGGCTCATTGCATCATGCAGAGGAGTTTGTGCCAAGTTCATGGCTTGGCTGTGCCTCGGGCTCTGCTGCTGCTGTGGAAAGACAGCAAATCAAATGTGAGCCTGTGTGGGCCAGGCTGGTGTTGAGATGAGAGTGTCCCAGGGAAAACTGGCTGTTCCCAGCAGGCATTGGATCTGCATCAATGCTGCTGGCAGGGTCCAGGCTGGAAATTGCTGCTTTTCAGATCAAGTGAGTCTTGTATCCCAGCAACTCCCATTCTTTCCAAGGTTGTTGTGAGAGGGATGAGTGTGGGGCCCAGCCAGGCTCCTCCCTGCCTGCACACCCTGCTCCATCACCTGCCCCTTCAGCTGAATCCAGGGTTTGCCTGGGAATCTCCATCCAGGATTTCTGTAAACTGAAGGACTCTGGTAATTCCTGGAGCAGAGTTGTTACTAAAACAGGATAACTTTGGAGTAGACTCTCTTTGGTTTGTATGGATTTCTCAGGCAGTCACAGTTTTCTACACACAGTGTTGACACATCTGGATTTGTCAGGGATAAACCAGGAATCTTGGCTGATCAGGAGATGGGACCATGCTTGTTAATTAATTAAGCCCATGGTGGTCTAGATGAGATTTACAACCTGCGGGGCTCAGTTTGGTGCTTTCATGTTCGTGTCATGCCCGTTTGCTGCCATGTCCCAGAAGAATCCATCAGTGAGCACAGAGGGAGTTGGGGCAGCTGGATGAGGGAACTGGGGTCAGGAGGGAGGCTGGGGCAGGGTGTAGGACAGAGCTCTGAGAGGGATGGCCCAGCTCTCCTGTGGTGTTTCCCAGGAAAACCTTTCCTTGTCTCCCTTTCTAAAGGTCGCCATTGCCTGTCACTACAGAGTAGCAACAAAGGACAAGAAAACAGTCTTGGCCACACCTGAAGTGTTGCTGGGTCTCCTGCCCGGAGCAGGGGGTACTCAGAGGCTGCCAAAGATGGTAAGTAAGAGGAGAGCTTTGCTCCACAGCCCTTGTGTGTGGCATGCTCCCTGTCTGGAATCTCCTTTCTGCCCTTGCAGGTGGGACTCCCTGCTGCCTTCGATATGATGCTGACTGGGAGGAACATCCGCGCCGACAGAGCCAAGAAGATGGGGCTGGTTGACCAGCTGGTGGAACCACTAGGTCAGACATGATGGTGCCTCTCACTTCCTTGATGTGCTGCCCGTCAGGGAGCCTTCCCCTCACCAAAATGAGCAGCATCAGTGCAGCCAGTGGGGCAGAGCACAGGGACTGCACAGGAATCTGTTCCACCTTGGGAGCACAGGGACCTTGAATGTCAGGCTGCTGCTGGAGCTGAGTGAGCAGGCAGAGGTCAGCAGGGAGGGCAGGCCTGCTGGCTCTCCTGCTTCAGCTAATTCCACAGATAAGAGCCCACATTCCTCATTTATCATGGCAGGGGACAGATTGCAGCCCCTAATGGACAGACAATAGAGGAGTGATGTCTGGGTTTCTGCAGCCTGCAGATGGCAATCTGGGAGGAGATCTGGGCAAGGCAGCCCCCATGGCTTAGGCCTCTGGATTGCCAGCTGGCTGTCAGCTGGTGGAGAAATTCCTTGCAACCTGCAGGATTCCAGGTGCTGAGCAGGCCAGTGAATAATTCCTTGTTTCTGCTGTTCCTTCATAAGGGCAGCTCTCTTGGAAAGCAATTAAATGGAGGAGTTTGTGAGGACTAAGCTAAAGGGAGGACTTTCAGAGCCTCCTCTGAAGGGTGTGAGCAGCTCCACCAGGAGTTCCAGTAGAAACCACTGCTCCAGCTGGAGCTGCCATGGAGTTGCAGAGTGCTGAGCAGGCAGAGTGGCCAGAGCACACTGGTGGCCCTTGGTGCCTGAAGGTAAAGAAATTAAACAGAAAGAAAAGGTGCTACTGCCTTCCCTGAGCAATGCCAGGGAATCCCTCCTGTGTGGTCTGTCCCACATGCCAGAGCTCAGCTGGATCACAGAGCAGAAAATAGTTTGGATTAGAAGGGGCCTTAAACCTCATCCCATTCCACCCCCTGCCAAGGGCAGGGACACCTTCCACTGTCCCAGGTTGCTCCAAGTCCAGCCTGGATTTGAACTCTTCAGGGATGGGGCAGCCACAGCTGCTCTGCCCAGCCTGTGCCAGGGCCTGCCCACCCTCACAGGGAGAAATTCCTTCCTAATACCTAATCTAAACCTACTCTGGCACTGGGAAGCCATTCCCTGTGTCCTGTCCCTCCAGCCCTTGTCCCCAGTCCCTCTCCAGCTCTCCTGGAGCCCCTTCAGGCCCTGCCAGGGGCTCTCAGGTGTCCCTGGAGCCTTCTCTTCTCCAGGTGACCCCCCTAGCTCTCCCAGCCTGGCTCCAAAGGGGCTCCAGCCCTGCAGCATCTCCAGGGCCTCCTCTCCTTCCACATTTCACCTCTCTTCATGTGACAACTGGAATGTGCACCCAGCAGGCCCCAGAAGCTGCTCCTGCTGGGGAGTCTCTTGGCCAAAAGCAAACAAAGCAGCACAGCCATTCTGCCAGCCCAGGAAAGCTCCCCAGGGCCCCCTGCCCTGGCACAATGTCAGAGCCAGTCTAGGGGAAAACAGGCCACACAGAACAACATATTCCATTTTACAGCAGCACAGGAAACAGCCCAGAGCTGCTGCATAATCTGTATTCAGCAATGCCCAATGGGTTTCAGAGAATTTACTGGAAATCTGAGAGCACTGGGGAGTTCAGAGCTCAAACCTCACCAACTTCCAAATCCTCTTCTCACCTTTCAAGGCTGAGACCTTCAGCTTTAGTGACCTGATGTGCTACAGGATGCCAGTACCTGGTTTCTCCTCTCCATTAGCTTGGCTGCTCCACACCAAGGGCTGGATTTTGACACTCCAGCTGATGAAAAGAGCTGTTCATTTGTAAGTCTGAGCTGTGAGAACTATTCCCACAAGGTGGCTGATCCCACACATGGGTTTAGTTTACCTGCAATTACCTCCCAACAGTTTGTCATGCCCTAACTCAGGAGCTCCAAGCTGTCCACTCCCATCTGATTTCCTGTATAAATGGCACATGCCACAGTGGGATCCAGGGAATGCTGTAGAGCTCCCTGTTGAAGGAGAACTGATGATATTGTCTCCTGACTGATGCTGCCTCCTGCAAAGCTCTCTGTAATCACTTAAAGCATCACCCCAGGGAGAGCTGCTTTGCCCCAGACACAGGGGGAACAGCAGCTCCCAGCAGGAGCCCTCCTGGCACTGGCTGCTCTTGGCATGAACAGGGAAGGCCTCCAAGGTTTGCATAGAATTTGTATTTTTGTGTTCCTCCTACGTGCTGAGCCAGGATTTGCAGCAGCTCCTCAGAAAGCTCACAGTTCCTTTCACCAAACCAGAGTAATTGTGGGTATAAAAACCATATTTGCTGGCTCTTAAAAGCCAATTCACATCTAAGTAAATACAAAGTGAGAAAGTTTATCCAGGCACTTTTAACTCCAGCCTGGGAACCATCAGTCTGTTTTACAAGCATGAACACAGCAGAGTGTATCTGTGTATCCTGGGCTGGAATGGGCAGCAGGACAGGGGGATTGTGCCCCTCTGCCCCCTCAGGGCAGACCCCAAACCCTGCAGAGCTGCCCCAGCCCTGGGCAACAACAGCACAAGGACGTGGAGCTGCTGCAGCCAGGCCAGAGGAGGCCCCGGAGATGCTGCAGGGCTGGAGCCCCTTTGGAGCCAGGCTGGGAGAGCTGGGGGGTCACCTGGAGAAGAGAAGGCTCCAGGGACACCTGAGAGCCCCTGGCAGGGCCTGAAGGGGCTCCAGGAGAGCTGGAGAGGGACTGGGGACAAGGGCTGGAGGGACAGGACACAGGGAATGGCTTCCCACTGCCAGAGGGCAGGGCTGGGTGGGATATTGGGAAGGAATTGCTGGCTGGGAGGGTGGGCAGGCCCTGGCACAGGTTGGGCAGAGCAGCTGTGGCTGCCCCATCCCTGGGAGTGTCCAAGGCCAGGTTGGACAGGGCTTGGAGCACCCTGGGCTGGTGGGAGGTGTCCCTGCCCATGGAACAAGATGATCTTTCATGTCCCTTTCAACCCAAACCACTCTGGGTTTCCATGATCAAAACCTTAAAGTTGAAGACCTCAGATTTTGTTGACGGGGAGAGTAGTGGGACATAAAACAGGAGGGGGGTTTGGTTTGCATTTTCTCTGTCTCCTGTGTCTGGGGGTGTTCCTTGGCTCTGGGGCCTCCATGCAGCACCTGGGTGTGTCTGGAGCAGTTTGTGTGAAGGTGCAGGAGGTTGCCCAGCTGGAGGGTACAGGGTTGTCACCTCACCAGGTTTGTTCAGCGAGTTCAGAGGCAGCCCAAGGCTGCACATTCACCTGCAGAGTCATCTTGGTGACCCTGTGCCCCTGACTGGGCATTGCCCTGTCATTAATGACTCAGTGTCTGCCTCTGGCAGCTTCTCAGCACTGCCTGTTGAGCTCTGCTGTATCCTGGTGATGATAGATCTGTCTGGGAAGGAGCAGGATTCCTGTGCTTGGGAATTGTGCAACTCAGAGGCTGCAGGAACTGGTTTGTGGTGACTTGCCTCATGGGGGGGGCAGCTGTAAGTCAGGCCAGGAGTTACTGTGGGTTGCAGCAGCTAAAGCAGGGGGGAGATTTCCTGCTGAGTTCAAAGGTTGGGGTTTGTTGGACATTGGCTCCAGTGCAGGTAATTTTGAAGGACACAACACTTGCTAAATGTCTGTGTGTTGGTACAGGGTAGTTGTGCACACTTGTGCCACGAGAGGGAGGGGAGGCAGAACACCTCAGATCCCTTGGGATACTCAGTGCCTGTTGTTATGCCAAGAAAAAAGGGCACAAGTGGCAGAAAGATGGTCAGGAGCTGAAACAGGTCCAAAGGGGCCCTGGAACCTCCATCCTTGAAGGTGTTCAGAGACTGGCAGAAGGTGTTCCTGAGCAACCTGATCTAATTCCAGAGCTGGATGTGACTTAAATGTGGCCCTTCTCCCCCTGGGAGCTGCATCCCAGCATTTCTGTACAATGCTCTGTGTGTAAATCCCTTGGGGCTTCCATGTGGTCCCTGCTGAGCCTTCCCACCACCTCTCAGAACCAAGAAACGTCCAGCACGAGGGGGGAATGGAGTGGTGGCAATTCAAAGGCCCATCATGTTGCTGTCTGGTCCTGCCTTCTCCACATCCTCATCCCTCAGGGATAACTCCTGCTGTGCTCTCAGGGGTAACTCTGCTGTGCTCTCAGGGGTAACTCTGCTGTGCTCTCAGGGGTAACTCTGCTGTGCTCTCAGGGGTAACTCCTGCTGTGCTCTCAGGGGTAACTCTGCTGTGCTCTCAGGGATAACTGCTGTGCTCTCAGGGGTAACTCCTGCTGTGCTCTCAGGGGTAACTCTGCTGTGCTCTCAGGGGTAACTCTGCTGTGCTCTCAGGGGTAACTCTGCTGTGCTCTCAGGGGTAACTCTGCTGTGCTCTCAGGGATAACTGCTGTGCTCTCAGGGGTAACTCTGCTGTGCTCTCAGGGGTAACTCCTGCTGTGCTCTCAGGGGTAACTGCTGTGCTCTCAGGGGTAACTCTGCTGTGCTCTCAGGGGTAACTCTGCTGTGCTCTCAGGGATAACTCTGCTGTGCTCTCAGGGATAACTCTGCTGTGCTCTCAGGGGTAACTCTGCTGTGCTCTCAGGGGTAACTCTGCTGTGCTCTCAGGGGTAACTCTGCTGTGCTCTCAGGGGTAACTCTGCTGTGCTCTCAGGGGTAACTCTGCTGTGCTCTCAGGGATAACTCTGCTGTGCTCTCAGGGGTAACTCCTGCTGTGCTCTCAGGGATAACTGCTGTGCTCTCAGGGGTAACTCTGCTGTGCTCTCAGGGGTAACTCTGCTGTGCTCTCAGGGGTAACTCTGCTGTGCTCTCTGTGCTTCCCAGGGCCAGGTTTGAAGACTCCAGAGGCACGAACCATCGAGTACCTGGAGGAGGTGGCCATTGGCTTTGCCAGGGGCCTGGCCAACAAGACTGTGTCTGCCAAAAGATCCAAGGGGCTGATGCAGAGTAAGTGTGGGCAACGTGGCCAAATCCCACGGGACTGCAGTGAGAGGGATCCAGCTTGGCTTCCCCGGGGTGTGCTTGTGCTCCCACTTAATGCCATTTTCAAAACAAGGTTATTTCATGTTGGAATCATCTCTTGGGCTGGTAGAGAAATCCTTGCTCTGCAGATCTGGGCCTGGACAGAGCTGGGTGTGGTGGCTCCTGAGGTTGCTGGAAGGGAGCCAGGCCTCGGGGATGGGGGCAGCAGTGCCCCCAGGGCACCATCCACATTCAGCATTTGAGTGGCAAGTTCTGTACCAGACCTGTGTAGTCAAGTGGGGAGAGGCACGTGGGTCTGCCCCACACTGATCCTCGTTAGCAGAGCCCAGAAATGGGGACATCTCTGTGGGAGTTCTGCCCCACACTGAGCCTCGTTAGCAGAGCCCAGAAATGGGGACATCTTTGTGGGAGTTCTGCCCCACACTGAGCCTCGTTAGCAGAGCCCAGAAATGGGGACATCTTTATGGGATTTCTGCCCCACACTGATCCTTGTTAGCAGAGCCCAGAAATGGGGACATCTTTATGGGAGTTCTGCCCCACACTGAGCCTCGTTAGGAGACCCCAGAAATGGGGACATCTCTGTGGGAGTTCTGCCCCACACTGATCCTTGTTAGCAGAGCCCAGAAATGGGGACATCTTTGTGGGAGTTCTGCCCCACACTGAGCCTCGTTAGCAGAACCCAGAAATGGGGACATCTCTGTGGGAGTTCTGCCCCACACTGATCCTCGTTAGCAGAGCCCAGAAATGGGGGCATCTCTGTGGGAGTTCTGCCCCCCAGGGCTCCGTCTGTCACCACTTGTGTCAGGGGGATGAGACTTGGCCATGGAACAAGCCCTGGGAAGCAGCCCCTGCTGCTGGGGCTGGTTCCAGGGACACATTTCCATGGTGGATGTGCAGCATTCCCGTTGATTCTCCCTTGGCTTTGCAGCTGGTCCCTGAAGGGCAGGCTGTGCTCACAGCACTGTGCTGACACCTGCTGTGTCCCACCTTCCAGGGCTGACAGACTATGCCATGGCTCTCCCCTTCGTGAGGCAGCAAGTTTACAAGACAGTGGAGAGCAAAGTTCAGAAGCAAACCAAAGGACTCTACCCTGCTCCTCTAAAGATCATCGAGGTAACCACGAGGTGTGAGGAACTGCAGGGAAGGTGGAGCTGTGGGAGAATGGGGGACAGGCAGAGGGAAGGTGGTTCCTTTTCCTGAGTCCAGCCAACACTCTGGTCCTCACAGAGATCACTCCTGATGGGTGGGGTCTGGAGCAGGAGTGGGAGAATTCAGAATCACTGCCCAAATTATGATCTCCAGTTTGGGTGGGACTGGTACCAGTGAGGGGTAGAGCAGGAATCCCAGTTGAGGGGAGGCTTAGGTGGAATGTTCTGTCCATCAGACTTCCAGCTGAAGTTTTTCCAGTCTCTAAAGAGTTCAGGGAACCTGTTTGAGGCCAGAAAAATAAAAATTGTTACAATTTTCATAGCACTAACCACACAATACTTTGAAAGTTAATGCTCTGGGTTCCACAGCAGTTGTGGTATTTACAAACACACACCAGGGTTGAATCTTTACTTTAAAATGACTTTTTACTATTAAGTTGTTGCCAGGATTTCTCTAAAACCTGTGAATGCCTCTGAGAGCAGTGACATGACCAGTGACAAAGCTCCTGAAACCACAAGGGGTGGCTCAAAACGAACCTGATGGGAAACCTGTCCTGTGCTGGAAGGAGAGGCTGACTCAGCTCTGCTCTGAGCAGCAGGGACAGGACCCAGGGAGCCTGAGATGTGCCTGGAATGCTGGGGAGGGGTCACTGGAGACAACAGGCAGTGCTGGGGAGGTGGAGGTGTTTGCAGCTGTGACTGAGCAGTGTCTGTGTTGTTCCTGCCCAGGTTGTAAAGACGGGTCTGGACCAGGGGCACGACGCTGGATACCTCGTGGAATCCCAGGTAAGGCCTGAGCTCCTGGAGGGATCAGCCCCTTGTGTGGCTCCTCCAGCCTGCTCCAAGTGCTGCCTGGCTCCCTGCCCCTTCCTGTGGCACTGGGGCTGGGAGAGAGGCCTGTCTGCAGCAACAGGACTGAGTGTCAGGAGTCTGGGATACCACTTTGGGCCTTTTCTCCCTCCTCTCTGTGTTGTCTTTGAGTGGGGAATAACCAGAATAGTCCAGCTTTCCCACAGAGGACTTGGATTCTCTGTGTGTCTGGGCACTGCCTGTCCTGGTTCTCCCAAGGGACAGGTGACCTGGAGGTGTGGGTGCAGTTCTCTTGGTCTCATCAGCATTTCCAGGCAATTTGGAGTCATTTACACCAAGAATTATCTTTCCTTTTTAGCCCTGTTTTGTTTGCTGCCACCTTTTTTCACCACCCCCTTTGGTCAGGGTGTTGATTCTCCCTTACTCATTTTGCTGTTTGTGCTCTTGTCTCATCCAGATATTTTGTGCTGATCCTTTTTCACCCACTGATGATTTGGGTGCTTCTGAAAACAACGTGTTTTCTTTTGCTTCCAGTAGTGGTTTCTCACCCAGAGCAAGACTTTTCTCTCTTTATCCCTTGGCCAAACTTAGTAGCCCCTTTGGTGGGTAGTGAGTTGTGCTGGTCCCTCAGGGAGCCCTCACCAATCTGGGGAAGTGGCAGACAGATCCTCCTGGAGTTCAGCAAAGGGAAATGCCAAGTGTTGTCCCTGGGGAGGAACAGCCCCATGCACTGGTACAGACTGGGACCAGTGACTGGAGAGAGGGTGATTAAAGGTCTGGAGAGTCTGGAACCTGAGGAGAGGCTGAGAGAGCTGGAAGTGGGGAGAAGAGAAGGCTGGGAGAGCTGGGAATGGAGAAGGGAAGCCTGGGAGAACTGGGATTGGAGAAGAGAAGGCTGGGAGAGCTGGGATTGGGGAGAAGAGAAGGCTGGGAGAGCTGGGAATGGAGAAGGGAAGGCTGGGAGAGCTGGGAATGGAAAAGAGAAGGCTGGGAGAGCTGGGAATGGAGAAGTGAAGGCTGTGAGAGCTGGGAATGGAAAAGAGAAGGCTGGGAGAGCTGGGAATGGGGAGAAGAGAAGGCTGGGAGAGCTGGGAATGGGGAGAAGAGAAGGCTGGGAGAGCTGGGAATGGAGAAGAGAAGGCTGGGAGAGCTGGAAAGGGGAAAGTTGATGTGTCTTTGTTTTCCTGTGCTTGTTCATCCTGAGCCACCTTGATCCTTCCCTGTTTCTGCCTTAAAATCCAGCCTGCTCTGAATTAGTTTTTCCTCACTGGTCCCAGCTGTGCTACAGTTGTGCTCAGATGTGTAATTTCTGGTGCCAGAGGGGTATTCCTGGCTGTGCAGTGTCAGGTGGGCACTGCCAGCTCTGCAGGTCCCCAGCAGAGCCACATTCTCACCTGATTATCTCTGCATTTGGGCCCTGTCTCAGGTCTCTGCTCCTTAGATGCCAGTGAAATCCACCCATCTCCCACATCCCTGCTGTGCTTTGTGGCTGCTCTTGTTCCCCCTGGTCCCAGGCCTGCTCTGAGCTGTGGCTGCAGCTCCCTCCCCTCCTTCCCAGTGCCCTCCTGGCTGAGCCCCATCCCTGCTGGTTGTGCATTCCACCCACGTGTGGTCTGGTGCTGAATGAAGCCTGGGGATACTCTGTTCCTTACAGCAAAGAATGGATGTTTTTCCCTGAGAGCAGCAGCAGGATGGAGATCTCCCCAGAACCTCTGAAGAATAAGAAGTGTCAGTGTCGTGTCTTTTTTTACTGCCTCCCTCTGTCCCCCAGGACAGGAGTTGCAGATTCTCTTCCAGGCTTTGTTTTAGGTATTTTAACAAGGTTCAACTCACAGGGCAGGGATGAAATAAGGCACAGCCTGCTCCAAACTGCATTCCCTGCTTTTCCTGGGCTAACTTGGCTCAGACATTAATTTTTTGTCTCCTTAGGCTGTCTTTTGTCTTCTGAGAACTTCCCTGCTGAGTGCTGGGAGGTTATGCAGGATTAGATTTGTTGCCTGTCTGTGATCCTGCAGAATTAGATTCAGGCTGCTGCTGTCAGGGAGAATTGACCTGTTTATAAAGATTTTTCTCAAAGCCTGAGGACAGAGCTCTTCCACCTGGATCCCTGGGGACAATGGCCCCAAGTAGTGCAGGATGAACATGAGGGAGGAAGGGTCCCATGTCAGGGGAATCCAGTCCTGCCACTGAGGAAGCAGAATAATGGAATTGCAGAATGGGCTGGGTTGGAAGAGACATTAAAGCTCATCCTCTTCCACCCCCTGCCATGGCAGGGACACCTCCCACCAGCCCAGGTCATTCCAAGCCCTGTCCAGCCTGGCCTTGGACACTCCCAGGGCTGGGGCAGCCACAGCTGCTCTGCCCAACCTGTGCCAGCCCCTGCCCACCCTCACAGGGAAGAATTTCTTTCCAATATCCCCTTTCCCAGCCCTGCCCTCTGGCACTGGGAAGCCATTCCCTGTGTCCTGTCCCTCCAGGCCTTGTCCCCAGTCCCTCTCCAGCTCTCCTGGAGCCCCTTCAGGCCCTGCCAGGGGCTCTCAGGTGTCCCTGGAGCCTTCTCTTCTCCAGGTGACCCCCCCAGCTCTCCCAGTCTGGCTCCAAAGGGGCTCCAGCCCTGCAGCATCTCCAGGGCCTCCTCTGATCTCATTCCAGCAGCTCCACATCCCTCTGATGCTGAGGAGAAGGTGGTGGTGCACGGTGGGCAGTGCTTAGCCCAGAAGGTGCCTCTCCCAGAGGTTCCCTGTGCCTTGTCCCATTTCTAACCAGGTCACTCACCTGTGCAGTCACACAGTGCCTGTGTCTCCCCTTGCCACGTTTTTGATGTTCTGGCAGTGAGAGAGCTGTTAACCCTCTGCTTCCCTTTCTCCCAGAACTTTGGCCAACTTGCAGTGACCAAGGAGTCCAAGGCACTGATGGGACTGTACCACGGGCAGGTGCACTGCAAGAAGAACAAGTTTGGAACACCCCAGCGAGAGGTCAAGTAAGTGGGAGTGTGGGATGCCTGTGGGAGCAGTTGGAGGACCCCAGAAGGCTCTTGGAAGGCTCTTGGCCTGGAGTCCTGGAGAGCTGGGCAGGGCAGGGATTCCCAACCTCCAGAAGGCTGATCTGCTGCAGGGCAGGGGCTTCACCCACAAGTGAAACTTTCTTGCATGACCTCTCCAGAAATGGTGCCTGGGTGGATGGGACCTGTGTGAGTCTGACTGTAGCCATGGGAATGCAGCTGTTTCCAGCTCTGAGTGTGAGTCTGACTGTAGCCATGGCAATGCAGCTGTTTCCAGCTCTGACTGTGAGTCTGACTGTAGCCATGGGAATGCAGCTGTTCCAGCTCTGACTGTGTGTCTGTCTGTAGCCATGGGAATGCAGCTGTTTCCAGCTCTGACTGTGTGAGTCTGACTGTAGCCATGGCAATGCAGCTGTTTCCAGCTCTGACTGTGTGAGTCTGACTGTAGCCATGGCAATGCAGCTGTTTCCAGCTCTGACTGTGTGAGTCTGACTGTAGCCATGGCAATGCAGCTGTTTCCAGCTCTGACTGTGTGAGTCTGTCTGTAGCCATGGGAATGCAGCTGTTTCCAGCTCTGACTGTGTGAGTCTGACTGTAGCCATGGCAATGCAGCTGTTTCCAGCTCTGACTGTGTGAGTCTGACTGTAGCCATGGCAATGCAGCTGTTTCCAGCTCTGACTGTGTGAGTCTGACTGTAGCCATGGCAATGCAGCTGTTTCCAGCTCTGACTGTGTCCCCTGGTGCTCCCTGTGCAGGACTCTGGCCGTGCTGGGCGCAGGGCTCATGGGTGCTGGCATTGCCCAGGTCTCTGTGGATAAGGGCATGAAGACCATTCTGAAGGACACGACACAGAAGGGCCTGGACAGGGGCCAGCAGCAGGTCTACAAGGGGTATGTGAGTCCAGAGGGCTGGCATGGGGTGGGATAGGGCTGCCTTTAGTGCTTTAGTATTCCCCTGCTGTCAGGAACTCCTGATGCCCCTATTCTGCTGGAAGGAACCATCTGATACCACAGAAAGGTGTTATTTTAAGGTTGTCCCATGCAGGGTGCTGGGATAGGCTGCAAAATGAGGCCAGTGCAGTCAGCCTTAGGTAGGTAGAGACCTAACAGGGGATTGCTTTGGCTTTTAGCTTCAGCAGTAACTTCCAGAGCTCAGGGGAGCCATTCCAGCTCAGACCTCTGCAAAGCTGCATTTCTTTCCCTGCCCTGCTGGCTCAACAGCAGTGCTCAGCTGTGCATCCTGAGCAGTGCCAGCTCTGACCTTCAGCTGAGCTGTGTGAGCAGGGCTCTCCTGCTCCCTCGTGGGAGAAGGGCCAGGACTCAGAGTGGCAGTTCTGGGGATTGGAGATGGAGCTTTGGGTGGCAGCTCTGGCAGGGAGGGCAGGAGGGATGCCCGTGGTGCACCCCCAGCAGCCTGGCTGGGTGCTCAGGAGCCCTGACAGAGCTGTCCCTCCCCAGGCTGAATGGCAAGGTGAAGAAGAAGAGCCTGACATCCTTTGAGAGGGACTCCATTCTCAGCAACCTGCTGGGCCAGCTGGACTACAAGGGCTTTGAGAAGGCAGACATGGTCATCGAGGCCGTGTTCGAGGACATCAACGTCAAACACAAAGTGCTGAAGGAGGTGGAGGCCGTGAGTATCGGTCCTGAGCTCGTGCTGGATGTGGCCCCTGTGTGGGGAGGGGTCCTGGGCTGTGCTGCTGGGTTTGTCACGTCCCCTTCATGCTGCAGTTTGGTTCTTGGTGCAAATTATTTACTCCAGGATGTGGGTGAGCATCAAGGGCAGCCTTTCTGCTCACTGAGGACATTCCCTGCTCAATAAGGAGCTTTGAGCTGAAAGAGGCAGTTCTGATATTCCCTGACTCCTGGGAGCTGCTCCAAAAAAAGCTGACTTTGATATGACAGTGATGTCCTTGGGTATCTCCACACCTCAGTCCTTCACCTGCTGCCCTTGCTCTGTTCTGTTCAAGGAAGGAAAGCAATTGTATGGCAGAGGGGCTGGTCTGGGCCCCTCCTGCAGTGTCTCCTGTGGCTGCAGTGGTGTGGCAGAAACCTGGGAGCTCTGGGGCTGACACTGCACACCTGGGGAGAGTTCAGGGGAGGTCAGAGCTGGCTGACTTAAGCTGCTGCTTTAGTTAGTTTGTACTGAGAAAGCCCAGTGTGCCCTGTTTGCCAGGGCTCCCAGGTGCTGGTGCTGCTCTCCCAGGGCTGTGGGTCTGGCTCTGGAGCCTGTGCTCTGTCCCTTGTCCCCTCTGCAGGTGATCCCTCCTCACTGTATCTTCGCCAGTAACACCTCGGCCCTCCCCATCAGCCAGATTGCTGCTGCCAGCAAGAGGCCCGAGAAGGTGAGTCCCCAGGGCCACGTGCCCTGCATGGAGCTGCCTGTCCCTGGCAAGGTGGCTTTGCTTTAGGGACACTCTGCTTCCTCCTCAGGGTGTGACACAGCTCATCCTCTGCCCTGGTGCACGCCTTGAGCAAAGAGCTCGTGGGGGTGTGGGCTGGGGGTGAAGGTTCAGTCACCCCAGGGGTGGTGTTGAAGAGTCAGGTCAAGGTCAGTTCTCCTGGGGCAGAGAGGTTGGGGAAGGGAGGAGCTGGATCAGCCACTTCTCCCAGGGAACAGGGGCAGGAGGAGAGGGAACACCCTCAGGCTGTGTCAGGGGAGGGTCAGGTTGAACATCAGCAGGAATTTGTTCCTGGAAAGGGTGGTCAGGCATTGGAAGGGGCTGCCCAGGGAAGTTTGGAGTGCCCAGCCCTGGAGGTGTCCAAGGAAGGACTGGCCATGGCACTCAGTGCTCTGGGCTGGGGGACAAGGTGGGGATTAGGCACATCTTGATTGTTTGAGAGGGCTTTTCCAACCTCAGTGATTCTGGGATTTTGTTACTTGGGCTGAGAAAATTCCAGCCAAGAAGGCTACAGTCATTTTAGTAAACTGAGTAGACATAGGAGTGACTTGCCCTGATGGGAAATTGTCTTCTCCTCCTTCCTGGAGAAGGCACTAACCTGGATGCTGAACTTGGAGGTGCTGAAACTTAAGCCATGGTCAGATCTGGGGTCAGGCCCTGAGGGTGTGGTGGGGGTTTCTCTCAGACTCCAAGTGATCCATCTGATCAGGGAGAGGTTTGGAGCAGAGCGTGACTTCATCTCTTTGCTTGAGGCCTAAACAGCACATAAAGTATCTGCATTCTCACCTCTTAGCCCAGGTGAGAACAGCTGAGCAGGAGCACTGGTTCCTGCACCCTGGGGCAGGAGTGCAGGACCCTGCCAGGGTACCTGTGGGCTGTCAGAGGTTCCTGTCACCCTCCTCGGCCTCTTCCTGGTGTGCTGTCAGACCTTTGTTGCCAACTGAGTCTCATTTGTTCATCCTTGCAAATAACATCCTCTTGCTGTAGGACTTGCCTGTGCAGTGGCTCTTTATGTGAAAACTCATAGGAAATCAGTTAACTAATTAGTGCATTTGCTTTAATTAGTGTTGCAGCCTGCAGCTCTGCAAGGTGCCTCTGACTTACACAGCCCCTGGGGCCAAGTGTGGCTGCCAGGAGGCCCGAAGGTGACACGTTGGTGACATGGTCACACTCACAAAGTGAGGCACACACAGATAATCTCCACTTACACATGTTCCCAGGGGAAGGCAGCACTTCCCTCTCTAATTAGTTCCTGGATAGGTGCCATCTCATCCTTAAATTCACTTAATCACTGAGAAAGAAATTGAGCATTCACAGGCAGGACACAGGGACTGTGCTGGGTGTCCCTGGGAGCTGCTCCAGTGTGAGCCCAGCAGGAACAGCAGCCAGGTGGGGCTGCCCTGCCAGCTCAGGTGTCCCTGTGCCCTGCAGGTCACCCTGTGCCCACCCTTTGTCTGGGGACAAGCTCAGCTGGGATGCCCAGCAGGTTTTGCTGCCAGACTGTGAAGTACAGAGAGAGATGGGCAGCACTCTTGGTGCTGTGAACATTACAAACATTAGAGCTGGATGCTGAGGCAGGAGCTGCTGGGCATGCACTGTGTCCTTGGGAAGGCTGAGGAGAGAAGGGAGCTGGGGAGTGTTCCTGTCAGTGGAGTGTGATGGGGGCCCTGCAGCCCTTGGTGGCCTTCCCTCTGCACTTGGCTTGTGCAGCTGGTTCTTCTGGGAGCCAAAATCCATCTTAACCCCGAGCTCCTCTTCCTGCCCAGGTCATTGGAATGCACTACTTCTCCCCAGTGGATAAGATGCAGCTGCTGGAAATCATCACCACAGACAAAACCTCCCAGGACACGGCGGCCTCTGCTGTGGCTGTTGGCCTCAAACAGGGCAAAGTCGTCATCGTGGTGAAGGTGAGGGGGGGACAGTGCACAGAACAGGAGCTGGGGTGGCAAATAAAAGGGCCTGTGCACTGAGAGGAAATGAAACCAGGCTCTGGCACGCTGGCAACAGCTGCTCCTGCTGGGAAGGAAAAAGGGAGGGCAGCAAGGGGCAAGTGCCCAGATGGTCCTCATGGGTCCCGAGCAGCCATGGAAGACCAACCACAAGGCACAGGTGCAGGGCCAGCAGGAGGAGCTGCCAGTCCTGCCCCACACAGCTGCCAGGGCCTGCCATGGCACCTGACACAGCAGTGTGGACAGGGCTGTCACCAGCTCAGCTCCCTGGCAGGCTGCAAGGACAGAGGGCACTGAGCAACCCTCCTCCTCCTGGGTTAAACCTTGGGTGAGGGGGGCAGGAATACAGGTACAAAGCATTCAAATGGGATACTGGGAAGGAATTGCTGGCTGTGAGGGGGCTGAGGCCCTGGCACAGGTTGGGCAGAGCAGCTGTGGCTGCCCCAGCCCTGGGAGTGTCCAAGGCCAGGTTGGATGGGGCTTGGAGCAGCCTGGGATAGGGGAAGGTGTCCCCCTGTTTTCCATTACTCTGAGGTTGCAGCAGTGCTGAGCAGGTCTCTCCTGTGCTGCTGGGAAAACTGGCTTGTCCAAAAGTGCTCTGGGCAGCTCCAAAGGCCCCTGGGGTTTCAGTGCTGCTTCCCTAAGCCTCATCCCCACCTGAGCTGCCTCCCTGAGGGGCAGTTTGCAGATCATCTGTTCCTTCCTGGGTTTGTGGGGAGTATCAGAGCTGAAACTACTGGTTTATGCTGGTTCCCCTTGTGCTGAGCACCCTTTCCCTCCTCTCCCTGTTGGGCTTGCTGAAGCAGCAGCCTGCCTGGCACCTCCAGGCACTGGTTCAAATAAAAACACTGTGATGGGAACTTCCAGGGAGCAAGTTCAGGGAAGTCTTCAAATACTGCTGAGCCCTATGGGGAAAAAGCACCTATTCCAACAGCCAGTGACAGGGTTAGAAATGGGGTTTGTGTGCCTGAACTGCAGCCTGGGCTGTGAAACACAGTTCTGAGAGGCCAAGCTCCTGCAGCTGGTACTCACCTGGCTCCCTGCTGTGCTCCTTTTCCCTAGGATGGGCCTGGATTCTACACCACCAGGTGCCTGGGGCCGATGCTGTCAGAGGTGGTCCGAGTTCTCCAGGTGAGTGTCCTGTTGGCTACTGAGTGTCCACCAGACAGTCATGGAAACTCTGCTGCTTTATTGGTCAGGGCTGGGGTCAGCCTGGTGTGGGCAGGAGGGGAGGTGGGTGACCAGCTCTGGGGCTTGTGGTTGTTCCCAGCCTGCTCTTGGCTCCTGAGTCCAGTTAAACAGCTGATGGGGCTGCTCACAGCCCACGGGCCTGGGCTCTCTCTCTGCCCCACACTGGCTTTCCAGGAGCTCACCCCGAGATGCCATTGCTTCCAATTCTATCCTGCAGGAGGGCATTGACCCAAAGAAAGTCGATGCCATCTCCACAGCCTTTGGGTTCCCGGTGGGAGCTGCCACGCTGATCGACGAGGTGGGCGTGGACGTGGCCACACACGTGGCCGAGGACCTGGGCAAGGCCTTTGGGGAGCGCTTCGGGGGGGGCAGCATCGACCTCTTCAAGCTCATGGTGCAGAAGGGCTTCTTAGGTGAGCTGCTAACCTGTGTTCAGCTGAGGGGTTCCCCCTTTGCCCCAGGAAAAGCCCCAGTGCCCACTGGCCTGGCCTGCCTTGGGAGAGCAGTGGGAGAACAGCCCTGGGCATGGGTCAGGAATCCCTCCCACAGAAATGGGGGTGTTCTTTGGGTGCCTAGAGAGGGCATTAGGGCCTGGCACAGTGGCAGCACCTTGTCAAGGGGTCAGGTGGTGGTGGGTGCCTTCCTGTGGCCTGGGTGAGGCAGCAGGGCCGTGCTCTGAGGGGCTGGGAGGATGTGCCGTGGGAGCAGGAACCGGAGCTGCAAGAAGATCAGAGGCAAAGGTGTCAGGAGGAAACAGGACACATGGCAGGATGTGACTTGTCTGCTCTTATCCCTGGCAGGTCGCAAGGCAGGGAAAGGCTTTTATGTTTACCAGGAGGGAGTGAAGAACAGGAGTGTGAATTCCGGCATGGATGAGATCCTGGAAAGGTTCAAAGTGCCAGCAAATCCTGATGTGTGAGTACCAGGGTGACGCTGAGCAGGGGGGCTGGGTGAGACCCCTGCCCAGCTCCTGCGGCCTCTGAGCAGCAGCACGAGGTGCATCAGGGAATGCTGAAGGCCACAGTGCTCCAAGGGCTGGAGCCCCTTTGGAGCCAGGCTGGGAGAGCTGGGGGGGTCACCTGGAGAAGAGAAGGCTCCAGGGACACCTGAGAGCCCCTGGCAGGGCCTGAAGGGGCTCCAGGAGAGCTGGAGAGGGACTGGGGCCAAGGGCTGGAGGGACAGGACACAGGGAATGGCTTCCCAGTGCCAGAGGGCAGGGATAGGTGGGATATTGGGAAAGATGGGGAGGCCCTGGCACAGTTTGCCCAGAGAAGCTGTGGCTGCCCCATCCCTGGAAGTGTCCAAGGCCAGGTTGGGTGGGGCTTGGAGCACCCTGGGATAGTGGGAGGTGTCCCTGCCCATGGCAGGGGGTGGGACTGGATGGACTTTAAGGTCCCTTTCCACCCAAACCAGTGTGGGATTCCATGACATTGCTGAACACAGAGCCTGATCAGGCCTTTCCTTTTATTCCAATTCCATCTCAACACAATCCTGTGTGACCTGCTCCAGGGGACCCTGCTTGAGCCAGGGGCGTTGGGCTGGATAAGCTCCAATGATCCCTTCCACCCTCAAGCATTCTGTGGTTCTTGTGTGCCCACTTATGTGCCAGAACTTAGTCCTGATCCTCATGCAGATAGGATCCCTCCCAGGGAGGCCACTGTGTGTGTGCCACCCGTGCTGGCCCTGGTGCTGCCCCAGCTGCTGTGCTCTCCTGTGCCCTCCTGTGCTCTCCTGTACCCTGCTGTGCCCTCCTGTGCCCTTCTGTGCCCTGCTGTGCCCTCCTGTGCCCTCCTGTGCCCTTCTGTGCCCTCCTGTGCCCTGCTGTGCCCTCCTGTGCCCTCCTGTGCCCTGCTGTGCCCTCCTGTGCCCTGCTGTGCCCCCCAGCCTCACAGCCTCTCCCTCCCTGCAGCTGCTCCGACGAGGACATCCAGATGCGGCTGGTGACGCGGTTTGTGAACGAGGCAGCCATGTGCCTGCAGGAGGGGATCCTCAGCAACCCCCTGGAGGGGGACATTGGGGCTGTGTTTGGCCTGGGCTTCCCACCCTGCCTGGGAGGTGAGTGCTGTGGGCTGGGCTCAGAGCTCACCGTGGGCTTGGAGCCGTGTGGCGAGCCCAGGGTTGAGCTGCAGCCTGAGGAACAGCCTCGAGTTGCACCAGGAGGGGCTCAGATTGGATATTAGGGAAATGTCTTTGTGGAAAGGGCTGTCCAGCCCTGGCACAGGTTGCCCAGTCCCCATCCCCAGAGGGATTTAATGGCTGTGAGGATGTGACACTCGGGATCGTGGGTTAGTGGTGGCCTTGGCAGTGCTGGGGGTGCTTTTCCAACCTACATAATTCTGTGACCGTCTCCTGCCACTGCCACTTCCCCAGGTGGGTGTGTGGGTGCCCAGGGCCCCACCTTTACCCCCCTGCCCTCGCAGATACAACAGAGCTGGTAAGCTCTGCCATTCTTTCCAAGCCAAGGGACTTGCTGGGCCCAGCCAGGACCATGGGGACAGTTCCCCAGCACCCACCCATGACCTGGCTGGGTGGCTGTGGTGGTGGCCTGGGCTGTGGGTGAGGCACAAGCTCAGGGTTGGGTCACAGCTGGAGGCCACCAAGAGCCCTTGGGCACAAGGTGGTGCCTCTGCCACATTCCTGGTGCTTTCCCTCCTTGAGGCAAGCTCAGACTGAGGGAGCAGCCCCAAGTGACTTCCTGCAAGAGCATGGGGTGACAGGACAAGGGGGAATGACTTCAAACTGACAGAGAGTGGGTTTAGCTTAGATATTAGGAAGAAATTCCTCCCTGTGAGGGTGGGCAGGGCCTGGCACAGGTTGGGCAGAGAAGCTGTGGCTGCCCCATCCCTGGGAGTGTCCAAGGCCAGGTTGGACAGGACTTGGAGCAACCTGGGCTAGTGGAAGGTGTCCCTGGCCATGGCAGGGGGTGTGGGGCTGGGTGGTGTCTGAGGTCCCTTCCCACCCAAACCATTCCATGATTCAGTGATTATCCACATCCCCACGTGTCCCCAGCACTCCAGTCAGACTCTGCCCTGCGCTGGTGTGCCATGGTGGGCCTGGGTTACCCCGGGAGAGACTGGGGGACTCTTGTGGAGCAGTGTGGGTTGGCCAGACCCAGTGCTGCCACCCCCCTGGCCGCTTGGTGCCTGTCCCTCCCTTGTCACCTCAGTGTCCGTGTCCCTGTCCCTCCCTTGTCACCACTGTGTCCGTGTGCCTGTCCCTTCCTTATCACCTCAGTGTCTGTGTCCCTGTCCCTGTCCCTCCCTTGTCACCTCAGTGTCTGTGTCCCTGTGCCTGTCCCTCCATTGTCACCTCAGTGTCCGTGTGCCTGTCCCTCCCTTGTCACCTCAGTGTCTGTGTCCCTGTCCCTTCCTTGTCACCTCAGTGTACCTGTGCCTGTCCCTCCCTTGTCACCTCGGTGTCCGTGTGCCTGTCCCTCCCTTGTCACCTCAGTGTCCGTGTCCCTCCCTTGTCACCGCGGTGTCCGTGTCCCTGTCCCTCCCTTGTCACCGCAGTGTCCGTGTCCCTGTCCCTCCCTTGTCACCTCAGTGTCCCTGTGCCTGTCCCTCCCTTGTCACCGCTGTGTCCATGTCCCTGTCCCTCCCTTGTGACCTCAGTGTCCGTGTCCCTGTCCCTCCCTTGTCACCGCAGTGTCCCTGTGCCTGTCCCTCCCTTGTCACCGCTGTGTCCATGTCCCTGTCCCTCCCTTGTCACCGCAGTGTCCGTGTCCCTGTCCCTCCCTTGTCACCTCAGTGTCCGTGTGCCTGTCCCTCCCTTGTCACCTCAGTGTCCGTGTGCCTGTCCCTCCCTTGTCACCTCAGTGTCTGTGTCCCTGTGCCTGTCCCTCCCTTGTCACCTCAGTGTCCGTGTCCCTGTCCCTCCCTTGTCACCTCAGTGTCCGTGTGCCTGTCCCTCCCTTGTCACCGCAGTGTCCGTGTCCCTGTCCCTCCCTTGTCACCGCGGTGTCCCTGTGCCTGTCCCTCCCTTGTCACCTCAGTGTCCGTGTCCCTGTCCCTCCCTTGTCACCGCAGTGTCCGTGTCCCTGTCCCTCCCTTGTCACCTCAGTGTCCCTGTGCCTGTCCCTCCCTTGTCACCTCAGTGTCCGTGTCCCTGTCCCTCCCTTGTCACCTCAGTGTCCGTGTCCCTGTCCCTCCCTTGTCACCGCTGTGTCCGTGTCCCTGTCCCTCCCTTGTCACCGCTGTGTCCGTGTCCCTGTCCCTCCCTTGCCACCGCAGTGTCCGTGTCCCTGTCCCTCCCTTGTCACCTCAGTGTCCGTGTCCCTGTCCCTCCCTTGTCACCGCTGTGTCCGTGTCCCTGTCCCTCCCTTGTCACCTCAGTGTCCGTGTCCCTGTCCCTCCCTTGTCACCGCTGTGTCCGTGTCCCTGTCCCTCCCTTGTCACCGCGGTGTCCGTGTCCCCGCAGGTCCCTTCCGGTTCGCAGACTCCTATGGAGCCCGGCAGTTGGTGGACAAGCTGCGCAAGTACGAGGCCGTGTATGGCAGCCAGTTCACGCCGTGCCAGCTGCTGCTGGACCACGCCAACAGCCCTGGCAAGAAATTCCACCAGTGAGGGGACAGGGGGACGTGCCCACAGCTCCCGGGGCCACGGCCCTGGCTCTGAGTGACCCCCTTGTCCGTAGGTTAATCTCCAAAGCCCCGGGGAGGGGAGGCAGGGAGGGGCAGGGCACCAGGTTGCCTCATGGCTTGTAGTCATTTCAAGTGCCTTACCAGCCACTGCGTGTTGGGCACATCCGTCCCGTGCCAGCTGGGCCAGCCTCTCCGTGCTGGAGAGGGAATTTCTGCTGCCTTTACCTCCATGCTGTGGCCTCCAGAGCTCCCAGTCTGGCCAGTAGCATCCAGCACGTGGCTGGAGCCGAGGCCTTGCCTTTCCATCAACATCTACCAAAATAAAGCCCCGTCTCCTGGGTTTGGACTCCGTGGCTGCTTCTCCTCCCCTCTCCCTGGGGCAGCACTGAGGAAGTGGAGTCGGGAATAAAGTGTTCAGGAAATGCCCTGGGTTCCCCTCCCAGGTGCTGCAGGACCCACAGAAGGGCTGTGGGGAGGGGCAGGATGGCACCTCTGCCATGGCTCAGGGGCTGGAAGGAGCCTCTGGCTTCATCTGGCCCTGAGTGCTGCCTTGGGGGATCCTGGCAGGGGATCCTGGCCGATGGACCTGCCTGTAATTGCAGATCAAGCAGCCAAAGGCCAGAAGGGTCCCTCGTGGGGAGAGCTCAAGTTAAACTAAAAGGCTGTAATTCTCCAGGCACCTGTCACTGGCCTGTCCCCCCCTCCTCCCTGGCTTCCCTTCCAGCTTCCAGCCGTTTTCCTGGTGCTGCTCTTCATGCCACCTCTGTGCTTGTTTCTCAAAGCTCCAGGGAAAAACTGGGCTGAGACATCATCTTAGCCTGCCTCTCCTGCCTGCTGGGGAGACTCAGGGCTGGTGCCCAGCCTTCAGCCCACCCAGGGTGGGGGGCAGCTCCCCCAAAATCTGCCCCTGCTTGGCATGGAGGGGTGTGCCTGAGGGTCCCTCAGCCAGGGGGCTTCCTTGCTGGCCCTGAAATCCTGCTGGGTGCAGGCAGCCTGGAGCAGCTCTGAGAGCAGCAGCATCTTGCAGGGGAGCCATGAATCCCTTCCCAAGAGCTGGGAAGGGTCTGCAAGGATGGGAGAGACCCCCAGAGCCGCCCTCCCCACGCATGGCCCCTTTGCCTCCTCCCTGAGCAAGGAAGGGGCTTCTCCCGCAGCTCGTTACTCTCCCTTATGTTTATTATGCTAATCCACAAGGATTAAGTTAAAGCAGTCAGCACAAAATCCAGTGTTTTCCAGCCCGTTGGGGCCAAAATTCCTGTCCAGTGTTAAAAGGGGCAGGGGGGAGGGCTGGGCCCTGGGGCCGAACTGCCGGGGCAGCAGAACCGCCGGTGCTGCCGCACAGGTGTGGGGCGGGGTCCAGGTGCCTTGGGGACACCCCCGGGGCAGGGGGCCCAGCGCGGGGTCAGATCTTGGGCCGCCAGCCCTTGATGAACTGCATGATCTTCTTCACCTGGAGCTTGGTGAGGCGGAAGTCGTCGGCCAGGATCTCCTCGCTGAGCTGCACGAAGATGCTGCCGTCGATGCGCTCGCGGGCGAAGAAGCTCACGACGTCCTCGGAGAGGCCGATGAAGCGCAGGCACTTGGACACCTCCTCCAGCGACAGCGCCGACAGGTCTGCGGGGGGCAGCCAGGCCGGGCCGTCCCCGCCGGGTCTGGGGGCGGCCGCCGAGGCCGCCCCGTCCCCCCGCGCCGCCGGTGGCACCTCGATGACACCCTGGGCCAGGTAGAGGCGGGTGACGCCCTCGGGCCCGCGCAGCACGGCGGGGGACAGCGGGGCCGCCCCTCGGAGCACCATCCCATCCCCATCCAAGCCCTTGGGGGGCCGGGCGGGGGCCGCCGGCTCCTCGAGGGGGGCGAAGGGCTCCGGCGAGGAGGAGGAGGGGGGGGCGGCCGGGGCCGAAGGTGCTTTGGACCACTCAGGGCTCTCCGGCCACTCGGCCGGGCCGGCGAAGGGGTTGAGGGCCCCGAAGGGGGCGAAGCGCTTTTGGGGGTGCGGGAGCTTGAGGCGGGGGCAGCTGCGGAACGGCTTCAGGGCGGGCTCGGGCCCCGGCGGAGGCGTCGAGCAGCCGCTGCCCGCCCCGGCGCCCGGCTCGGGGTGTGCCCAGGGCTCCGACCAGGGCTCCGACCAGGGCCCGGGGGGAGGCGGGACCGCGGGGGCGGGCAGTGGGCGCCCGGGGGGCTCCCCGGCCCGGCAATCGCCCCAGGTGCAGGGATAGCAGTACAGAGAGTAGGCGTCGGGCGAGGGGGAACCGCTGCCGCTCCGCGGGGTCGACCTGGCGGGGAGGGGGAGAGTCACCATCGCCCCGGGGCTGCGCCCGCCCCAGCACCACCAGGGACCCCCACCCGGCATGTCAGCCCGGCACCCATCCAGCCCTCCACCAACCCATCCATCCATCCATCCATCCATCCATCCATCCATCCATCCATCCATCCATCCATCCATCCACCCACCCACCCATCCATCCATCCATCCATCCATCCATCCATCCACCCACCCATCCCACCCATCCCACCCATCCCGCCCCGTCACTCCGCTCACCCGTCGTGGAGCCCCGAGGAGTAGTAGGAGAGGCTGGTGCTGGGCGAGGGCGCTGGTGCCAGCTTCGGGCAGCGCAGGGGGGCCGGGGGGCTGCGGGGGCCGGGGGGGCGGCTGCCCCGGGGCGGCACGGGGGGCGCGTTCAGCAGCCGGCACTCCTCCTTCACCTGGAACGGGGCGAGCGCCGTCAGAGCCCCCGGCAGCGGGAATGGGGCCCGCGGGTGGAGCGCGGGGGGCTCGGGGGCAGCCGGTCCTGGGCGAGCCTTGGAGCTCTGGGTGCCAGCGGGGAGACCTGGGGCTGGGAACAGCCTGGTGAGCGAAGCTCCGGAAAATTTGGGAACCCCATGGCGAAGGGGAGCTTGAAATTTTGGGTAGCTCATTGTGCAAGGAAGCCCGGAGGATCTGGGTACCCCACGGTGCTGGGGAGCACAAGAGCTTCAGGTTCCTCGTGGAGCAGAGAGCCCCGGGGAACTGGGGCCCCTGCGGCACAAGGGTGTCCAGGAGGATTCGGGTGCCCCATGATGGGCAGCCCTGGGGAACTGGAGCCCGTGAGGCACAAGGGTGTCCAGGAGGATTCGGGTGCCCCGGGATGATGGGCAGCCCTGGGGAACCGGGGACCAACGAGGATTTGGGTGACCAAGCAGATCTGGGAGGGACCCCAAGGCCGGGGGACGGGGGTCAGGTGGCCGTGCCGTGGGGCTGGTTGTGCCAGGGGGATCACCGTGCCGTGAATTGGCTGCCGGGCCCCCAGGGGTGTCCTACCCCATCCCGGGGGACGGGACCGCGGCTCTTACCGCCTCCGACTTGGGTGGTACCGGGGGCGGGGTGTCCCCGCGGGGCTCGTCCCCGGGGCGGTGCGCGGAGCCCGGGGCGGTGCCGGCCCCGCAGGGCACCAGGTCGGGCCGGCCGCCCGCGCTGCCCAGCTCGCAGCAGCCCTCCGGGCCGGGGTTGCTCCAGAGCTCCTCGTAGGGAATCTCCAGCGGCTCCTGAGTCCTGAACTCGGGCTCGGCCCAGTCGGGCGTCATGTACTCGCGCTCGGGGTCGGGGAAGTCGGGCAGCGGCGGGCGCGGGGCGGCCCCGCCGAGGCCCCGCGGGCCGTGGCAGCGGGCGGGGGGTTCCCGGGAGGGCTCCCGAGAGCCGCAGGCACAGAGGGAGAGGCGCTGCAGGGGCTGGCTGAGCTCCTCGCGGGCACAGGCGGGCAGGCAGAGCCGCAGGCGCCGCGGGCTCGCACATTCCTCCAGGAAGTCCGGCTTGGCCTCCCGCACGGCCCGCGAGTACTCGTCGGGGTTGAAGCGGTCGTGGCAATACGCGGCGCTGTCCCGCAGCAGCTTCTCCAGCTGCGGGTCCCCGGCCAGCAGCCCCTCGGGCAGCTGGAAGCGCGGCATGTCCGTCAGCAGCAGGAAGTGGAAGGGCACCAGCTCGTCGCGGCGCAGGATGCAGCACAGCACCACCGTCTTGGAGATGATGCTGACCAGCTTGTAGCAGTGCCCCTCGCGGATGGCGTGCAGGTCGTAGGGGTTGCGGGCGGGCCGGCTGGGCACCGCCACGTTCACGGGCAGCCGCACCTTCTCGATGATGCTGCGGATGGTGTGCTCGCCCTCCTGCAGCCGCAGCTCCAGCGGGCTGCGCGTGCTGAAGCGGCCCTTGCACTGGAAGGGCAGGCTCAGGCTCTCGTTGGTGCGGTGGTTCATGCAGATCAGACACGGCATCTTGCCCTTCACCTGCCGCGCCCCCGCCGCCGGCGCCGCCTTGCCCAGCTTGCGCAGGAGGGTGTTGAACCGCGACTTCTCCTTCACGGTCTTGGCGCAGAGAATCTCCGCCTGCCCCATCAGCGTCAGCTCGTCCCCCGCGTTCAGAGTGAAGTTGTACACCTCGCTGTCCTCGCTGAACTCCCCCGACACCACCTGCCCCGGGACACCCTGCTGTGAGACCATGGGCTGCCCACCACCATCCCGATGGACCACCACCATCCCGATGGACCACCACCATCCCCTTCTGTCCCACCACCATCCCCTGCTGTCCCACCACCATCCCCTTCTGTCCCACCACCATCCCCTGCTGTCCCACTGTCTTCTCCTCATGTCCAACCACTGACCCCTGCTTTCCCCCACACCCTTCTTATTTCCACCACCCTGCCCTGATGTCTCACCACTACCCCGAGTGTCTCACAACTCACTCCTGATGTCCCACTGCCATCTCTTGATGTCCCACCACCAGCTCTTCATGACCCACCACCACTCCCTGCTGTCCTACTTTTCTCTCCTGAGATCCCACCATGGACACACAAAATTCCACCACACCCCCTGATGTCCCACCACCATCCCTTGCTGTCCCACCATCCTCTCCTGATGTCCCACCACCACCTCCTGCTGCCTCATCCCCACTTCCTGACACTCTCCTGCTGTCCCACCACTGTCCCCTGCCACCCCAGCACCACTCCCTGCTGTCCCCACCCTGTCCCCCACTGTCCCCACGGACCTTCACGCTGAAGGTGATGGCCTCCATGACGAAGATGCGGTCTGGGAAGGTGCTGGCCACCTCCTCCACGCTGTTGAAGTACTGCACGGGCTCACGGATGTCCCGGTCCTGGTCCAGCAGCTTGAACTTCCCTGTGAGGGACCCCCAACCCCTCGGAGGTGAGAGGAGCTCAGCTCTACTGCTTGTCCCAGGGACTTGCTGTGACCCCCTCGGGGCCAGCACAGCCCTTCACAGAGGGGCAGCCACCCCCGAGGATGACCTGGGGTCCCCACCACAGATTTGGGGACATTTCACCAGCGTCCAAGTGCTGCAGGGGGACCCTGGAGCATCCCCAATCCCTGCGACCCCCACAGGGGGGGCTTTGGCGGGGACAAGGCACAGAGCCCGGGGCACATGGGGTGTCTTGGCTGTGCCACTTGTCACCCCCGCCCGGGGCTGCAGGGCCCCCTGAAGTGTCCCCGTGAGGGGAGGAACTCACACAGAGCAGCCAAAATTGCGAGGGACGCCCATTACCCCCTAAAAACCCAACTCTGGCCCAGCCCTGCCAGGGCGCGGTGCCCCCGCTGTGCCCCACACCTCGGGTGGGAGAGCCCCGGGGAGGGGGCGTGGGAAGGGGCTGGGGGCTCAGCAGCGGGAGGGAAGGGCAGGAACGGAGCGGGGGGGCCGCGGCCGCAGCGAAAGCGCCGCCGTCGGCATCGGCTGGCGGGGACGGACCTGAGGGGAATGTTAATCCCCCGCGCCAGGCGGGGCTGCAGCTCGGACCGAGCGAGCCGGGCACGGCCGCCTCTCGCCTGGCACCGGGGCACACGCGTGGGCCGAGGCTGCAGCTGGGGCAGCCCCACATGCCGGGGCATCGCTGGGCACGGCTGAGACCCCCGAAGGCTGTTAACACACTGCCCACCCAGCCCTCCCCTCCTCAGCGCCCCTGGGACGGGTGATTAACCCCTCCCCCGCTCCATTTCCCATTATTTATTCATTAGCAGGACTCATTACCGCCATGGAGCACTTAGAGGGGTCATTAAGGCTCCGGCGGCCGCCGGCAGCTCAGCACCTTCGTCTGCTCTGCCGGCCCCAGCCCCTTCCCATCCTCATCCCACCCCATCTCCATCCTCATCCCAGCCTTATCCTCACCCCCACCACACTCCTCATCCTCATCCCAGCCCATCTTCATCCTCATCCCAGCCCTATCCTCACCCTCACCCTCACCACCCTCCTCATCCTCATCCCAGCCTCAACTCCTCGCCATCCCATCCCGTCCCGTCCCATCCCATCTCATCCCATCCCATCCCACCCTTATCCCTGTCCCTGCCAGCCCCCTCTGAAGCCCCCGCAGCTCTGGCAGGGCAGGGTGAGCCCCCAAACCAGCGCAGCTGCTCCCCAGTCTGGGCTATACTGGAGCAGCCCCAGCCCAGCAGAGAGACGGGCAGGTCCCGACCCTGCTGCCCCAGGACACCGTTCCTGCTGCCCCGGGACACCGTTCCTGCTGTCCCAGGACACCGTTCCTGTTGTCCCAGGACACCGTTCCTGCTGCCCCGGGACACCGTTCCTGCTGCCCCGGGACACCGTTCCTGCTGCCCCGGGACACCGTTCCTGCTGCCCCAGGACGCGGTTCCTGCTGCCCCAGGACGCGGTTCCTGCTGCCCCAGGACACCGTTCCTGCTGCCCCGAGACACCGTTCCTGCTGCCCCAGGACACCGTTCCTGCTGCCCCGAGACACCGTTCCTGCTGTCCCAGGACACCGTTCCTGCTGTCCCGGGACATCGTTCCTGCTGCCCCGGGACACCGTTCCCGTTGTCCCCAGCCGGCCCCACCTGGGTACTGGAGCGGGATGTCGATTTTGGGGCCGATGACGTAGTGTCCCTCCTCCAGGCTGTGGGCCGTCACCGTCGTCCACTGGCGACACGAGTGGACCAGCAGCACGTCCTGGGCTGTCACCCCCTCCACGCGCTCCCCTGCGGGGGGACAGGGCTGTCACCACCGCCAGGACCCCCCCGCCCCCCCGGGCGCCGCTGGACGGAGGGACGGAGCGAGGGATGAGCAGGTGCCGCTGCCAAGAGCCGCCAGTTGCCCAGGAAACAATTTCTTTGTCCCCCCTGAAAAGCTGCAGCCGCCGCAAACAAGAAGTTTATTGAGCCGCGGCCGGCGCGGGGCCCCCCCGTTCCCTCCTCGCGACACCCCGACACCCCCCAGGGCCCCCGGAACCCCCCCCATGCCCTGTGGGCCCTGCTCGGGGGGCACAGCCGCGCTGGGGGACCCCCAGAGCCCCTCACTCCCTCAACCCCACTGCCCCTCCCCGGCCTGGGCAGGGGGCACAGCCGGGACGCCCCCACCCAATCGGGCCATGGCCCGGGGAGGGGGTGAGGGGACACGGGGACTCCGAGTCCGTGCCAGCCTCGTGCCACCACCTCCAGCGCGTCACCCGCGAAAGGTGCAAGGGGGAGGAGCGCTGGGCCCGTGGGTGCTGGGGGGCTGCCCCACACCCCCTCCTCTCACCCCCCTGGGCAGGAGCGCAGGGACCCCGCGGAGGGGCAGCCCCGCCCTCAGCACCCCCGGCCCGAGCGGCAGCGGTAGCTCCAGCCCCGGGACAGCAGTTTGGGCATGTCTCACCTGCCCCCAGCCTTCATCCTCCCTCCTCCTCATCGCTTCAGACTCCCTTCCTTCTCCTGGTCCCTCCAGTCTTCCTCCTTTCTCATCCTCTTCCTCCAGCCTTCCCCTCTCCTTCCTCCTCGTCGCTCCAGTTTTCCTCCCTTCTCTTCATCACTCTAGTCTCCATCTACCATTTCTCTTCTCTCCACTCCTCTGGCCTTCCTCTCTCCTCTTCCTCATCTCTTCAGACTTCATTCCTCCTCCTCACCTCTCCATCTTTCCTATCGCTCCCCTCGTCCCTCCATCCCTACTTCCAAGCCTTCCTCCCTCCTCCACATCCCTCTGCCCTCCACCCCTCCTTCCTCATCATCACTCCAATCTCCTTCCCTCCTCTTCATCCCCCCAGCCTGCCTCTTAGTCCTCCTCCTGGTCCCTCCATCCTTCATCTCTCCCTCTTCCCCATCACTCCAGCCTGCCTCTCTCCCTGCCTCCCTCCTCCTCCTCACTTTCCAGCCTTCCTCCCTCCTCCCCATCCCTCCGCCTTCCACCCCTCCCTCCTCCTCATCACTCCATCCTTCCTCCCTCCTCCTCCTCACTCCAACCTCCCTCTCTCTGTCTCTCCATCCTCCACAGCCTTCCTCCCTCCCCCCTTCTCCTCCCCATCACTTCAGCCTCCCTCCTCCTCCTCCTCGTCCCTCCAGCCTCCCTCCCCGCCGTGCCCCCCGCCCGGGCTCACCCTGCCCGAGGCAGACGAGGGTGGGCAGGCGGCACTGGCTCACGATGGCGTCGAGGGGCAGCGCCGCGGGGCTCCAGCGGAGCCGGGCCAGCCCCGCCGCGAGCTTCTCCATCGCATCGCGGCTCAGGCCGGCCCCGGGCCGGGCTCCATCGCCGCCGCCGCCGGGCCGGGGCCGGGGCCGGGGGCGGGGGGCGGCGGGAGCGGGGCAGGAGGAGCCGCCCCCCGCCCGCCCCCGGCCCCTCCTGCCCGCCCGCCCCGGCAGGCGGGACCCCCCCGGCGGGGGCGGGGGAGGCGGCGGCGGGCGGGGACCCCTGGGCCGGGCATCCACCCGAGGCTGGGCATCCCCCCCGGGCCGGGCAACCCCCTCGGGTAAGGTAACCCCCCCGGGACGGGCACACCCCCCCTTCAGACCGGGCATCCCCCCCGGGCTGGGCATCCCCCCCAGACCGGGCATCTCCCCCCTGGGCCGGGCATCCCCCTCGGACCGGGCATCCCCCCTGGGCCGGGCATCTCCCGGCAGAGCCGCTCCGGGGGCGTCCGGGGAGGACGCGCTGCCCCGCGGGGTGGGGGCGGCTCCACCCGCGCCCTCCGGTGTCCCGGGGGGGGCTCAGCCCCTGCTCCCTCCGGGGTCCCGGGGGTTCAGCTCCCTCCGGGGTCCCGGGGGTTCGGCTCTCTGTGGCCGCCGAGGGAACGTGGCGAGGGGCGCCCCGGACCCCCCCATCCCGCCCCGTCCCGCTGCCGGAGGAGCTGCCGGGGAGTTCCAGGGGTGGCTGCGGGGATTCAGGGGGGCACAGAGGGACCAGTGGGGCACAAGCGGGACCCGGTGCCGCCCCACACCGCGACCTCCCGCCTGAGACCCCCCGAGCCAGCGCTGTCGCACAAACACGGGGCAGGAATGACACCGGCACAGGGGGACCCCGGCAGGGGCACCACGCTCGGGGGGTACCCCCGGCAGGGGCATCGCCGTCCCGGGAACCCCCCCGGCAAGGACGTCACTATCGGGACACCCTCCCGGCAGGGACATCCCTGTCGCAGGGACCCCCGTCAGGGGCGTCACCGTTACACCGAGAAGAGACCCTGCCCGTGGGGACTGAGCCCCCCGTGAGTTGGGGACACCAGCCCCGTGGGGTCCCCGCACGCCCCGCGCTGGGGAAACCCTCCGTCCCTGGCTCGGGGGGCGGAGAAGCCCCGGCCGAGCCCGCAGCGCTCTGTCCTGGCCCCCTCCGCCTTTGCTCGCTGTTTCCGCACAGCCTCGCACGGCCGGAGACTGGGATGAGGAGGATGGAGGGGAGGAAGCAGCAAGTGCCTGCGGGGCCAGTGCCCAGCCCCGGGGACATGTCACCCCCTGACCCCCCTGACCCCCCAGGCCAAGCACGGGGGCGGCTGCCGGGGGAGATGGAGCAGGAAGCGGATGGAACAGGGATGGAACAGTGAGAGGGATGAAACAGGAACAGAGAGGGGCAGGAAGGGAGATGGAACAGGGATGGGTCGGAGCGGGGATGGGGACAGCAGGGAGGATACAGCGGCACAAAGAGAATGGGGAAAGACTCAAGTCTCACGGACAGGGATGACAAGGACCGGCAGGACACCGGGAGCCGCCGCGGTGTCTCTGGACCCCCCTCCCCGAGCCCCTCCGAGAGCCCCTCACACAGAATTCCCCCATCCAAGGTTGACGGCTCTCCAGGGCTCCCACCTCGCGAGCCGCCGGATGGACTCCCCTTCCCACTGGAGAATGTGGATGAGTCCCCAGGGATGGGGGGGATTTGGGATTGCTGAGCTGCCCCCCACGGCCCCGTCTCCCTCGAGGGGGCTCAGGGGCTGCCGGGGCCGTGACACACTCACAGCGTGATCGATCCCCAACAGCGGCGCAGAACAGGCGCCATGGGAACAGGGACACCACGGGAACAGGGACACTGGGAACAGGGACACCGTGGCAGCAGGGATACTGTGGGAACAGCGACACCATGGGAACAGGGACACCGTGGCAGCACAGATACCACGGGAACAGGGACACCATGGGAACAGGGACACAGTGGCAGCAGGGACACTGTGGCAGCAGGGACACTGTGGCAGTACAGATACCACGGGAACAGGGACACCATGGGAACAGGGACACCACGGGAACAGGGACACCATGGGAACAGGGACACCGTGGCAGCACAGATACCACGGGAACAGGGACACCACGGGAACAGGGACACCATGGGAACAGGGACACCATGGCAGCAGGGACACTGTGGCAGCAGAGGGGCAGCAGCACAAACGTGTCTCGTGCTATCACAGGGACAGGCCCTTGCCGGGCTTTGCAGGGAAGTGACATCTCCAGCCCCCCAAAGGCTGCAGGAGACCCGGGACACCCCCAGCCCTGGGGCTCCAGAGCTGTTGGGTGGGGAGGGGACCAGCAAAGACAGGTGGGGAGGGCCACGGGCTGGGCTGTGAACACTGGCCTGGCATGGGGTCTCTTGGGGAGCTGCAACACCCACCCCTGCTTCCCATCCATGGGACCAACGGGGGTGCAGAGGGATGGGCTGGAACAGCTCCTGTCCCTAGAAATGTTGGCAAAGGTCCTGCCCCAGAGCAGACAGCAGCAGAGACCTCACAGCCCCGAGAGCTGGGTGTCCCCCACCCACGGGGGCTCCAGGCTGGAATGCAGCAGCCACTGCACTTCCCACCATCCTGCCCTCGGCAAACACCACCTGTGGCTTTGGGAAGGCAGAAGGAACAGCTGTACCTCCAGCCAAACCACTCCTGAAGGCTCGGGAGAGGGGAGGAATCATCCCACCAGAGGCAATTCAAGGGGGCCCAGGAAGTCACCACTGCAAGTTTATAAAAGCTTTTATTTGCTCTTGGTACGACCAAGAATGGGACAGTGATCTTTTATACAATTTGATACAGTAAGTGGTACAAAAGAATGTGTTTTAAATAAAAAGCCAGAGTGGAGTAGCAAAAATATTAAAAGATTAAGTAAAAAATTGTCAGCATGGGAATTAATCCAAGACCTTGCTGCTGTTTTATTCCACCAGGTGACCGCGGCCCCCACGGCCTGTGGCACTCGTGGGACAGAGCCAAGCCCAGGTTTGGTTGATCAGGACCAATTGAATCATTTCACATGTTTTTGTGACAGGGGCTGGGGGCACCGAGGGGGCTGCTCTGTCTCTGCCCCACGCCCAGGGCTGGGGCTCCCAGCACAGCCTGGTTTGGGACCAGCAGGGAGTTCAATACCAGAGGAAATCAAACCACTGCAAACTCCTCCAACATCAGTGTTGTCTGGGGGTCTCTCTGGTTTCAGCAGCAGCACCAGCTCGTGCTGCTCGACCCCAACGCCCGCGGGTGCAACTCGTGGTTGGACAGGAACAGAAATAGACCAAATAGAAATATTTCAGTTTATTAACTGGGGAAGGAGGGGGACCGAGGCGGCAGCGAGGAGTTCCCAGCGAGTGGCCGGGGCTCCCCTGGGGCTCGCACCAAGCACAGCGTCTGCAAAGGGGTTACACTGAGGGGCCGAGCCCCTGGAAGCAAATAAAAAGCTCACGTTTAAAACAAGGATTATACAAAAAAACCTTGCTGTATATTTCGCCATTTTTTCCCTTTTTGATCATGTTAGAAAGTGCAGATTTAACCAGCAGTGGCCTGGCTCTGTCAGACGCTGAGCGGAGCCGGCGCCCGGCCCGGCCCCACAGCCACTCGCCTGGGAAGGGTTAACACACAGGGGACAGCGGGACAGGGACACACCTGGTGAGTCACTACAGGGAGGGAGACCCCTCGGTGGGTCACTCCGGGGAAGCCGCTCCGAGCGAGGAGTTCCACGTTAAAACACCGTCATTTCAGCAAAATTCACTCAGCGTTACCGAGGATCGCCCGGACAGTCCGACCCCTGTGGCAGCAGCGAGGCACAGGCGTGGCCCAGGAGCGGCAGCTGGGGCTGGGAGGCAGCGGCGTGTCCACCCTCGGCGTGTCCACCACGGCGTGTCCACCCTCGGCGTGTCCACCCTCGGCGTGTCCACCCTCGGCGTGTCCACCCTGGCGTGGCCGCGGCCGGAGCAGCTCAGGCTGCGCGTGGGGTTGAACGGGACGGCCGCGCAGACGCTCCCGCGGAACGAGCACTCGGCACCGGGACCAGGGTCCCGAGCCCTCCTTCAGCCAGCACAGAGCCCCCAGGCGCGGGCGGCACCGGCACGGGCCCCCAGGCACGGGTGGCACCGGCCCGGAGCCCGGGAGGGAGCGCAGGGAGCTGGAAGCGCCGGTCAGTCCGTGCCGGGCACCGCGCCCGGCCGGGCTCACCCGCCGCGCTCCCAGCGCGGGATCCGGGGCAGGGCTGGCCCAGCTCAGCTCGGACACTGCTCAGCGCAAAGTTTCCAGGGAGGGAATAAATGAAACTGCCAACTGGCTGGATTTTATTCCTCTCTTTCCCTTCCAATCCAGTTCACTCGGCTCCCGAACCCCTCGGAGCGGCCGACAGGGAGAGCCCCTCGGAGCTCGTGTTAATGACCCGCTGTCCGTTTGGGAATCGCTTGTTATATTCATACACAAAGTAGACAACCACATCACCCTCATAGAAACTAGTGCATGCAAATAACTCTTCCATGGGGAAACCCCGGGGCTACGGGGACAGGGTCGCTATGAGGACATGGCTACAGGGGTTAGTAGGATCTCCACATCGTTACCTCGGAAGCTAAATCAGTGCTTTGTATTAAATTTTTGGCAAACACTCGGCGTTGCCTTCCTTTCCATTAACACATCACACCATGAAGAAATGCAAATCAAAGCAGCATGCAGGCAAAAAGAAAAGGACAGAGCGGCAAAGGGAGAAAAGAAAGTGGCAGCAGAAGAGCTGGGACTGGCAGGATCGCCAAGAGGAGACACAGCAGGTTACGCAGCGTTTGGTTTTGCACCACCCTTTGTCCTCGATGCATGACACCAATGGTACAGAAAGCAATCACTACAGAGGTCAGACTCAATGGCACGGGGGATGGGATGCCTCCTGCACATGCTTTCACCAGAAAAGAAGAAAAGAAAGTGAAAATAAAAGTTCCTTTTTCCACATAAGGCACAGGACAAAGAAACCCCACTCACGGACTCAAGGCGAAAATGAGTGTTTTCCTGGCTCTTGCTGATGCATCTAGAGAATATGGGGACTCAAGCACATGATCCATGACAGAAAATTCCACTGTTGTACAAAATCAATTGTTAATTCTAACTTTTATTCTTATACAATTTGCAGAAGAGTCGAGTATGATGGCTCTGGGGGTCAGTGGCAGGAGGGGCGGGGCTATAATACAACCCAAACGTAGTGGTGAGTTGAGCAGGTACATGGAACATGAAGTCACCGAGATGAATTTCCTATACATGTGGCTGAGAAAACTGGAGTAGGCAAAGCTGTCCTAGCCAGAAAACCAGGGGGAGGCAGGAGCTCGTTAAGATGAGGAACAAAACATTGGCTTAAGGTTAAAAAACGGGCAGAGTGGTTTGTTTTGCAGCGAGAAAAAAGGGGCGGTGGATGGCGATTGGTGAGAGAGGAGAAGGTTCAGCAGCACTTGCTCTTCCAGCCCGTCACCCCACCACCACTGCTGATATCTACATTTTCACTGTTGGGCTCTTTTACAGGGGTCTGCAAGGAAACAAGTGAGAACAGTTAGATGGCTTGGGGTACTCTGGGGAAAACATTCAGAGCCAGAGAGACGGCGGCTGACAAGGCCTGACATCACCAGACAACACTGGGAGCAAATGTGCACAAAGAGCTCCACAGAAACGCAGGGAATCCTCCCCCCGCTCCAGCACAAACATGGAAAACCAATTTAAGTGGGTTTTTTGTTTGGTTTGATTTAAATAAACAACTGGAAAGCTGGGAAAAAACCCAGTGTTTGAACTTGGACCACCCCAAAGTCAAGTGGAACTATTTTAGGTCCTGCTCTCGGAGCCAACGCTGGACTTGGTGGAAAGCAAATCCCAGCCTACAACCAACACAAGCTGAACTCCAATGCTGTGAACTAATGACCTTCAAAAACCACAGTTTTTGTGGATAAAGAGGGGTTGTTCCAAGCCTCTGCTTCCTGCTCCTCTGGACAGCAGCTCCCAAGGCAGAGGACACACAGACTCCTCCATGTTACAGGATGGAACTTGGTGGGACCAAAGCAAAGTCCCCCTTGTGTGGGTTTGATCCTACACCAACATCTACTTCCAGCTGGTTGGAAACAAACCTAAACCCTCACCACCCCTCAGCCTCTCTATTCTTTTTTTATAACTCTCTGTCACAGCTTTGCACAAGAACCCCCCAGATAATTACAGAGGCCAAAAATGCACATTTGAGGTCCAAAGGGTCAGTACAGTTTGTAGCTCAACCTCCTGTTTACCAAAGGTCAGGGATTTTCACACAGTTTCTCACATAAAGCTTGTCAAAAACTGATTAAGTAACAACTGAGAGCTACAAGTGGGTGACACACTGACAGCATTCACTGGGAGAGAGGAGGAAGGCAGGGCTGAGGCTCAGCATGGGGTTCATTCCTGTTGGAGCAGAAGCACAAATGCCAGGGTTGGCCAATCCATGTGCCTTGAGCTCCACAGCCTTTCCATAACCTGCTCACAGGAGGAATGTTCCAGCACAGGGGTTACTGTGTACTCTGACCCCTGGCTATGGGAGTACATCCCATGGAACCAGCCCTGGAGCCACGCACAGATCCAGCCCAGCTCAATCCTGGAACACCACAGGGACACCCAGGGGGAGCTGATGCATTTTGTGCTCATGAAAGACATCAGGGACACAGGGACAGCAGTGCCCTGCAGCTCTGGGCACACGGGGACCTGGGGACAGCCCAGGGAGAAAACAACCAGCCCTATGGGCTGCCCAGGTGTGCAGGAGGCCAATGGCCCCGGGGCTGTGCCAGCCCTGGTGTGGCAGCAGGGCCAGGGCAGTGCCCGTCCCTGTGCTGGCCCTGCTGAGGCACCTCCAGGGCTGGGGCAGTTCTGGGCCCTCAGCCAAGAGACACCCGGAGGGGCTGCAGCGTGTGCAGGGCAGGGAGCGGAGCTGGGAAGGGGCTGGAGCAGCAGGAGGGGCTGAGGGAGCTGGGGGGGCTCAGCCTGGAGCAAAGGAGGCTCAGGGGGCACCTTCTGGCTCTGCAATCCCTGCCAGGAGGGGGGAGCTGGGACAGGGGGTCGGGCTGTGCCCCAGGGCACAGGGACAGGAGGAGAGGGCACGGCCTCAGGCTGGGCCAGGGCAGGGCAGGGGGCACAGGAGGAGGAATTGGTTGCTGGAAAGGGTGGACAGGCCTGGCAGGGGCTGCCCAGGGAGGTGTTGGAATCACCATCCCTGGAAATGTTCAAAAAACATGTGGATGTGGCACCTGGGGACATGGTCAGTATGGCTTTGGCAGTGCTGGGGGTGGTTGGACTGGATGATCCCAGAGGGTTTTTCCACCCTTGACCATCCCTAAGGATTCTGTGCTCCCTGGGGCTGTCCCAGTTCCTCCAACCCCCCGAGGGGGAGTTCAATGAGGGGGGGGGGGGTCGGGCTGTGCCCCAGGGCACAGGGACAGGAGGAGAGGGCACGGCCTCAGGCTGGGCCAGGGCAGGGGGGATATTGGGAACAATTCCTTCCTGGAAAAGGTGGTCAGGCACTGGCCCAGGGAGGTTTGGAGTTCCCACTCCTGGAGGGATTTAAAAGCTGTGGGGACAAGGTCAGTGGTGGCCTTGGCAGTTCTGGGGGACAATTGGACTCGGTGGTCTCAGGGGGCTTTTCCAACCTCAGTTATTTCACGGTTCTGTGGCATATTGTACCTTTCAGGAAGGGGACCCAACACCAGGTAACTGGTGCAATGGAACCTCCAGGGAAAGGCAGAGGGCAGGAGCTGATCACTGGGAATGCTGGGAGGGACAGAGCTCCTTCCTCTGTTCATCCACCACACCCAAACTTCCCTACAGGCCCTTGGGAGCTTTCAGACAATGCAGTGACAGAGATGGTGGCAGGGAAAGGACAATTCTCACCTCACCAATGCAAAGGTTTTAACTCCAAACACAAGAATGAGTTTAAGGGCCAAACAAGCACAACTCTCAGTTCCTCACTTCTTTGATGTGTATTATTCCCTGTAGGTACCACCCCCACAACAACAAACCATCAGACAAGCTTCAGATGTTCAACACTGCCCTTCAGGGACTCGCTTGCCTCAGCACACCAAAGTCAGACACTCAGGTGAACATCAAAAGCTGTGGGAGGTGAGATGTGAGGATGTTGGTTCAAAGGAGTGCTGGGAGCACCTACCTTTCGGAGAATGTCTTCTGCTAACGTGAGGAATGCCTTCTCAATGTTTATATTTGCTTTTGCACTAGTTTCGAAAAACCTAATACCGTGCTCCCTGGCAATCTGCACAAAGAGAGAGGGAGGTCAGTGAGCCTGGACATTCCAGCAGTGCTGCCACCACCCTGGGAGCAGCAGCACGGAGAGAGCAGGGAATACTGGCCATGAACGTGAGCCCAGGTGGGCAGGAGACCAATGGCCCCGGGGCTGTGCCAGCCCTGGTGTGGCAGCAGGGCCAGGGCAGTGCCTGTCCCTGTGCTGGCCCTGCTGAGGCACCTCCAGGGCTGGGGCAGTTCTGGGCCCTCAGCCAAGAGACACCCGGAGGGGCTGCAGCGTGTGCAGGGCAGGGAGCGGAGCTGGGAAGGGGCTGGAGCAGCAGGAGGGGCTGAGGGAGCTGGGGGAGCTCAGCCTGGAGCAAAGGAGGCTCAGGGGGCACCTTCTGGCTCTGCAATCCCTGCCAGGAGGGGGGAGCCGGGACAGGGGGTCGGGCTGTGCCCCAGGGCACAGGGACAGGAGGAGAGGGCACGGCCTCAGGCTGGGCCAGGGCAGGGGCAGGGGGCACAGGAGGAGGAATTGGTTGCTGGAAAGAGTGGGCAGGCCCTGGCAGGGGCTGCCCAGGGAGGTTTGGAGTGCCCAGCCCTGGAGGTGCCCAAGGCAGGACTGGCCGTGGCACTGAGTGCTCTGGGCTGGGGGACAAGGTGGGCATTGGGCACAGGGTGGGCTCCATGGGCTGGGAGGGCTTTGCCAAGGTGGGCATTGGGCACAGGGTGGGTTCCATGGGCTGGGAGGGCTTTTCCAGCCTCAGTGACTCTGGGATGCTGTGACTCTCCCAGTCCCTGCAGCACCAGCCAGACAAGGTGGCTCAGAAGAAGTTTTGGAACTTTCTGATTCTGTAACAGCAATTAAAGTGTATTTACATAATCACAATCCATGTCTGGGAGTAAAAGGATGGACAACACACACTGTCACATGGTGAGGAACTTAAAGGATGTCTGGGAAGTTTGAGTGATCCAAAGAAGCAGAAGCAGAACTGCAGCTGAACTCCTGCCATTCATGGCAGCTTCCAAGAAAACATTCCCAGGACTCACAGTCCATGAGCAAATCCAGGTGCTGTGTCCATACCCTGTCACATCCCACCAGGTCTCCCAGCCCCTGGAGCTGGTGGAAGTCCTGGCAGCGATTTGCTGACTGGATAAGGAAGTTTTTGTGCCACTCACCTGTTCACCTTTTGCTTTAGGGACAACTCTTTTATCTTCCATGTCACACTTGTTTCCTAACAGCATCCTCTCCACGTCCTCATTGGCGTGCTGCAAGGACAGCACAGGTCACACCCCTGCCCCAGCACTGCCCCCTCCTCACCCTGGGCTGCCCAGGCTGCCCCCAGCACTGCCCCCTCCTCACCCTGGGCTGTCCAGGCTGCCCCAGCACTGCCCCCAGAACTGCCCCCAGCACTGCCCCCTCCTCACCCCGGGCTGCCCAGGCTGCCCCAGCACTGCCCCCTCCTCACCCTGGGCTGCCCAGGCTGCCCCCAGCACTGCCTCCTCCTCACCCTGGGCTGCCCTCAGCACTGCCCCCTCCTCACCCTGGGCTGCCCAGGCTGCCCCAGCACTGCCCCCTCCACACCCCGGGCTGCCCAGGCTGCCCCAGCACTGCCCCCTCCTCACCCTGGGCTGCCCAGGCTGCCCCAGCACTGCCCCCTCCTCACCCCGGGCTGCCCAGGCTGCCCCAGCACTGCCCCCTCCTCACCCTGGGCTGCCCAGGCTGCCCCCAGCACTGCCCCCTCCTCACCCTGGGCTGCCCAGGCTGCCACCAGCACTGCCCCCAGAACTGCCCCCAGCACTGCCCCCTCCTCACCCTGGGCTGCCCAGGCTGCCCCAGCACTGCCCCCTCCTCACCCTGGGCTGCCCAGGCTGCCCCAGCCCAGGCCAACAGGTACACTTTGAATTTGGTGATGTTCAATGCTGCCAAAATTGAGCCCCATCCACTGGAGTGCTGGAGGAACAAGCTGTAATTAAAACCAGCCTCCTAATTACTTCCTAGAGCTGGTTCATTATTTCTCCTCCAGACTTTGCTGGTGCACAATGAGGAGGATGAGCCAGGGGATAAAGAGGGACTGGGGAGGAAAACAGGGAGGAAGAGAGGAAAAGAGGGAGGGGGAGAGGAAAAGAGGGAGGCAGGACTCAGAGAAACGTGGGAGGGAAGGAAAAGAGGTTTGGAAAGGCAGAGATTGCTCAGGGGTCAGCAAAGGGAACAGGGAGGGAGGGGTTGGTGTTTCCTGAGTGGTGTCAGGGCAGGAGGACACAGGGCCAGCCTGGGCAGGGAGGAGGAACCCAAATCCATCCATGGCCTTCAGCACAGGCCTCTCTGGAGGGAGAGTAAGGATCATTTATCATCAGTCCTGGCTAACCTGGGTGGTGCCAGACACCTGGAGGTGCCAAAGTGATGCCCATCTCCGAGAAGGGCTGGGAGAAGGATGCAGGAACTCCAGGCCTGTCATCCTGACCTCTGTGCCAGGGCAGGTCATGGAGCAGATCCCCCTGAGTGGGATCACGTGGCACACACAGCACAGGCAGGGCAACAGGCCCAGCCAGCACAGGTTTGAGACAGGTCCTGCTTGACCAGCCTGACCTGCTTCTGTGCCAGGGTGACCTGCTAATGGATCAAAGGCCTGGATGCACCTGCCAGGACTCCAGTGAAAGCTTTGACACCATTTCTCATGGAATTCTCCTGGAGAAACTGGCTGCTCATGGCCTGGACAGGTGTGCTCTTCAGTGGGTTAAACCTGGCTGGTGGCCCAGGGAATGGTGGGGAATGGGGCCACATCCAGCTGGGAATGGGGCCACATCCAGTGGGAATGGGGCCACATCCAGCTGGGCACACAGGGACCAGCCCTGGGACCAGCCCTGTTTCACATCCTTAGTGATGATCTGCACGAGGGCACCGAGGACACCTCAGTCAGTGCAGGGATGGCACCAAGCTGGGTGGGATGTGGATGTGCCAGAGGGCAGGAAGGCCCTGCAGAGGGATCTGCCAGGCTGGATCCATGGGCTGAGGCAGAGTGAGGGGCAACAAGTGCCAGGTCACAACAGCCCCCTGGAATGCTCCAGGCTGGGGACAGAGGGGCTGGAAAGCTGGAAAAGGACCTGGGAATAGTTTTTTTCCCAAAAAGGGCTGTCCAGCCCTGGCACAGCTGCCCAAGGCAGGGCTGGAGTCCCCCTTCCTGTGGGGATTTAACAGCCCTGTGGATGTGGCACTTGGGGACATGGTCAGTGGTGGCCTTGGCAGTGCTGGGTTGGACTGGGTGGTCTCAGAGGGCTTGTCCAACCTCAGTGCCCCCATGACTCCTGCAGACACTCCATCCCTGAGCTTCTCCCTAACAAAAAAAAGCTTCCTAAGTTGTCAAACACCCCTTTTAAAGCCCCAGTAACTGAGCAGCCTCCACAGAGCACCTGAAGCAGCTGCACAGGTTTGTGTGACACAGATGGAAAGACAGGAGGGCACCCAAAGCACTTCCCAGCCCTGATGGGGTGAATCACACCCATCACTCACCTGGACACCACTGGGTTTTTTAATCAAAGCTCCTGCAGAGTCTGAGGGGCTCAGTTCCCAGTTCAGATGGAACTCACTGCTGAGCCTCCTCCTGTGCTGTACCCACCACGCTGCACCTCTCCAGGATGGCTCCCCATTTCCCATGCTGGGAAATTCAAGTCCCAGCACCCCAAGTTTGCTCTGCTGCTTTCCCAGCCCCAGTGCTGCCCTGGGCAGTGCCAGCCAGCCCTCACCTGCTGTGCCCTGCTCTGCAGGGCCCCTTCCATGCTTTCTAGGAAAACCCAAACATCTATTCCATTGGGAACAGCACTGCAAAAGCAAGAACTACCAGTTGTGCTGCCCCCTTAGCACCTCAGAATTCCTGGAGGAAGAACTCTTGGGGACTCAGGCACTTAATGCCTCCACATCAGCTGCTTCTGCTTCACTAGATCTTGCTTGAAATGTCCCAGCCTCCCTGTCCTGGTTCTCCTGTGCCAAGGACAACAACCAGCTACACAACCCCCCCAGCAGCAGGTGCCATGGTACCTGCACCAGCCAGGAGAGGAGGAGCCTCCAACCACTTCAGGAGGTGACTGTGAGGGAGGGGAGGGGGGGATACATAATTATCTGGGAGGATTTACTCAGTGGCACTTAGGAAATAGTTACTCCAGTAGTAACAGGTTGGGTAGCTCCTCTGCAGCTCAAGGGTTGGTGCTGCCCCTCTGCACACCCCCTGAGGTGGCAGCTGCCCCAGACCTGCTCCTCCCAGTTCCAGCTCTGTTCCTCTCCTCCCACCTCTCTCCAGCACAGACACAAGGTTTGCTCAGGTACAAACTGGGTATTTTGGGACACCAGTGGCTCCTGTGCAGAGTCCCAGCCCTCCATGGCAGTGCTGAGGGGAGAGTGGAGGGGACCCAGGGCACCCAAAGCCCCGTGTGTGCCACCTCCTGCCAGGGCTGGAGCAGACACTGAGCTCCGGGGGCTCCTCCCGTGCTCAGCGGCCACACAGACAGCTCAGCCCGGGGGTCTCATGGACTTCACCCACCTCATCTATGTTTCTGAGCCACTTGCTGATGTTCTCAAAGCTCTTGGCGTTGGTGATGTCGTACACCAGCATGATGCCCATGGCTCCTCTGTAGTAGGAGGTGGTGATGGTGTGGAACCGCTCCTGCCCCGCCGTGTCCCTGCACAAAACACACACAGGCCACGTCAGGGCCGCTCCAGGGCCACCAGCACGGGCCACCAGCAGGGCAGGGGCTCTGCTGCACCACTCCCCAGGGCTCCCCAGGAGCCTGGGACTGCAGCCCACAGTGACCCGACCCAGCTGCCCCATCCCCAGAGGGTCCCTCTCCACTCCAGCCACTGCTGAGCAGCCACAGAGACAATCACTCCAACACCTTCTGGCTCTCAGACTTCACACTGAGAGGAATTTGGTTTTCACACGAGATTTATAAAGCTTTAACTTGATCTTACAACTGCATATTCTGAAATTTTCAGTCCAAGTGTATGAAACAGAGCTCAGGAAGTGCTGTGATGTTAAATGCTGATGTCTGTGAGCTGAAAAGTGATCATGCAACATTAATGACAGTCTGGATTTTCCCACCTCACTCTGGGACCTTTGATGGGATGGATGAGATTGGTTAAACAAACCTGCATGTCAATACATTGAGAATGAGGAGTTAAATTCAAGTTCTACAGTCTTTCAAGGGACATGAACCCAACAGATCACAGGTTTAGAGACAGTTCTCAGTGACACTGCTCAGATGTGGAGCTGTTGGAGAGTTCAGAGGAGGCCCCGGAGATGCTGCAGGGCTGGAGCCCCTTTGGAGCCAGGCTGGGAGAGCTGGGGGGGTCACCTGGAGAAGAGGAGGCTCCAGGGACACCTGAGAGCCCCTGGCAGGGCCTGAAGGGGCTCCAGGAGAGCTGGAGAGGGACTGGGGACAAGGGATGGAGGGACAGGACACAGGGAATGGCTTCCCACTGCCAGAGGGCAGGGATAGATGGGATATTGGGAAGGAATTCCTGGCTGTGAGGGTGGGCAGGCCCTGGCACAGGTTGGGCAGAGCAGCTGTGGCTGCCCCATCCCTGGGAGTGTCCAAGGCCAGGCTGGACAGGGCTTGGAGCAACCTGGGACAGTGGAAGATGTCCCTGCCATGGCACGGGGAGGGACTGGATGATCTTCCATGTCCCTTCCAATCTAAACCATTCTCATTCCATGATTCCAGGAAACACTGCCTGTCACCACACCCAGGACAAACTCCTGCAAATCATCTCCACAGACCTCCCCTCACACCCCGTTTATTCTCTCTCTCCATGAGTTCTGTTCCCCCTTGCCAGCACCTTCCCCAGGTCATTCCCTCTCACTCACTCCTATCACACAGGACAGTGCTGGAAAAGCCTTACCAAACCCACCAAAGCATTTGGGATCTGTGATTCCTCCCTCCTGGAGGATCCAGCAGCTGCACAGGAACAATTCTCAGTGGTTTGACACAACCTGCTCCTCACTGCTTGTCACACCCCACACCCACCTCACCTGGTTAACTCCTCCAGTGCTGCTTCTGGCACCTGGAGCTCAGCTCATGGGAGAGGGGAAAGCTGGGGAGGGAAAAAGCAAAGGACACAGAGTGCCTCCCTTTTGGTTTTTTTGTTGTTTTTTTTTTTAATAAATCCTACAGCTGCCCTTTCCCCTTGCTAATGGATTCCCCATTCATTATTCAGAGATAACTCCTAATGGATGGGAGATTAGAGCCGGACAGAGGCAAACACAGGAAGTGAGTTACGGTTCTCCAAGTGCCCACAGGGCTGGACCCGCCCTGAGCAAACTGCAGAGACACAGCCCGAGCCACAGCCCTGTTTGCTGCCCTGGGCCCATCCCTTTGCTCAAACCTCTGGGATATTGTGGGAACGGGCTCTGGGGGTGCAGGGAATGCTGCGGGAGGCACAGACAGGTGGAAGCTGGAGAGCTCTCCGGGCTCACATAAAGGTGGGCAGGGATTATGGAGCCAGCCAAGGAAAAGGAAGCACAGGAGCAAACAGAGAGAGCTCAGATGGTTCAGCTGCAAAGTGAAGACAAAGGTCATCCTGTGGGACTGGGAAAAGGAGGAGCACAAGCAAAGTGAAAAATCTATTTGAATTATTCTCATGCCAACATTAAAATATGCATTAGCTGTATCATATTAGAGGGTTCACCCACAGAGAAAGGAGTTTCTGGGACAGCTTTCCGGCTGACCTGGCAGAGACTGAAGAAACCTGAAAGTGTATTATGATTTATTGATGAAGGACTCACACAGCTGCAACAAGAAGAGATTAGATCTGATGATCTGTGAACATCCTTCCAGTCCACAGTGCCCGAAATGAAGGTTTGGACACATTAAACCAAGTCATTCCCAGCAAAATGATCCCAAGAATTTTACTCCTGTACCACTATTTTTCCTTACAGTAAGTGCCACACTGTGCAGCAGGACACTGCAATGGAGACACGGTGCTGCTGGCACAGGATGTGCCTTCATGGGAAGGGTGGGCAGGCCTGGCAGGGGCTGCCCAGGGAGGGTTGGAGTGCCCAGCCCTGGAGGTGCCCAAGGCAGGACTGGCCGTGGCACTGAGTGCTCTGGGCTGGGGGACAAGGTGGGCATCGGGCACAAGGTGGGCTCCATGGGCTGGGAGGGCTTTGCCAAGGTGGGCATTGGGCACAGGGTGGGCTCCAGGGGCTGGGAGGGCTTTGCCAAGGTGGGCATTGGGCACAGGGTGGGCTCCATGGGCTGGGAGGGCTTTGCCAAGGTGGGCATCGGGCACAGGGTGGGCTCCATGGGCTGGGAGGGCTTTGCCAAGGTGGGCATCGGGCACAGGGTGGGCTCCATGGGCTGGGAGGGCTTTGCCAAGGTGGGCACCAGGCACAGGGTGGGCTCCATGGGCTGGGAGGGCTTTGCCAAGGTGGGCACCAGGCACAGGGTGGGCTCCATGGGCTGGGAGGGCTTTGCCAAGGTGGGCATTGGGCACAGGGTGGGCTCCATGGGCTGGGAGGGCTTTGCCAAGGTGGGCATCGGGCACAGGGTGGGCTCCAGGGGCTGGGAGGGCTTTGCCAACCTGTAACTCTGGGATTCTGTGCTCTGTGAGGTATTTCGTAACTGTCAAATTTCAGCTTTTCTGAGAAATATTCAGACAGGAAAAAACCCAAAAAAATCTCTAACAAGAGAAGTACCTGACTTGCCAAAAGAATATGTTCCCCCTGAGCTCTGCAGGTGCTGAACAGCCTGCAAAGCCCTCACTCAGCACAAGGCACTACCTTAAGATGTTCTGGGTAAGTGCAGAATTAACGAGGCTGATGGCACCCGGGCAGGGGAGCTGAGGGCAGCTCTGGCTGTCCAGCACCACCTGCACACCCCAGGGAATTCCCACTCCTGGAATTATCTGGGATTGCTACTCCACAGTGCTGCTCCAGGGCTGAGGATTATTCCTGCAAGGAGCTCCTTGCTGAATAGGACAAGGTTGTGAGGACACTTTTCTGGCCCCGTGAATGTGCTGCCAGCACAGACACACCGAGGCAGAAATGCCACTTTGTGCCTTCCACACAGGTAAGGGCTGCACTCTGCAAACGTGGAGCTGTTCCTGAGGTTTGGGATCAGCCAGCAAGGCTGCAGGAAACAGCCTGACACACAGATGTTATTGAAGGCAGGAGAGTCAGAGGAGCAGCTAAGCAGGAAAAAAGGAAAGCTTTACATCTTTAGGTGACAGGGATGTTCCCTTGAGCCTGGGCTTCACCAGGATGGCAATGCCAGCTCTGCCCTTTGTGCCTCCCCACAGGCACCCCCAGCTGTACCTGGACAGGCCAGAGGTTTTCCAGCTTCCACTTCCCTGTGGTTCGAGGACTTGTGGAGCCAAAGATCCCCTCTGTGGATTCCACTGTCCCTTTGAGAAATCCCCTGGCCACACCTGCAGCTCCCACAACATCCTGTGAGGACCTTCCCAGCCTCACATCAATTCCTGGTGTTTCCCACGTGCCACCTCACTCCAGAATGGATGTTCTGGTGCTGGGAAAGGCACTGAGTGCTGCCAGCCCCTCCCTCCCTGCCCAGTGTGGTGCTGCAGATGTGCCCTGAGATGCTGAGGAGCTCCCACCCTCCCAGCCGTTCCCTCAACAGCCCCTTCCCTGCAGGCAGTGCTGACAGACCCGTGTGTGCCCCTGCACTGACACACCCCCTTCCTGCCCTCTGGAAACCACCGGGAAAACCACAGTTCATTTCTCCACGGCTCCATTATGCTGATGAGTTCAGGGAATTGCATTGTGCCCAAGACTTTTGCTTTCCATTTCAAAGCAGCTCTGCTGGAGCTCCTCAAGTGTGTGATATCACACTCAGTTCTCAGCTCTATTACCCTGTTCCTCTGAAGTCCTTCAGTGCTTTCCCAAAGCCAACACCACCTTTTCCTGCAGCACTGATCTCTCATTCTGCTCCTTTCTTCTCCCTCCCCTCTCTGCACCATGAGCTTTACTGTATTAATATTTTTCAAGACATTCATCTGTGTCAACCCCTCCAGGTCCCACCCTTTGTAAGTATTTCTACTCCCAAATCTGCATTAATTCCTTCTCCCAAATCCTGGACTGAGCCCATCCTTAGTGACTGTCACACCAACAATTCTCCTCAACACAGGAGTGGTACAATAAACTAACCAAGAAGATCCTCATGTGCTTCCACACAGGATTTGACACACAGAGGTCCTGCTGATGGATCTGCCCCAGACAAGGCTCCTCCAGAAAGCCAATTCCAAGAGCTGTGTCCCATCCTGCTCCTCCCCCACTGGGATTGCCCAGCCTTGCTGGGGCTCCCACAGCTCCCTGGACAGGCACAGCCCCACTGGCACCCAGGTCTCCTCTTATCCCAGTCTCCCCATCCCAAAATGGCTTTACCACAGGCACATTTCCATTTGGAGCACTAGGAAAACACTTTAATCCCAGCTTGATCCTTACCAAGCAACAACCTGGATTTTAATAGCTGGGGAGTATCAAGTTGCTTCCCATCCCTGGCAGGGTTTGACTGAGCCTGACCTTTGTGTTCCTGCTTTACTGCTAAATATACATTTTAGAGGTCAAGGCATGGCTGAGATAGTGCCACGAGTGCTCATTTTCCACAGGCAGGAAGAGAGGGAAGGAGGGTTCCCCTGGGCAGGGAAGGAAACTGTGGGGCAGTGACACAGCTGAAGGATGGACCATCCACAGGGACATGGACAGGCTCGAGGGGTGGCCCAAGGGAATCTCATCAGGTTTAACAAGACCAAGTGCAGGTGCTGCACCTGGGTAGGAACAATCCCTGGGACAACCCAGGCTGGAGATGAACAGATGGAGCCATGGGGAGAATCACTTGGGGGGCTGGTGGGGGAGAGGCTGGACATGGCCCAGCCCAGAATCCCCCCATGCCCTGGGCTGGTCCCACAGCAGGACAGGGGGATTGTGCCCCTCTGCCCCCTCAGGGCAGACCCCAAACCCTGCAGAGCTGCCCCAGCCCGGGGCAACAACAGCACAAGGACGTGGAGCTGCTGCAGCCAGGCCAGAGGAGGCCCCGGAGATGCTGCAGGGCTGGAGCCCCTTTGGAGCCAGGCTGGGAGAGCTGGGGGGTCACCTGGAGAAGAGAAGGCTCCAGGGACACCTGAGAGCCCCTGGCAGGGCCTGAAGGGGCTCCAGGAGAGCTGGAGAGGGACTGGGGACAAGGCATGGAGGGACAGGACACAGGGAATGGCTTCCCAGTGCCAGAGGGCAGGGAGATGGGATAATGGGAAGGAATTGCTGGCTGGGAGGGTGGGCAGGCCCTGGCACAGGTTGGGCAGAGCAGCTGTGGCTGCCCAATCCCTGGGAGTGTCCCAGGCCTGGCTGGACAGGGCTTGGAGCAACCTGGGCTGGTGGGAGGTGTCCCAGCCCATGGCAGGGGGTGGAACAAGGTGAGATTTGATGTCCCTTCCAATCCAAACCATTCTGGGATTCTCTGACTGTCTGATTTTACTTTAAGGTACAAAATCCCATCCCCATCATTCCCAGGCTGTGTCTCAGGAAGTGCTGCCCAGGCCACAATTCTGTTAATCCACCTGCAGTAACTCCTGTGTTGCCTCCAGTTACAACAGCACAATCCATACCCTGGAGCAAGAAGAGCTCCCAGAAGAGCCTCAGGTTTGCACAGGGAATGTTTCCCTAAACCCATCCCATGCTCATTCAGCTGCTGCCTCGAGTGAAGGGTCTTACACAGCTCCTGCAAGTGTGGGGTGAGTTCAAGCCCAGGCAGCAGTGGGGAAATGCAGCTGCACAAACCCCTCCACAGGACACTGCAGCTCCAGGCACTGAGCCACTGCTGGGCACAACTGGTGCAGGGAAAGTGGAAACTGCAGTGCTGAGATTTTATTTCTTTTTTTTTTCATTTTCTGCTTTCCAAGTTCCATTTTGAAAGTGCAATTTGAAACTGGCAGGAACAAGCAGCAGAATCAGCCACAACTTCCCAGTTCTGTGGCATTTCAAAGTTGCCATTGTATAAACCTCAGCTCACCCAGCCCCTCTTCTCCTCTCCAAGGCACCAAACCCCTCAGTGTGCACAGCTCCATTACAGCTTTTTGTCTACATGTGCATTAAACAGCCTCATTTTTCATATTTTCAGTTTTCACATTTCATGGTGGCTTTTCTTGAGTTTAATTATCAATTCCCAGAATGGGTTGGGTGGGAAGGGACCTCAAAGCTCATCCTGCCATGAGCAGGGACACCTCCCACTATCCCAGGTTGCTCCAAGCCCTGTCCAGCCTGGCCTTGGACACTCCCAGGGCTGGGGAAGCCACAGCTGCTCTGCCCAACCTGTGCCAGGGCCTGCCCACCCTCCCAGGGAAGGATTTTTCCCCAATATCCCAGTATCTCTGGATGCCTTGGCCAGGAAGGACAATCCCCCAGCAGGGCCTGCAGCCCTGGAACAGCTCCCAGACTGGCAGCCCAGTGCCTGCTCCTAACTGGGACCCACCTGCACCCACAGACACCAACACTGCAAAGCCACAGAGACTGTTACTAGAGGGGGACAAAAAGGACAAACTCAAGTTCTAAACCAATTCAGGCTCTGAGCAATCAGTAAATGCACAAGGTGAGGAAGGAGCCCACCCAAAGCCACGAGCCAGGAAAAGCCTGACCAGTGTCAGGGTGAAGGATCTCCAGTTCAATGCAGAGCTCCAGGGAAGGAGCTCAGGCTGTCCCACAGAGCAGCACTGGGGTTTGCAGCCACTGAGGAGCTGCCCAGCTGAGCATGGAAAGCCACAGGCCAAGCACAGCTGTGGGTTGCACTTTCTTGCTGACACAAAGAAGGGCTACAAGTCAATTTATAGTCCCAGACTGGAGGCAAGCCTCAGTTTAAAACTTCCTGTTTCAAACCACCTCCCAGTAAATCACAGCCTGTGAGGATCCCCTCCTGCCAAACCCCAGGCAGGGGGTGCCAGCAGCATGTCCAGGGCAGCAGCAGAACCAGTGGCTGCAGCTGCTCCACCTCTCACACACACACAGGGAGGTACCACCACCAAAAATACAGGGCACAGCTGCCAACCTGGATCCCTGGTGGGCTCCCAGGAAGAGCAAACTCCCCTCAGGAGAACCTGCTGGGCAGGAGGCCCTCCCTGCAGGTGCTGGGCTGAGTTACTCACCAGATCTGTAGCTTGATCTTCTTTCCTTGTAATTCAACAGTTTTAATCTTGAAGTCTATCCCTAAAATAAACAAACATATAAATAAGTAATTAGTGTTTATCTACCAAAAAAAAAAGGCAATTCCACATCAGCTCAGAATGGCTGAGACAGAACAGCAGCTTTTTATTTCCTCCACAGGAACATCAGGTAAACCAGGGATGTCCAGGTCCTCTGGAGTGGGAGAGGAGCTCAGAGACCAACAGAGCTCAGACACCAACAGAACCAGGACCTCAGGGGGCTGCACTCAGGCATTGGGCACCTCCAGGGATTGCAGGAAAGATCATGGAATATCCTGAGCTGGAAGGGACCCATAAGGGCCACCCAGACGAGCCCCTGGCCCTGCCCAGGCCACCCCAACGATGCCACCCTGTCCCTGAGAGTGCTGCCCCAGTGCTCCTGGAGCTCTGGCTGTGCCCAATCCCTGGGGAGCCTCACCCAGCAGGGCCATGGCCCCCCTGCCCTCCCTGCAGCACAGACAGGGGGACAGACACTCAGCCCTGAGATCCCTGCAGTGGCAGAGGGGTCAAGCCACACACAGGTTTAACCAGCAATAAAAGGTGAGTTAACAGAGTTAAGCCTCCTGGCTGGGTCCATCCCTGCTCCAGCCTTGGATGGGGAAGAGCCAAAGTCAGGACTTGGCCCAAGAGTGTAGACAGGACTGAGAACTCAGAAGAGCACAGGCCATCCTGACAGAGCAGGTGTTTACTTGTAATACCAACTAATAAAGAATGTCCCCAAGCACCACATCCTCACAGCTTTTAAATCCCTCCAGGGACAGTGACTCCAAACCTCCCTGGGCAGCCCCTGCCAGGGCCTGATCACCCTTTCCAGCAACCAATTCCTCCTCCTGTGCCCCCTGCCCCTGCCCTGGCCCAGCCTGAGGCCGTGCCCTCTCCTCCTGTCCCTGTGCCCTGGGGCACAGCCCGACCCCCTGACCCGGCTCCCCCCTCCTGGCAGGGATTGCAGAGCCAGAAGGTGCCCCCTGAGCCTCCTTTGCTCCAGGCTGAGCCCCCCCAGCTCCCTCAGCCCCTCCTGCTGCTCCAGCCCCTTCCCAGCTCCGCTCCCTGCCCTGCACACGCTGCAGCCCCTCCGGGTGTCTCTTGGCTGAGGGCCCAGAACTGCCCCCAGGATTTGATCTTCTCTTCCCAAAGCTGCCACAAGAATTACCAGCAGAAGCTACACCAGAGGGGCAGGAACACTCCAAATCATCCTCTCAAACTGCTCTGACAGTAATGAGATGCCACAATTCCGACTTTCAATTCCAATCAGAACAACTCCACTGATCATTTCTCATGTTTTCCAAAAACCTGTTTATATTTAGACTTTTAAAAAGGCAGCAGCTGCAACCCCAAACTTCCCTCCTAAATCTACAAGGTCATTTTATACCAAGTAAGAGTAAATAGACTTTATGAAACACACTATTACATAAGAAGTTTGCATGGGAACTGTGCTGTGACTGCCCTCAGCCCAGCACACAGCCCAGCATGGGGGACAGGCTGCAAACAGCCCAGACCCCCCGTGCCCTGGGCTGGCCCCACAGCCTGGGCAGCAGGAAAGGGGGGGACTCTGCCCCTCTGCCCCCTCAGGGGACACCCCACCTGCTCATGGGGCAAGAAGAGCTTTGATCTCAAAGCCAACCCGACCCATTCTTTCATTTCTATGATTTTACCATTGAAATATTAAATCTGAAATCCTTTCACACAGGAGAGCAGAGTCTTTCTGGGACAGGATTCACAATATTTGATGGGGGAGGAGAATCCCCCTCCTCACAGGCCTGTTTGGGACAGGGATGGCTCCTGCTGGAGAACCATGTCCTGCTCAAGCAGCCAAGGAGGAGAATGAACCCCAAGTGCAGCTCCTCACAATGACCTCCTCCTACAGTTACCAAGTATTTCATAATCATCAACTGGGGTGTAATGGGTCAAAATTCCCCATCTCTAAGGATTTCAGGAGGAATTTCTTCACAGAAAGGTCTGTCAGGCCCTGGCAGGGGCTGCCCAGGGAGGGTTTGAGTGCCCAGCCCTGCAGGTGCCCAAGGCAGGACTGGCCATGGCACTGAGTGCTCTGGGCTGGGGGACAAGGTGGGCATCGGGCACAGGGTGGGCTCCATGGGCTGGGAGGGCTTTGCCAAGGTGGGCATCAGGCACAGGGTGGGCTCCATGGGCTGGGAGGGCTTTGCCAAGGTGGGCATCGGGCACAGGGTGGGCTCCGTGGGCTGGGAGGGCTTTGCCAAGGTGGGCATTGGGCACAGGGTGGGCCCCAGGGGCTGGGAGGGCTTTGCCAAGGTGGGCATTGGGCACAGGGTGGGCTCCATGGGCTGGGAGGGCTTTGCCAAGGTGGGCATTGGGCACAGGGTGGGCCCCAGGGGCTGGGAGGGCTTTGCCAAGGTGGGCATTGGGCACAGGGTGGGCTCCGTGGGCTGGGAGGGCTTTGCCAAGGTGGGCATTGGGCACAGGGTGGGCTCAGAGTGATCTTGGAGGGCTTTCCCAGCCTGGCTGAGCCTGTGAGTCCCTCATTTAAAGCAGGGCAGTGACTCAGGGCTGAGGTCTCCCCTAATCCCAGCACCTCCAGCCCTCAGCCCCACTGCTCATTTCCCCAGTCAGCCCCAGCAGTGCCTCACCCTCCCTCTAAGCTGAATCTATGGAACAATACAGGAACCATCACATATGTGTGGTTTGAAACACAAACTGCCCCACATCCCAACCCTGCCTGGCCCACAGTTGTTTGCTGTGCTGTCAGTTCCCCAGCAACACAAACAAACCAACACAGCACTTGCCAGAAGATCATAAATACCATATTTTATATGGTGACAGCTCCTTCCAGGCTCTGCCCAGCTGCAGCAGGAGGTGTGACAGCCACTTCTGGGGTGTTAAGGCAAAGTAAGACATTTAGCCAGGCAAGGAAATGAACTCTCCTCTGCACTGAGGGGGTTTAGCCAACTGTAGTATGTGGGGATAAAATAAATCTCTAATCCCGTGTCATACTCAGCTCCCATTCCAATATAATACTGGTCCAGCCTGCAGAACACAAAGGCTGTTATAAATAGCACTGACTATTTCCCTGGAGACACTTTGAGAGGAGTTTTCACAGCCTGGAGCAGGAGCTCCCGTGCCAGGAGGTGCCGGGCCAGTCTCAGCCTTCCCAAGGAAGTCGCTGGTGACGTTAAACCACCAGAACACAACACAACTTCCCAGGAACAGGGGGCAGGGATGGGAGTTCCCAGGAAAACTGAGCTCAGGAAAGGGTTGAAGAAGTGACTGGAATGCAAATCGGATACATCGCCATCATCATCGCAGGGGGATAATGACAGAGTGATGAATTAAAGATGAGCACGAAATTACTCCCTCATTAAGTGTTGAAAAGACATTTATCAACCTCAGCAATGCAAACTGGAGTTCACTGGAAAGGCTGGAAGAATACAAATAAAAACCTTATAGATTCCACATATCCAAATGAACATCTGGAACTGTTTGTTACCTCCAGTACACCTCACACTGACAACGAAGGCTCCTCACAGGCAGATCCCCCTGATGTCTGGTCACTTCTGGGTTCCATTCCACTTTCAACCTTCTAAATGTTGCTTGGAGCAACATGAGGGTGTTGGGGGGTCAGAGGCTGGAAATGACCCAGCCCAGAAACCCCCCCAGTGCCCTGGGCTGGTCCCACAGCAGGACAGGGGGGATTGTGCCCCTGTGCCCCCTCAGGGCAGACCCCAAACCCTGCAGAGCTGCCCCAGCCCTGGGCAACAACAACACAAGGATGTGGAGCTGCTGCAGCCAGGCCAGAGGAGGCCCCGGAGATGCTGCAGGGCTGGAGCCCCTTTGGAGCCAGGCTGGGAGAGCTGGGGGGGTCACCTGGAGAAGAGAAGGCTCCAGGGACACCTGAGAGCCCCTGGCAGGGCCTGAAGGGGCTCCAGGAGAGCTGGAGAGGGACTGGGGACAAGGCATGGAGGGACAGGACACAGGGAATGGCTTCCCAGTGCCAGAGGGCAGGGAGAGATGGGATATTGGGGAGAAATCCTTCCCTGAGAGGGTGGGCAAGGGCTGGCACAGGTGCCCAGAGCAGCTGTGGCTGCCCCATCCCTGGGAGTGTCCAAGGCCAGGCTGGACAGGGCTTGGAGTGACCTGGGATAGTGGGAGGTGTCTCTGCCATGGCAGGGGGTGGGACTGGATGGGCTTTGAGGTCCTTTCAACCCAAATCATTCCAGGACTTGATGATTCCATGGGCCCAGGTCTGACCAAAGTTGAGCTCATGGCTTCAGAAAAGACAGAGGCCATTTATGGAGTTTTCAAGTTATTTCCCGAGGGTATCAAGGCTTAAGAACCACCAGCAGTTGATCTCATGGTCTGTGCAAACAAACCCTGTCCTTACACAGACACTGGAGTCAATTCTGCCCCTCCATGGCAAACACAGAGCCCAGGAGGAGCTCCAGGGGCTGGCAGGTCTCACTTCACACTGACCTCAGGCTCTTCCACCCTCCATCTGCAGAGGACACTGCCCACAGCTCCCCCTGAGCATCCCAGTGTGACCTGGGCAGGCTCAAACACCTGAGTGCCCTGGTGAACACAGAACTGCTGGCTTGGGTTTGTGTTCCCACTGCTCTGGGATGGAAGACGTTAATGAAGACCCAGCACCTGCTTCAGCAGAACAGTTTTAAATCCATAATCACTTCCAGATCACTTCACACCTTCCCAAGTCCCTGCCAAGGTTCTGCAGAGATCCCTTCTCTGCTGCTGAATCACAAACTGACTGTTCCTGACAAGTGACAGAGCCAAGGCCACTGGTACCAGAGGGAGGGAGAAAACGTTATTTTCCAGTGCATTGCAGAGCTGCAAATGATGAGCTGGGTCTTTTCACACAGCCCAAGTTTGTTTGCATTCCTGGCAGACAAAGACACCATTGAGCGAGGGGAGGACGCTGGGCGGGAGGAAAGGGAATGTAGGGCAGGAGGAGGGAAAGGCTGGAGAGCCCGACAGGAGCCCTCTGCCTGGCACATCCCATCCTGCCTGGCACATCCCACCTGCCTGGCACATCCCATCCTGCCTGGCACATCCCACCTGCCTGCACATCCCATCCTGCCCTGCACATCCCATCCTGCCCTGCACATCCCATCCTGCACTGCACATCCCATTCTCCAAGGTACATCCCACCTGCTTGGCACATCCCATTTGCCTGGCACATCCCATTCTCCAAGGCACATCCCATCCTGCCCTGCACATCCCACCTGCCTGGCACATCCCATCCTGCACTGCACATCCCATCTGCCTGGCACATCCCATCCTGCACTGCACATCCCATGCTCCATGGCACATCCCATTCTCCAAGGTACATCCCATCCTGCCTGGCACATCCCATTCTCCAAGGCACATCCCATCCTGCCTGGCACATCCCATCCTGCCCTGCACATCCCACCTGCCTGGCACATCCCACCTGCCTGGCACATCCCATCCTGCCCTGCACATCCCACCTGCCTGGCACATCCCATCCAATATGGCACATCCCACCTGCCTGCACATCCCACCTGCCTGGCACATCCCTTCCAATATGGCACATCCCATCCTGCCTGGCACATCCCATTCCCCAAGGCACATCCCATCCTGCCTGGCACATCCCACTCTCCAAGGCACATCCCACCTGCCTGGCCCATCCCACCTGCCTGGCACATCCCATCCTGCACTGCACATCCCACCCGCCTGGCACATCCCACCCAACCCAGATGCAGAGCAGTGGAGAAACATCTGCACTTTGTGTGCCATCAGTTAATAACTGCAGAGCAGACACACTGTCCAGCACAGCCTGCCCTCAGCTCAGGAGGGAAAGGCCAAGAGTCTGAGAGTTTGAAGGTGCATCTGAGTATGGAATCATGGAATGGTTTGGGTGAGAAGGGACTTGAAGCTCATCCTGTTCCACCCCCTGCCATGAGCAGGGACACCTTCCATGATCCCAGGTTGCTCCAGCGTGGCCTTGGGACACTCCCAGGGATGGGGCAGCCACAGCTGCTCTGCCCAATCTGTGCCAGGGCCTGCCCACCCTCCCAGGAAGGATTTCCCCCCATTGTCCCATCTAACTCTGCCCAGGCAGTGGGAAGCCATTCCCCCTTGGCCTGGCACTCCAGGTCCCAATAAAAAGTCTGACCCTGCTTCTTCCAGGCCCCTTTTAAGCACAGAAAGGCCACAATGAGGTATTTCCTTTGAGAAACAAGAATGGAGATGAACACTGGATAAAGCAATTTGTAAATCAGTCAGCTATAAATGAAGCCACTGCAGCACCAAAAGCAAGTTCAATTTAAGTTTTACTGAGAAGCAGTCTTGGGGTTTTGGGGTTTGGTTTACTTTTAATAAGATGAGGAGTCAGTGTCCTTCACTCCCAACAGGTGTGAACATGTCTGTGTAACCTGTGGGTACCTGCCCAGGTATCCCCAGAGCTGCAATCACATGGTGCAGTGTCCCAGGAGCAAACAATCCCCTGGCCTGGGGTTTGCTGCTGCCACTCCAAAATAAACTCTCCTGTCTGAGCTTGTGCTTCCAACACCTCCACACCAAGTGCCAGGACAGCTCCCAGCACTGGGTACAACACCTGGAAAACTCAACACTGAGACCTTGTTCTGTGCTGAAGGGAGAAAACAGCTGATAGAAAACCTCTGAGAAGTAATGTTGGCACTGGAAATGCTGAGAGTGGCTGGGGATGTTGTGCATCCACACAGTGCAGGTACAATTCACAGAATCCTAGAATGGATTGGGTTGGAAAAGCCCTCTGAGATCATCAAGTCCAACCCTTGGTCCAACTCCAGTCCCTTTACCAGATCATGACACTCAGTGCCACAGCCAAGCTCAGGTTAAAACCCTCCAGGGATGGGGAATCCACCCCCTCTCTGGGCAGCCCATTCCAACCCCTGAGCACTCTCTCTGCAAAGAATTTCTTCCTGATATCCAACCTAAACCTCCCCTGGCAGAGCTTGAGCCCATCGTGCCCCCTTGTCCTGTTGCTGAGTGCCTGGGAGAAGAGACCAACCCCCACCTGGCCAGAACTTCCCTTCAGGCAGTTCCAGACAGTGCTGAGGTCACCTCTGAGCCTCCTCTTCTCCAGCCTGAACACCCCCAGCTCCCTCAGCCTCTCCCCACAGCACTTGTGCTCCAGTCCCTTCTCCAGCCTCGTTGCTCTTATCACTTGGGTTGGAAGAGACCTCTGAGATCATCAAGTCCAACCCTTGATCCAACCCTTGATCCAACCCCACTGTGATCACCAGCCCAGGGCACAGAGTGCCCTGGGCTGGTGATCACAGTGGGGTTGGATCAAGACAGGGTGGATTCTCTGTCCCTGGAGGTGTTTCAGAGGACACTCAGTGCCACATCCAGTCCCTTCTCCAGCCTCGTTGCTCTTCTCTGGCCCCGCTCCAGCCCCTCAATCTTTTTCCTCAACTGAGGGGCCCAGAACTTCTCCCTCAGAGAAGAAATGTTTTGAAACACTTAAGTAGCAACTGAGATCATTAAGAGCTTAATTAAAACCAGAACTCCCAGCCTGATGTGCTTGTGCTGGGCTTTGCCTGGAAAGAGAAAGTGGATTTACAGCTGAAGCTTTCTGATGAAATAATTAATAATTATCTTAACTACTTCATTGATAATAACAGTTAAGGTCTGCTGAATATTAGGAAATCATACCCTGAAGTGTTAAAGTTTCTTTGTCTGGGAGAGTCTGTAATTCTGCCCCTGATATGTTTGGAAAGTTTGTTACTGGGAGGACTTGGAGGAATCAGCACTAACACACTTTGTAAAGCAGGGTCAGGCTTTGGAGCTGGTTTTCCACGTCACCACCTTGTTCACCTGGAGAAAAGGAGGCTCAGGGGGGACCTTCTTGCTCTCTGGAACTCCCTGCCAGGAAGGGAGAGACAGGGTTGGGGGTCAGGATCTGCTCCAGAGAGTGAGGCAGTAAAGAAGAGGTTTGTACCTTTCTGTGGCTACTAAAGCTCTTGCAAGAGCTCCACCTTCCCTGAGTTGGAGTGGAGAAGTGTCCCAGGCCAGGCTGGACGAGTGTTGGAGCAACCTGGGCTAGTGGGAGGTGTTCCTGCCCATGGCAAGGAGGGAAGTTTTAAGGTCCCTTCCAACCCAGAGCATTCCATGCTCCTTTCTGTGGTTACACTGTTTAAACTCCTGCAGCCTCTGCAGCTCCCTGGGGTGTTTCCTTTCCCTTGCCCACAGAGGATCAGAAAGGACGAGGCCTCCAGCACTGGGAGCCACTTGTAGGACCCACAGGTCTCTGGTAGGAGTGTTCAGGAAAGAGGAACTCAGCCATTCCCAGCCTCATCCTTTGGCACAGCTGTGAGTGAAGCCACAGCTCTCCCACAGCCACATTCAGCTGAGGTGGGAAGCTCTGGGCCAGCTGGGACAAGCCCTGGCACTCCTGGCAATCCCTCCTGGAACCCTGACCTGCCACCTCTGGCAGACAGCGTGGCACCCAGAGCAGAGCAGAGCAGAGGACCCTCTGGCACAGGGGCTGCAAAGGTGTGGAACCCACAAACCCTCCCATGTGCCTGTGGACACACCTCCCATCACCCTCTCCAGCAGATGGATCTCTGTGACTATTAATGCTTTGGGAGTTCTTCTTTCTCAGGAGGACACTGCAATAAAGTAAGAGGAGTGACCAGACACAGTCTCAAACTCTCACTCACTGATAGTATTAGAGAGGCTGCAATGAGGAAACCAAACACTTGGGACTACTTGGCTTTTTGTAAACAGTACCAAGAACTGGTATGTCCAGGTAAGGAGCCAATCCCTCAGCTGCTTTTCCTGACTCCATTCATTCCCCAGGAGTGAGGGATTGCACTGCACTGGAAGTTCTCCTTGTCTTTAGCCTGGATCACGTGGAGCACGGTCAGGTGTGTGGGAGGGACAGAGTGGGAGGAGGGAAAGGCAGTGTGAGTGTGACAGCAACCAGAAATGGGTGATGGAATCCAAACAAGAAGCCTGTGGGTGCTCTGGAGTCTGACAAGATGCAAACACAGGGTGCTCTTGGTCTAAACCCAGCAGGCAACACTGACTCTGCTCCAGCCTTTGCAGAGGATGCACAGGCTCCACACCCCTGGGATTTACAGCCTGAACCAGCCTCCCCTCCAGTGCTCAAACACAGGGAACCTCCTGAGTAAACAAGAGAGTAACTGTGCATACAGCAGCTGGTCCTGCTCCTTCAGGAGACAGCCCAGTCCACATGGAGCTTTCCTGCTGCGTTTGTGTGTACAGACACACAGCACACACATCCCAGCCCTGCCTGGGGAGATCTTTGCTACACTTCCATGTGGCAATGAATTCTCTGAGAAACAGAAAAACCAGGAACCACAGAATGCCATAATGATTTCACAGAATCACAGAATCAGTTGGGTTGGAAGAGACCTCAGAGATCATCAAGTCCAACCCTTGGTCCAACTCCAGTCCCTTTACCAGATCATGGCACTCAGTGCCACGGCCAAGCTCAGCTGAAAAACCTCCAGGGATGGGGAATCCACCCCCTCTCTGGGCAGCCCATTCCAATCCCTGAGCACTCTCTCTGCAAAGAATTTCTTCCTGATATCCAACCTAAACCTCCCCTGGCAGAGCTCGAGCTGTGCCCTCTTGTTCTCTTGCTGGTTGCCTGAGACAAGAGGCCAACCCCCAGCTGGCCAGAACTTCCCTTCAGGCAGTTCCAGACAGTGCTGAGGTCACCTCTGAGCCTCCTCTTCTCCAGGCTGAACACCCCCAGCTCCCTCAGCCTCTCCCCATAGGACTTGTGTTCAAGATTTGTGTGGGAATGGACCTGCAAAGTCACCTCATTCCACCCCCTGCCATGGGCAGGGACACCTCCCACTATCCCAGGTCACTCCAAGTCCTGTCCAACCTGGCCTTGGACACTCCCAGGGATGGGGCAGCCACAGCTTCTCTGCCCAACCTGTGCCAGGGCCTGCCCACCCTCCCATGGAAGGATTCCCTCCCAGTATCACACCTAACCCTGTCCCCTGGCAGTGGGAAGCCATTCCTGTGCCCTGGCACTGTCTGTGTAACCAAAGAACCCACCCAGGCATGGATGGAGAACAGAGGACCACACTCACCACCTGAGCATCTGGAGCCAAACAAGCCAGCTCTGCTGTTGGGCCAACACAACCCCCCCAGTGCTGCACAAGGAGATCTGACCCCGTGGGGCACCCCCTGCACACCCCACAGCTCTGCTGGGCCAACACAACCCCCCCAGTGCTGCACAAGGAGATCTGACCCCGTGGGGCACCCCCTGCACACCCCACAGCTCTGCTGGGCCACCAGCACCCCCCCAGTGCTGCACAAGGAGATCTGACCCCGTGGGGCACCCCCTGCACACCCCACAGCTCTGCTGGGCCACCAGCACCCCCCCAGTGCTGCACAAGGAGATCTGACCCCGTGGGGCACCCCCTGCACACCCCACAGCTCTGCTGGGCCACCAGCACCCCCCCAGTGCTGCACAAGGAGATCTGACCCCGTGGGGCACCCCCTGCACACCCCACAGCTCTGCTGGGCCACCAGCACCCCCACCCTTTGTAACCACAGGCTACTCCCACACTGCCCAGACCCCAAATAAAAGCTCACAAAAGGCCTCCAGTCCTTCATGGTCCAGCCTGACCTGGGAGTTCCTCACAGCCCCCCAGTTCCAGTGACTCAGGACTCCCCCCAGGACAGGACAGCATGACCTGTTGAGCCACAGCAGCCCCAGTGCCTGGGGCAGGAGCTGAGCTGGGCAGTGGGAGCAGAAGGGCCCAGAACATGAACTGAGGCAGCCCAGGAGGCCCAGAGCCCCACGTGGAGCTCCCCAGCTAAGGGAGAACCAGGAGCAGCCCCCCAGGAACCACAGGGAGAGTACCAGGTACCACAGTGACACTGAAATGGCCTCTTGGCTGCCTTGGCTCTCCCCTTCTACACCTTGAATCCCATCATTTTTTGACAGGCAGTGACCAGGAGTGTCCCAAATTCCTCAAGGTATGAGCAAACCGAGGATTGATGTGTTAGCAAAGCAGAAATTCAGTGAATTCCCATGTTCCACCTTCTGTGAGGCAGTTCCAGTGCAGCCTCTGCACACCAGAGCAGCAGGAACTCACCTTTCCTGCTCTGCAGGGTTTCAAGTCCTGACAATTCAGCACTGACAGAGCACCTGAAGTTGCATCTAAATAAAGTTAACACATACCCTACATGAACCAAAGTAACACACCCCTTACCTGAAACATTTATAGAACAGAATCATGGAATCATTCCAGTTGGAAAAGACCTCCAAGACCATCACATCCAACCACTCCAGTAGTCTAAGAAAGTTCCAGAACTGAGCAAGAGAAA